>NW_022107431.1:65810079-65814916 GCF_000313985.2 Echinops telfairi | reverse complement strand
AAATGTTTTGAGAATGATGAGGGCAATGAATGTACAAATGCACTTTACACAATTGATGTGTGTATGGGTTGTGATAAGAGTTGTATGAGCCCCTAATAAAATGGTGGCAGATTAAAGCCCCTGATTGTTCTCTGATTAAGATCAAAATTGCTTTATAATGTGGTAATGGTTTAATGACATAAATCTTGGGGCCTCTGCAAAGTATAGAACTGCAAAATAGTAACACAGGAAAATAGATTGTATCATTAAAAATGCTAACTGCAAAACAAATGCTAATTGGTCTGTTAAAATTTAGAGCAGCTGAATTTCCACCCTTACCTCCAGATTAATAGAGTGATGTCACTGTTTTCTTCACAAAGCAGCCTATTGTTCCATCCAAGTAACTGAGATCATTAATGACCTTGAAAAGGAAAATATGGATTAGGGCACTTCATTCTTTGGTATGAGGAATTATGTTCATCCAAGAATAAAATGTAGATTACACTAAGTTAAGATTTCCTTCATCTTGGTTGAAGAAACTGCTGGAGCCATTGTACTTAATATCTGAAATTAAATGTATTTATTGAATGATATCCAGGATATACAGTCCGAAAGACAAAGACATCTTCTAAAAAGCTGACATTTAACTTTAACAATTTGACTTCTCTTTCCTGATTTGGAGCCGTGGTTGTGCAGTGGTCAGTGTTGGGCTGGCAGTTTGAAGCTGCCAGCAGCAACTTGGGAGACAGACTGGGCTTCCTCCTCCCGTAAACCGTTCCAGTCTCGGAAACCCACAGTGGGCTCCCTGTGAGTCAGCATTTACTCGATGGCAATGAGCTGAGTAAAACAGTCAAAGACTGAAGGTAATTGGCAGTTAATTTTCAATTTCTAAAAGATTAAGAGGAAGCTCTACGCAGTGAACAAAATAACATTTTCCCCTGCGTTTCTTGGAATACATCACTGTAAGGTGACAGTACCTGCTGTTTGGGGTTAACTAAACAGAGTTCAACTTCACCTCCTCTGTTCTTTTGTATCAACATGCCTATAGCTCCTCTTTTAGTGATAAACCACAAAAACAAACTCACTGTCTTTGAGTTGATGCTGTCTCATAGGGAACCTGTTGGACAGGAGGGTAGCACTGCTCTTTGTGAGCTTCTGAGACTAACACTACCAGGGTAGAAAGCTCATGTTTCTCCCATGGAATGACTGGTGGTTTCAAACTTCTGCCTTTGCATTTCACAGCCAACTCAATCATTAGGCCACCAGGGCTACTCTTGCTGACATAGTTGGTTATTTCAACTCTAAGCTTTGGAACCATTAACAAAAATGATCTGATAACTCCTTGCCTCAGACTGCATTAGCAGTCACACCAAATAGTCCCATAGGAGCTAATTCATAGATGTATCATAGCATCTGCCATGCAATAAATCATTTTTATTTGGCCTTTCAATCATGCTCTTGTAAGTTCCACAAAACGATTGGCGTGGCCACAATCTTGGAAGGGGTTGGTCAATTTAGTATGCAGCTAGTGGCTTGAAAGTCTATCCAGTAGGACTGAGCCTCTTCGGATTCAGCCAAAGGGTTGTCCAATTTTTAACCTTGCTTAGTTTATATAAAGCCCACCTCACAGAGGTTCAGAGGACCTGACTATCATCAAGAAGGGTTTACAATGGTGCAAATACGTTAGCTTCCAGGTCCTCTACTTGGAAAACCTTCTAGACCCAGAAGAGAGTGCTGCTACGCTGAAGATGGAGACAATTGGGTTGGTTGGCCCACACAGAGAGAGACAGCTGAAGTGGGAGTCAGTCCAAGGAGAGAAAGCGGGGCTCATGGTGTCACTAGAAGGCTTGGGGATAAGGGCCATAATGGGACACATTGTTAGAGTAAATTCAAAACCAAACTCACTGCCATCAAGTCTCACTGACTCATATAAATCCTATAGGACAGAGTGGAAGTGCCCGTGTAGTTTTCGGAGACGGGATCTTTATGGGAGTAGAAATCCTCATCTTTCTCCTGCGTTTGGAGACTTCACACTGCTGACATTGCGGTTAGCAGCCTGAAACGTGACCCAATGCACCACCAGCTGTCCTGAACCATCAGAGTAGGAGACCCCAAAATGAATATAGATTTTTGTGCAGCATTTCATCTGAAATCCCTCCCCCCACCAAATGTATCCCTATAACAACAACAAACACATTTCTTGGAAACCCCATTTAAATGTATCAATATGCCTATGCTGATGATTTACATTTGGAACCTAGAATGGGGGCTAGACAGAGTTGTCGTTATTACGCAGTTACAACGACGATTGAAATAACCATAGTTCCAGCTGCACATGCTATAACATTTTTGTTTGTTTGACAAAATAAGCGGCTTTTTTGTCAACTTTTCGGGGGGTTCACTAAGGCACAGGAGGCTAGTCTCTCCGTATAGCATGTCCACAGTACTTGAGACCAAGTTTCATCATCTTTGCTTACAAGTATTTTAACTTTTTCTTCCAAGATTTGTTTGTTCTTGTGGCAGACTAGGGTACTTCCAATATTTTTTTACCAATACCATTGTTCAAATATATCTATTCTTCTGTGGTTTCCTTATTCAGTGTCCAACAGTTACATACATATCAGGCAATTGAAACACTTCAGTCTTTAAAGGGACAGCTTTGCTTTTCAATACTTACAGAGATCTTGTGTAGAGGCAATTTGCTCAACGCCATGTGTAGTTTTATGCTTTGAGTGCTTATGAAGTAAACATCGATTGTGGACCCAAGCAAAATAAAATCCTTGCCTTTAATCTTTTCTCTGTTTCCCATTACATTGTCTATAGGTTCAGTAATGAATTCAGCTTTCTTTACGCACTCAGCCTGCGGTCTTTGATCTTCATCAGCAAGTGCTTCAAGTCCTCCTCACTGTCAGCTTGCAAAGTTGTGTCATCTATATACCACTACTGTCCTCCAAATCTAATGTTGCATTCTTCTTCATATAGACCAACCTCTTAGACTGTTTGATTAGCATGCAGATTTAATGAGTCTGCTGAAAGCATACAACCTTGATGCACACTTATTTGAAACTACACCGTATTTCCTTGTTCTCTTTGCTCCACTGTCTCTTTGCCTGTCTCAACACAATAAAGGGTATTGGAATTCCCATTCGTATCTATGTCATCCATCGCTTATTATGATCCGTGCAGTCTAAGACTTTTGCAAAGTCAATAAAACCCAAGTAAATATCTTTCTGGTATTTTCTGCTTTCAATGGAGATCCATGTGATGTCAGCAATGATATACTACCTTGAGCTACATCCTCTTCTGATTCCAGCTTGAATTTCTGGTGGTTCCCTTTCAATGTACTGCAACAATCATTTTTGAATCATCTTCAACAAAATTTTACTTGCATGTGATATTAATGATATGTAGATGTTTTATACATTTTGGGGCCACTTTTCTTTAGAATAGGCACAAATATGGATCTCTTCCTGTCCATTGGCCATGTAGCTGTCTTCCAAGTGTATTGGCTTAGATGAGTGCATGCCTCCAATGCTTTGTGAACCATTGTCATATATGCATAGAATTCAATATTTCTAACTTCTCATACAGAAAATTTATTTATATTATATACCATTTCTCCTTCAATGCACACTGAAAAACCCAGAATCTTCTCCAGTTTCTACTCCAGTTCCTTTACCTAGTTGCTCATGACTGATACCTGGAATCATTCTATGTTCTAGTCTTTCCTCTGCTCTGTTTTGTGATTAGCCCTCAATGCTGCTGCTATAATATTTTTAGGAAAAAAATTGTATTAGATTCCCAAGAAGGGTTATATTTCTAGAATAATTTGAAAATTTTATAGTATTAAAGTTTTCATGAAAAACTCTCTTATTTCTTTTACCTCAGTTCCTTCCCCAATTTCACTATACCTTCGTTTTGAAAATTATGAAATGTTCAAATTTCAAAATTTGGTGCATATCCATGCCTTTCTGCATGCTGCAATAACCCACAAAATTCTCTCTCCTCTCCCATCCAGGCCTGTTTAATTTTTTATCCTCAATCAAGAGTCAACAAAGTTCTCTTATACAAAGAAATGCTCTTATAATTCCACTGGTCTCAGGTTGACTTAATATCACCCTCATGATCCTGTAGCAACTTGAGGACACCTCCAAAATTGCATTTATTACATTGTATTATAATGATTTCTTTACTCGTCAGCAAGGAAGACTTGAAGTACTTGTTGCTGAAGATCAAGGATTGCAGTCTTCAAGATGAATTACAAATCAATGTAAAGAAAACCAACATCCTCACAAATGGACCCAGAGGTAACATCAAGACAAATGGAGAATAGTTCGAAGTTGGTAAAGATTTCATCTTGTTTGGAGCCACAGTTAATGCTCATGGGCACAGCAGTCGAGAGGTAAAAGGACCCATTGCACTGGGTAAATCTGCTGCACAAGGCCTCTTTAAAGTGTTGAAAAGCAAGGACGTTACAAGATTAGGGGGTTCCTGACCCAAGCCATGGTATTTGCAATCATCTCATCTGCATGTGAAAGTTGAACCTCGAAGAAAGAAGACCAAAGAAGAATGAAAGCATTTGAATTATGTATTCAAATTATGCTGGAGACTTATTTCAAATTATATTGAAAGTCCCATGGACTGCCGACAGAACAGCCAAATCCATGGTGGAAGATGTACAGCCAGAGTGATTATTAGAAGCAAGATAGCAGGACAGGTACTTTGGACATGTTGTCAGGAGAGACCAGGGCCTGCAGAAGGACATCATGTTTGGAAAAGTAGAGGGGCAGTGGAAGAGGAAGGTGGATTGACACAGTGGCTGCAAGCAAGGCCTCAAAATTAGTAACAATTATGAGGA
>NW_022107431.1:65802487-65809075 GCF_000313985.2 Echinops telfairi | reverse complement strand
GCAGGGCACTTTCCCTACTGAACCACCAGGAGGAACCTGCGCTCACCAGTGTCTGCCTTAAATGGAAAGAAAAGGGTGGGTCTTCATAGTAACTCATAGCAGGGAATTCCAACCAAGATTCCTACTTTAAACCCCTGATCTCTGGCGCAAAGGGCGGCCATGGGGATAGATATTTCCTCTGTGAGACAGCTTTTTAAACCTTCCCTTTGTAAACATGCCTCCTCTCCAAACTTCACACACACACACACACACACACACACGTCTGCCACCTACAATTCCACTTCTACCAACACGGAGAAACCCCCAGGAGGAATGGCTTTCATTCACACCGAGAGTAAAGAAGGCGTCTCAGGATGATTGTGATCCTCTGGGTCGGCCTGTGGCGAGGCTTTCCCGTGGCCCAGAGAGCTGCTGGAAGAAGGGTCGGCATCTCGTTTGCACTGGCACATTTCTGAAGTCATTCATTTTTTAAAAATGAAGTCTTTATGACAGGAAATCGGGTTAGACATTCCTGAAGCAAGGAGCACTATGAACATGCCGTCCTATCCTCCCCAGGACACGTAAAGGCAGTGAAGTTTTTTGAAGGAAGACTCAAAGACCTCATTCCTTTACAGTTCGCCTACCCTCTTGAAGGAACGCAAACACGGACTCAGAGCCAGGCCTGTGGTGAAGGATGACCGTAGGAGAGCCACACGAGGAAATTCCCCCTAACCACCAGGATTTATACAGCAGAGTGAGCTATGAACAGAAAGTTTGTATGTGGTTATGAATATGGATAAAACGCATCACTCATGGCGAGGGAATGGCGAGTAAAATGGAAAACACATAGTTTGGATCACAGCATATTTTCAAAAATATATTCAAAAGAAAATAAACATAGATTGTGTGTGTTCATTTACTGTTTGAAGTACCTTTGGAGAAAAGAGACATCAACAATTTTCTTCCCAGACCTTTGGCTTTTCCTGGTGCTTTTGAGCACGGAGCTGTGCCCTCTGGGAAGGAACTGGGGTCTTGTAGAGGGCATTGCAAGCAGACTTACTGGCACGACTATATCTCATTCCTGCAGAAGACAAGGAAGGAGTGGCGTCTGCTTATGCCCAGAAAGGCCGTGTGACTCAGGGAGATGTGCTCCTCTTATTTCTATTAGTATTTGTTTCTTCCGCCTTTAGTCACAGAAGGAATCTGCTGGTTTCTGTAGTGTATGCGTTCATTGGTTTCCTTTCCAGATGACTCATAGACATCGTGATTCTATATCTACGTTGTGAAACACCCATCTAAAATGGAAAATATGCTAGTTAGTGTCACCCAGGGAGGGCCAACTCTGGCAATGTAAGAAAAAACAAAGAAAACCAACCAACCCATTTTGACAACTCCACTCCATTTTAGTAAGCCTCCCCTTCCTCCCACAGAGGACTCCGTCTCCTTGTGTTATCCTCATGTGCCTAAGAAATCCCACATCGACAAACCACCGAAACGTGCTCTCTCTCGGTGGAATTGGCTAGCTACTCAATTTTTCCTCCTTTTTTTTTTTTTTCTCCTGCTCATCTAGATTTGCCTTTGGATCCTAAGAGCAGATTATTCTGATATGAGTTATTCTGGGACATAAGGGATTCCAAGTGACACATAGCCACGTAATGTTGCACACTTACATTGTTGATGCCTTGGCTTGCTTATATCCTCATCTGAAGTAACTGCTCCATTCAGCACATCAGCTGAAACGACACCAATGATACAAACAGCGGCTGCTGGTGGGTGGCCCACAGTCTGACCAGCAGCCTATGACATCACCAGATACAAAAGACTGTGACAAAGTAGACATGCATTGCTTTAATTTTATTATTTCTTAGGAACTTTAAGTGAGAAATTCACCAATTAGTATAGTCTGAATATAAGAGGTCATGATGTGGGACCAGATTAATAATTGTATTTAGGATGGTGTAGGGTTCCGTTTACATGAGAAGCAGTTATATTTCGGTTTCGGCTGTTGGTTTTTATGCTCCACATGGACAAGGACAACGTATCTGCGACAGGACAACAATGACCAGAAGAATGAAGCCTCCCTGGGGATTATGCTTTAATTCTAGGAAGGGGTCTGCCTTATTCATATCTGCTCTGGCTTCACTGCATCAGAAAAGATCACATGATTACCTATGTGTTCTCAGAATAATTGACGAAATGAGAAACATCTATGGAATTTCCATGAGTTGAATGAAAATTGGTTCCTCTACCTACCCCCCCAAAAAATAGAAAAAGAAAAGAAAATCTGTTCCTCTCTTGATCTTAGAAACGTTCTCTCAAATTGGCAACCCACACAATATTTCCTCTTCTTTAATTATACCTGCACATTCTTTAAAACTGATTGCTGACCACAGATTGATTTTATATAAATTTTCCTTTGTTGACATGCACCAATTTCACCTGCAGTATGCGGGGTCCTCAAACTTTTTAAACTTGGGGCCAGTTCACTGTCCCTCAGACCCACTGGAGGACTGGACTATAGTGTAAAAAAAAAAAATAAAAAAAAATTCCTATGCACACTGCACATATCTTATTTTGAAGTAAAAAGCAAATGGGGCAAAAACACCCGGCGGGCCGGATAAATGTCCTCGGTTGGCCACATGTGTCCCACGGGCCATAGTTTAAGGACACCTGTTAGTCTCCTTTATAATTTGTTTTGTATAATATCTGGCCTAGTGGTGGTTCCCATGAGTGTGTAATAAAAGTCGTTTGAAGGTGGTAATACTGATATAATATCGATGGCTGTGGTGATGGGGTTGAGAACCTTTCGACTCAAGCTATGTCCCCTGTAATTGCGGCCTCATCATGTACTAGTATTATCTATTTGTTTGTTTCCCATTTCCCCTGTTCCTCTCATTGCCATCTAGTCAATTCAGGCTCATAGTGATCTAATGGGCCAGGTTTACATCTGTCCTTGTGAGTTTCTAAGACTGTAATTGTTTCCCGGATAGAAATCCTTTGCTTTTGATGGAGGAGTGGCTTGTGGTTTCAAACGGCTGACCTTGCAGTTAGCAGATCAACTTGTAATCACTACTCCACCAAGGCTCTGGTCTCCCCCAACTGAAAATGAAGACTCACAAGGGCAAAGACTTGCTTGGTACTACTATGTCCTAAGTGCCCAGTACAGCATCTTTAATGTCGTAGACACTTAATAAATATTTGTTGAATGAATGAAGACTAAAAGATGAAAAAATATCTTGAAGAGGCAGCAGTTTCCTGTTTCATTTCCAAACTTCAGTGTTTGGTATACTGCAGACAATGTGCTTTCTCTGCTCCATGCCAGACCGACTTTTCCTGACATCGGGCTGTGACTGCTGCTACGCCAGGCTTTAATGAAGGGTTGACCTACTTGGTATAATATTATTTTTCTGATAATGTGGTATTTTTGGAAGGTACATACCTGATAATATTTCTTATCCCTGACACTGATGTGGTAACCAAAAAAATACACCCCAAATATATGCTCTTGTTGCTACGTAATTTGCCAATGTTTGAATAGGCAGCAAACGAGGATGTTTTGATAGTATTTAGAAGTAGAGACTGCAAGATAATCTGCCCATATTCCTCTCTCAGATGGACCTTATTCTTTTGTGAATAAATATGTTAAATATGTATACATCAAAACACATATAGCATAGATGATAGAGAGATACATGGATACATCCCTTGGTAAGTTGAAGAAATGTGACCATAGTTTGTGAAAGTCGACATTTGCACAAAATTCTTGGGAAAATTAATTAAGGCGGTAAGATCATCCAAATTGCTTCAAGGCTGCTTGGAAAATTATCTGTATATGAAAAATGGTTTAAATGGTAATTTTTAGGTCAATTTTCTATGTATTCTGTTTTTACAGGATAGAAAAACCAGCCAAGTAATGATTTATAAGAAGAGTTTCAGTCTCCATTTTACTGTTTGACCTGAGGGAACATTATTTAAGAGTCACTTAAGTTTTCAAAGTTTAGTAGACTTCTTGTACAGCAATCCCAGAGAAGACGTAGACTTGACACATTTAGGATTGCCACAATAAGCCAGTCTTAACGAAGAGTTCTGTTTCTCTCTACTGGTTGTGCAGGGGGAGGGAAAACTGCTGCCACCGAGTCAATTCCACCTCACAGCAGCACTTTATAGAGTTTCCAAAACTATGAATCTATACTCTAGCAGTAGCTTCCTCATTCTCCTGCAGAGTGGCGGGTGGGTTTGCAACTGAAGCCTTGAGGTTAGCCATCCAGGGCTACTCAGCTATGCCACCAGGGTTCCTTTATTTGGAAAGACATCTAGAAATGAAAGAAGTAACTTATTTGAGGGAGGTGGTGGTGAATTCATAAGCGAGAATCATTTAAACAATTTCACTTGTTTGTATATTTGATGTACTGACTTTGTATGCCCCTCATGAATATTTGCAGCATTGATTGCATCCTTTTGTGGCTGTGAATGTCTAAAGTTAGTTTCTAACCAGTTCTCTGGTGCCGTTGGAAACAAAAGGCATTGTGACTTTATCAACCGTGGCAAATTCTTATTAAACATTATGCTTATTCCTATGTAGGAAGGAAATAAAGTTTTCTCAAAAACAAGGAAGCTAAAACATTCCGTTTGAGTGTGCATCATAAAGGAAAGACGAGGTACAATAGTCTGCTATTTGACCTCAGTCATTTAATGAACTGCAAGTTTTAGGCTAGTGAAGGATTGGTTGTCTAACAGACATAATAGGCTGAGTCTAGGATATAACTACCTAGAACGAGTCATTAATAAATTCATAGTGTTATTTTATATATTAGTTTCTTTATTTTCTGTACTTTCTATTCAGTAAAATAAATGGATTGAGCTGTCACTACAGATTAAGTCAGAAGTTGCAAAGGGAAATTTTCTTTGCATAAAATTTCAGGATAATAATAAAATAATTTCTCTCTCTCTCTGTTTTAAATTCAACAAAACCAAGGGTTCCCTTGTAGTCATTACACTCTCATTCTCGTAGTGGTTTGAACAATGAAAGTCCTCTTGCTTGCCACAAATACCAAGTGCGAGGACACTGACTGGCTGTACAGTGCACACTTATTAACAGACTGGCATATGAGGAGTATGTTCTCATACAAAAGTTTAGATATGCATCTTTAGTCAAAAGGAATATTCAAGTACAAGCAGTGGTAACTAGAAGTATTGTCTTCGAAGGAAATTATAAAAGGCATATCGATAATTAAGAGACTAGATGCCATCTAAAATTTTAATGGACTTTCTAGGGCCAACACTATATAGAGAATTTTACAAATTTGACAATCAGCAGTTTAAACAAATCCAGAGCCTAGATAGCTATTTCTAGGTTGTTGTTTTTTCTCTTTAGCTTCCAGGAATGAATTAAAGAGTTCACATCCATGGAGAGGTTGTTTTCATAGTATTCCTCAGAAGAACTAAGCAAAAGGAAACCACAATACACGAAAATACTGAAAAAATGCCAAACACATAAATGTAACCTTCAGGCACTGAAGGCCGAGAACTGACATAAATTAGTCTTAAATGGAGACCATCAATCTTAATTATAATTTGGTAAGGGCCTACTTTTTTTAAAATGTAGAAAATTAGCATAAAGCAAAAATGTCTGGTATAGACAGCGAATGATAAGATTGATGAGGTAAGCTAGTGTCTAGAAGTCTTCTATAACATTAAGAATATTAACATTTAATTTTAGAAAAATGATGATTTCTTGAAGCGTTTAATTGGGTGGACATGATACTACACATTTGGAAAAGCTTCGAAGACTTTCCAGGAACACACTCACCTAGTTTTGCTCATTTTAAAAATGGGACATTACCATCATGTAAAAAGACCTCTGAGAGCTCTTTCTTTCTCAATTTCTCTCCAACCAGAGGTAGCAGTGACTTGCATGCAGCTGTTACTTGACTGAGGGTAGCGCGGATGGCAGTCCCAATCAGTGTCGCTTGCGGGGATGAAGTGTGACTTCGCAGGTGAGGTCCTTAAAAGTGGGCCAAAGCAGAACAGAATTTCAAATTCTCATGGACTACAGGCTTTCTAGCGCCAAGGAGGCTGGATGAACCCCTGGAATTATTAAATTTTAAACCATACATAACTTCAAAGTCTTTGAAAAACAAGCAAACTAAACATAGTATAGACCAAAGATTGGCAAACTTTTGAGATGGCAGAACCTATCCTGTCCCTCACAACAATTTAAAAATGATTCAAGAGCCATAAATATATTTTTACAAACAAATGAAATCACTGTTACCTGAATAGTATCTTCTAAATTTTTTATGAATTAACTATGATAGTCTTATTTTCACTTTTGTTTTTACTTCAGAGCCACAAATATGTACCCAAAGAGCTGCATCTGACCCCTGAACTGCAGTTTGCAGACTCCGGTTATAGATAAACTCGTCAAAAACAGAATGCCTCACGCATTAGGCTCTCTGCAACTTCTATGTGGGATCAAAGTGCCAAGTGCCTCGGAAAAGAGTCGATAGGAATCGTAAGAGATGGCAAGCTGATGTGACTGGCAGAGGGACAGTTCTGAGAACTCAGGTGAGAATAGTTGCACAACTCCAAGAATGTAACTCACATCAC
>NW_022107431.1:65800373-65802308 GCF_000313985.2 Echinops telfairi | reverse complement strand
CGTGCCAGGCCATAGGAAGATGCTCTCTGGCTGACAGCTTCAGCTGAGGCCCCAGCCAACATCAGCATCAAAAATCACACATGTGAGTCAAGGAGGCTTTGAAAGATTTCACTTCACAGCCTTCCATTGTCCAGCTAAGACCCCAGATACTGTGTAACAGAGAGATGCTCTCCCCACTACACCCGTCAAATTTGTGATCTACAGAAACGAAGAGAAATTGCAAATGGCCATTAATGTTTTTAATTTTATACCTGAGAGTGACTTGTCATAATCTAATAATAGATTATGAATATAGCATTTTATCATATGTTTTGCCACCTATATAAATTGTTGCTTAGTTTTACATGCTTTTGAACTTTATGTGAATGGTACCACACTTGATATATTCATCTGAAATATACTTTTTCACTCACAATTATATTCCTAAGATATATATCCTAGAGTATAGCTGAATTTACACATTCTCACTATTAAATAGCAGTCTCACATTTTTATAAAAATTAGCCACTGGAAACCATATGATTAGCAGTGGAATATTGTCAGATAGAAAGCCAAAAGTTGAAATATGGTAAGTGGTCCACTTCTGAGTGATTAGACACTGACCACTTTATGAACAGCAGTGATACATGGTCAAATATAGTGCCAGAAATTGAGCCCCTTAGGTAAAGACATTCAAAATGTGACTGGGAAAGAGCTACCTCTTCAAAATAGATTAAACCTTAGTGATATGGATGGAGTAAAGCCTTTAGGACCTATATTTACTGATGGGGCAAAACTCAACATGAGAAGAAACAGCTGCAAATACCCTTTAATAATCAAGACACAGAAATGTATGAAGTATGAATCTAGGAACATTAAATGCCATAAAAAATGTATAAAGATGAGTATCTGTGGATACAACTATAATTCAAATGTGCCCAGCAACCACTAAAGCTAGTGATGAAGAATTTGAAAAATTCTACCTACTTCAGAGTGAAATTGATCAAACATGAAATGAAGATAAACTGATAATTATTAGCAATTGTAATATAAAAGTTGGAAACAATAAAGAAAGGAAAGTGGTTGGAAAAAATGGCCAACTGGGAGCTTGAAGATTTTCAAGATGGCTTTAGAAGAGAGCAAAGTACCAGGATTGAATCATTAATGGAAGCAGAGAACCACAAAGATGTTTACTTTTGATATATTGATATAGACAGGCATTTCATGAGGATTTATGCTTTTTCATGTTGGGTTTTTTTTACATTGAGTGGCAATACATTCAGAGAGTTGTAATCCTTGATCTTCTTCAGCAAGTGCTTAAAGTCCTCTTCATGGCCAGCATTTAAGGTTGTGTCATCTGCGTATCACAGATTGTTAATTAGCCTTCTTCCAATCTTGCTGCTGCATTTATCTTCAGATAGTTCAGCTTTTAAGATCATTTTCAAATCATATAGATTGAATACTATGTGAAAGGATACAATCCTGGAACACATTTCCTGATTTTAAACGTGTTCTTGTACAGGGTCCATATAAAATTTAATATCAGATAATATAGACCTTGAAATTAATTGCCACATTGGGATCACAGAATCAATTAACAAAAAGAGATGTTAAATTTAAATTTGCATACAAGTAATAACATCCTCTAAATGCATAGATCATAAAATGAAAGGACTACAAGTGAATATGGACAAATTTATCAAAATATTGAGGTATTTTGATATGGCATGATAGATCAAGCAAAAGAAAAATTTAAAAAATCATAGTTGAATAGCATTATTAATGTAAATATGATCAAAGCATGATTACTGCATCTATCAAGTGTATAATACTCATATTTTAAAGCAGAATTTATAATAGTTGACCACAAATTGGACACAAATTTTTATGAATTTCAAATGATTGATATCATAATTATATCTCTATACCAGCAGAGCTCTTGCACTGCTACATAAA
>NW_022107431.1:65797718-65799226 GCF_000313985.2 Echinops telfairi | reverse complement strand
CAGTATCAGGATTGGAGGAAGTTTCATGAACAGCCGGTGATATGGAAATGATCCGACTGTGTCTGCTGAAAGTGCGGAGGACTATGAAGCACTTACTGATGAAGACCAAGGGTTCCAGCCTTCAAGACGGATGACAACTCAATGCACAGAAAAGCCACATCCTAACAACTGGCCCAGTCGGTGACATCATGCTAAGGAGCGGATTTCATCTTGCTTGTATCCACAGTCAATGCGCACGAAAGCAGCATGTACTTTTCCTTCTTGGCTTTCTGACTCTAGGGATTTACACATTGCGTTACAATACTTCACGTTGCCTGCTCTAGCCACCCACTGAAATTGTCTCTCTTCTCCTTCCTTCTGTCCTTCCATTTGCTTTAGCTACTCTGTTCAAGAGCAAGTTGCAGGGTGTCTTCTGGCATCTACTTGGATTCTTTCCTTTCTTGTATTTTTAATGCTTTTTTAATGTATGATGTCATTCTGGATGACATCTCACAGCTTGCCAGGTCTTTTGTTGTTAGTGTTGACAGTCAAACCTATTCTTCAGATGTTGTTGTAATTAAGATGAATATTCTCAAGGTTATATTTTGGCTCTTGTTAGTTTGTTTTCATTTTTTCTAGCTTCAACCTGAATTAATATATGACTAATTGATAGTCTGTTCCACAGTCATTGCCTGGCCTCCTTTCACTGCCATTAAACTTCTCCATCATCTCTTCTTACAGAGGTAGTCAATTTAATTCCTGTGTATTCCATCTGGAAAAGTCCACGTGTATATTCATTATGTACATTGTTAAAAAAAAGTATTTTCGATGAAGAAATCATTGGTCTTACAAAAATCTATAATGTGACTATAAAAAAAACATTATAAAAAATTTGTAATGTTTTTATCACAGCACCATACTTTCTAAGTACCACCCTTTCCTCTTTGTTCCTAACTTTCACATTTCAATTGACAATAATTATCAATGCATCTACATTGCATTTTTAATCAATTTCAGGCTGAAGATGTTGGCAGAATTCTAATTTTTCGTCATCACTAGTTTTAGTAGTTGGTTCATAAATTTGAATAATAGTTGTATTACCTGGATTACCTGGTAGGAATATACCGTATATACTCATGTATAAGCCAAGTTTTTCAGCACATTTTTAATGCAGTTTTTGTGGTAAAATTAGGTGACTTGGCTGATATTCGGGTCAACTTATAGTCAAGTGTATACAGTAAGTATTATCCTATCATGGAGCGCATTACATTTTAATATAGATCTTGAGATGTTCTTTCTGACACCATTCTTGAATTTGTCATTATTGGCATAATGACCCTGATTCAAAATGGCAATTACAAGTCCATTGCACTAATGCCTAGGATATTCATCCTTAGTCCTTCCATTTCATTTTCATGAAATCGAATTTTCCTAGATTCATACCTTATACATTCCATGTTTTGGTTGGAACCCTGGTGGCATAATGGTTATGCATTGTGCTGTTAATTGCAAGGTCAGCAGTTTGAAAT
>NW_022107431.1:65794520-65796251 GCF_000313985.2 Echinops telfairi | reverse complement strand
ATAATGAATAAGAAAACCTTACCTTTGTTTTCCTTATAACTTTAGTAGGATAAAAAAATCTTTTCAGAATTTTTGTTCCTTTATTTTTCAGGTTAATTAATCTTAAATCAATGAAAGGTAATTTGAGGACGGTATCACTGGAATCAGAGGGCTGTTTATTCACAGGTTGGGGACAAGCCTGTGTGGCTTGCATTTTCAGCTTCCCACAGTGTTATGGAAACACAAGTTAGCCTGGGCCTGGAAAAATGGCCCTCTGTCATTCTCTGGATGTGCGCATCTTCAAGACAAGGCTGCCAAAACAAACAGGCGCCATGAGATTCCTTTCTCCCTCCCACATAAGAGTGGCCTGATTGAGGGAAAGCTCTAGAAGGGTGAGAAGAGATTCATTCACCGGTCACTGCCTTTGCCCTCCCCAAATTCTTCGACCCCTCACTTGAACTCTGCAGGGGATGCAGACAATCAGCAAAGGCATGTTTTTGTAAACACTCTTTTCCAGACAGTTCTTCATCATTGAAACATGAGGACACACTGGGTCCTTTTTTCTGTCTGTTCTGTGATAGAGGTGTTGAAGAAAGTCAGCATTTTTATGTTATCTTATTGAGCATGGCCTCTATAGACGTACATTTATTTAATATGTATATATCTAATTTAAATAGGCATTTTAGTTGGATCTGAGATTTATCTCTGTGTTCATAGGAGAAGTTGTCAAAGTGTTTAGATCTTAGAAATCCACTATTTCTATATAGTTCACTCCTTGCTCATCACCCTACGGTTTGTAACCATTCAACAAAATGTTCACCATATGAAAAAAATTTCTGAATATTTTCATAGCTTTGCTGGCAAACCTTTTGAGATTTACTAAGAAGGGCAGTGGACCCAAGCGACCCATGAATAATTACAGTGAGAAAGTCACTCTGATGCATACATAATGTGAGGCCAAGGACACAACGGATAAACAACGACTTGGAGGTTGGAGGGAGAAAAGTCCATGATTAAGTGTCAGTAAGATAAATATCATGATTGCAATGATGTGGTCCTGAGAACATCTTTTTGGTTGTACTTTCAAACTAACAAGTGCAAAGCAAGCATTTCTTTCATTGCCTGCTATGGTCCAAGCCCTACACATGGTGTCATGGGGACATGAAGGAAGCAAAAAGCAGTCCTTGCTCACAGAACACATGCCGACTCGAAGACATTTTAATGAGTACGTGAATCAGAGAACAGAATGAAACACAACAGGGTATGAACTTATCTAGTACATGTTAAGATGCACTCAGGGAGCAAAAAAGAAGAAGAAGAATTGAGGGCAGTCTCATAGAAGAGGTAGGATTTGAGTTTGACCGTGTCTACAATGGGGGAATCTTTTCTTTTTACTTCATTAACAACATCAGGATAAAGAAACTCATTGCAATGAATTGGCCTTAAGTCATTATTCTCAACCACTTCACTGAGTCCAATGACAGGCACAGGAATAATTTGGGTTTCTGTGTCCATATACTCTCTAATCAATCATTTGATTTTCTAATCCCTAAAGGATATGACGACTTATCAGTTCCATCTTTTCTTTATGCTTAGAAATAGTACCTGCCAGAAAGGAATGTAGGTTGAGAAACACCAGCAAAACAGTTGTGTTAATCCGGGTACTTTAGAGAAACAAATCCACAGAAACTCATGTATAAGAGAGAGTTTTATATAAAGGTTAAGTGTGCATTAAGAAAACATCCCAACCCA
>NW_022107431.1:65783954-65794331 GCF_000313985.2 Echinops telfairi | reverse complement strand
TACTAAGGGCTGCATAGGGGTAGGTCCATGTGGCTTCTCCTCAGGGTTGTCTTGTAGGAAGTAAGCCCTGCCAGCTGAAGCAGGGAACTGGCCAAAGCACCTGCACCCTGGTCCAACCATTACAAAGCAAGAGACCCGAGAACTAGAAAGGTGAAGCTCACCGAGCCATTTTTCTCTCCACCCTTCAATTAACCCCACATGTATTTGGCACAATAAACTAACTACATCAACAGTTAATTAAAATTTTTTATGATGTTTTCAAGTCCAAAATATTTACACCTATAGTGTAAGGGTATGTTTCAGATCTTCTGATTTTAATGCTCTTAGTTGTTAAAAGATAGGGTAAAGAAAGTTATGCAACTAATTGATAATTGAGCAGCAAAAACAAATTCACAGAACAAAACTTTGCAGCAAAGCTTCTTTTAGAAGTCTAAGATAATGCGACCCCATGTAATCATGTGTACATCAGCACACTAATCATTTGAACCAAAAGGTTTTCAAACTTGTTTCAGGTATATTCTATTAATAGTTTCCTTGAATGCAGAGTTCATGCAATACTTTTTATATAGAATAGACAGACAATTTCCTGAGACTAGTATTAATATTATGCATACACCCCATTTTTAAAATTATAATATATCCATATACAAGGGGGCTTCAAAAATTTAGTGAAAAAAATCCATTTTCTTTAACTCCATTTTTTCATGAACATTTTCTCTCTTCCTAATGTGCATATATATATATACTAGCATATTTCTATGTGTTTATATGTGTACACACTTATAGAATATAGGATAGATTATAAATCTATGCAGAGAAGAAACACATACTACTTTCCTGAAATGGAAGTATTAATTTAAATACAAGAAAACCTCTTG
This sequence comes from Echinops telfairi, assembly GCF_000313985.2. NCBI lineage: Eukaryota > Metazoa > Chordata > Mammalia > Afrosoricida > Tenrecidae > Echinops > Echinops telfairi. Next base: position 65,793,453 of record NW_022107431.1, on the reverse strand, counting down.
GTTATAAAATTATCCATTGTAGGAAATATAATTAATTGACCATCGTTTTAGAATTAAGAAATCTCTGATTTATTTTGGGAAATAGTTGGATAAGATATAAAGATATGTCTCTGTCTATTAGTGTCTAGATGATATTAGTGTCTATGTGGCCTATACATAGATCACATATGTAAGAAGATATGCAGATGGCCACCAAGTAAGAGAAACAAAAGCAACCATTTTCTATGTGTTCCTGAGGCTCTCTCGTTAGAATGATTTCTGTGGGTTAGTATAAGGAAAGTTCTACCAGGATTGTCCCCATAACTGTACGTGCAGACACATGTCCTGCACGTGTCATGTATCTGAGAACCATGGGATAAGGTTGCTGTCTTGCTGGGCGAGAAAAAGATTCCATCTCCGCAAGGAGTTCATAGACTTGTTTTTACTTGATCAATGACTTGAGTAATTAAAAAAAAGAAAAACTTATGGATAAGACCGGCTCTGTTACCCGGGTTCAATTTAGGAAAACATTCCTCACAGACGAACATTTTTCCTTCAGGGAAGACTTTAGTCACCTGGCTTGGGTACCTCGTATTAATTCATTATGAAGTATTTTGAAAATGATTTACAATCTGGTAAAAATTGCTTTTCAAAACTAATTTTTGCTCATTACTCACAAGATGAAAACACATCGTAAAATTCTTTCTCAAAAACTCCCACCTCTAAAGTTGAGAAGAGTAGTGCCCATCTTCAAGTGAAGGTTTCCATGATGGGGAATTCTGTAAGGACGTGAAAGAGCTCTGCAGCCAGTGTGGCTCGTTCACATAGTAGGCATTCACTTAGGTATTTGCTAACCAAAGAAACGAATCAATATTGCTGCTGTTAGTTGCCTTTGAGAGGTCTAAGATTATGCCATTAGAATTCTGCGTCACTCTGTCCCCAAGTGTGCAGAGTGGAACTGCTCTTCAGGGTTTTCAAGGTCATGCCCTTTCAGAAGCAGATGGTCAGCCTGCTTTAGGACAACGCAGAACATTGTTGTTCATTGAATATACAAGTTGTTCTTGAAATGTACAAGAAGAACTTTTGAAGAACTAAAAAAAGTTTTTCAATGGCTTCCATTTTTTTTCTTCCTTGTATACTTTGGATACAGCCATTTAAAATGCAAATAACTGAAGAATCTTCTTAAAACTTCTCTGAGATTTGGGGGCATAGAAATGAGAAAGGACAGACAAATGTCTTGCCCTCATAAAGTGAGCATTCTAGGTGGGGCAAGCGAGAGCACATCCTAGGTATGTGTGTGTTTATGTTACAAAAACCATGGCTCTGAAATTTGGTAGTTTGTATACTTATTTTAAGTATATAAAGGAGCCCTGTGGTGCCATGGGTTAAGTATTGGACCTTAGGGTTAACCTCTAGGTAAGCAGTTCAAATCTTCCAGTAGCTCTGAGTGAGAAAGAAGAGGCTGCATGCTCCCATAAATGTTAGAATCTTAAAACGCCTTGTGGGTAGTTCTACTCTCTTATAGGTCCCCAGGAGTTACTGGGGACTCAGTGGCAATCGCTAACCTTTCTTTTTCCAAGGAAAAAGAGCCATAGAACAAGCATAATTTCAAAGCATTTATGTTTTAGATGTCTAGAGAAGTCATTATAGTCTATAGAGAAGTCTATATACCCTAATTATTAGTTATTGATAACTTATTTTGGTCTATAAGAGAAAGTTAGGGCTTTATACTCTCATGAACAGTTACCAACTGGGAAACTTGCAGTGACAGTTCTACCCTGTCCTGTAGAGTTGATCAATGACTTAAGTAATTAAAAAACTGATTCAATAGCAGTGAGTGAGCATGGTTTTCATTATTAGCAGTTTTTATTGAATAATTTTCCTGTTATGCAACTATGTATTTATTTCTGTTAAATTGTTCATTGCTTAGACCATTACATCAGTCAATTAATTATTTGCTCATCCATGAGTCTGAATTGATCAGATTATGTTCATCTGGTTGGTTGGCTATTCAGGTATCAACTTGTTTAGCTCTGAAGTTTCAAGATGAGGCTACTGTGTAAATTTTTTGAGCTCTTTATTGCTGCTCCATCTATGAACAGGAGTTAATGTTGAAGAGTTGACTAACCATTAACCATCCCCAAACCATTACAAAAGTCAGTGACCAAGCAAAATTGAGCCCCTCAATACCAAAGGCTGTATCTGTGAATCTCTGTTCACATATCCAGACTTAGCTCGGTGCCACGATCAGAGAAAAGTCTCCAAACATTGACATCTCTACTCTCACCCCTGGTTATGATTTGTCAGGTTGTTGCTATCATGGGGAGGTCTATAATTCAGTCTGAATTTTCTTCTTATTAATTCTAAAATATGCCATCCATACACTTCTTCCTTTAGAATATAGGAAGAAAGAATTTCCATGCAAATATCAATCCTGGGAGAGGTGAGATCTTCTCTCATGTATCCTACTTGGTTGTGTATCTTCCACCATGTGGACCAAGGTTCAGTCTGTTTCCAGACCACTGGAGGTCATGTGGAGGTAGGCAGAGCAGGATATCAATATTCTGGAAGTGTGGACATCTTCTCCGAACCATGCAGAGCTTTTCAAATATCCTCCATTATTTGGAGAACCTGAGGTTAATGAAATTATTTCTAAGAGATTATTGAAGACTCAACTTTCAGGCTAGGTGTCAACTTAGTGACCAAGATCATAACCAGGACTTGATTTTTCAGGTCAATGATCAGCCGCTTACTAGCTGCTTCACCTGTGGCAAAACAACAACCCCTTATGCCCTTCAGCCTTGAACTGCTGAGGTGGTTGCTATAGATAAAGGGGCAGATCAAGACAAGAAATTTGATGTGATTCTTTGATCTTTGGACAGCTAATCATTAGAATGTTACATTAATTCCTGATGTTTTGACCAAAAAAATAACAACTTTTGAACTTTTAGTGGGGATTTATGGGACAGTGACTGAGTGAAGGGTGCTTAGGTCAGTGCTTCAGTACTCCTTAGAAGTTGGCTATTACTACATGATTTAGGTACAATTTTGAGGTGTGTATAACAGGCTTTCAACTCTGAAGTAAATGTTTGACATTACCTAAATCTGTTTTTCAAGCTGCTATTCACCACACACAAAAGGGTGGTTAAAATTAATAAATAATTCACATTAATAAAGAAGAACACATGACATAAGTCTGTGTATTGGTTCATGAAACTTTTGTTCCAGATATTATCTATACAGGTACTGATGTAAGATATATATCTTTATGTGAGCCACATTCCAGAAAGCTAGAAAAAGCCCATCTCTTAAAGCGTCTGTCTTGTTTGACCTCTGCTTTAGCTCATAAAGCAGAATCCATCATACAAAATACCAAATGGTCCAGACTTTTTTTTCTTTTTGTTATTCTTCCAAATTGAATTTGCCAGTAATTTAGGAATAAAAAAATAATAAAGGTGATTATGGCTGGGAATTATATTAGTTAAGTTAGCCAACCATTTTATAAGATTTGCCCAGGGACTTTAAGCACAATGTGTTTACTCTCAGAGATTTAATACCTAGCTACATGTATTCCTTGCAAGGACACGTTAAGACACAAATCACATTACATTGTTGTTTCAGGGAACGTGTAGTAAGATAACATTGTTGACTTAAGAGTGAATATGTACAAATGGTGAATAAAATAACATAAATAAGATTAAAAAATGAAGCCATTCTCCTTCTCTTTTGGCTTCTTTGTGTCCCTTTGTGTCAGATCTCAAGAGTGTGTTGTGCATAATCTAGTAGTACTGCTTTTAAAAATTAGCTTCTATTTACTTGTATGAACTACACAAAGTGGATGAAGGGGAGCCTAATGAAGTGGTTCAAACCAGTTGCATAAACATTCTTGAATAACGAATGAAAACTGTTCAAGGGCATAGGGACCTGATTCTTCACCTTTCTCCACTCTGGGGAATTAAAGGCTCGCAGAACATGGGTTTCCTTGAGTCTTTCCCACTCCACAGAAGTGTCCTTTGTAAGACGCCTGCAAAGACGCATACCAACGGGCAAAGGACTGACTCTCAAAGTCTGTTCTGTTTTCCCCCCAGATTTTTCAAATATATTAAACTTTGGTTTCAGCTCATCTTTCCCACAGAAAAAAGTGGGGGTAAAAATTTCTTGTTTTCCTCTGGTCCGAGCTAAAATGTTTTCCTTAGCACAGAGGGAAGTCGAGAGGGCATGTGTCCGGGTCACAAAGACAGCTCTCAGCTGTGTTTTTCAGTGTGCAGGTAGGTGGTCTCAGATTGCTTGGCAGAAGACTGTAGTCATATAATGAAATGACTTCAGGGACAAAATACTGTTGACAACATGCCACCAATGACTGCAATTCCTTCTCTCCTAAGGCTTCTTCTCATCACTGTTGTGAGCCTGCAGAAATACCAAATACTGTCGAGAATTTCAAGCGAGGCCCTCCTTGAAGGCAAACAAATGAAAAACGTTTAAGACATGTGCAGACCACATCAATTATCCATGAAAAGCACCCAAGCTTTATAAACATCTTGTGAACAACACAAGAACCACATTAGTCACTCAAAGACAGGCTTTTGAGAGGATCACATGCCAACCACATGAAATATATTCAAGACACTTGAATCGCACAAGTTAGGTTGAATTGTGCAACTGATAAAAAGTAAAATTCTGCCAAGCTTTCCGTTCATAGAAAGGAGCTATGACTAATGATCAATTAAATTGAACACTGCAGGATGAACCGTAATCTTTCAAGGGAATACTTCATATGATGTTTATACTTAAGGATTGCTGATTATCTAAACTCAGATGAGATATAATCAGGGTTTCACTTTGGCCTGGGAGATTTTCAAAAATTTTTCTTCAGTTTCAACTTGAATTTGTATTGAACAACTGATGATCGGTTATATAGTCAACTCTGTCCTTATTCTGACTGATGATATTGATCTTCCATATCATCTCTTTCCACAGATGTAATCAATTTGATCTCCTGTCTGTTCACTCCAGTACAGTCACTATTTACGCTGATGAAAAGGGTGTTTTCAACAAGCTGCCGATCTTGCATGATTCTGTCATGCCTCTCTGGCATTGCTTTTATCACTGAAGCAGTATTTCCCAATGGCTGATCCTCCTTCTTTGTTTCCAGGTTTTAAATTCCAATCATGGATATTATCAATGCATTTTTTCTTTTAACTTAGCTTATCTTTAACAGTTTCACTGACATTCAATTCACATATCATACATTTCAATGGTCCAATCACATTCATAAAAGTTGTGCTAACCTGACCACAATCAATCCCAAGACATTTCTTCTCCTTGTACTCATTGTTGTTAGCTCCCCATTTCTTACCAAACTCCCTGGTCACATCCCTGTGACTCTGTTAATCCAGTTGTTGTCTCTATAGTTTTAAAATATAGTTTTCATAAGTAGTTTTAAAAAATCAAGACAAAACACAAACAGCTCAAGAACAATGACAGAATGGAATAGAGGAAAAACCTTAACTGAAAACAAAGCAGAAAATATTAAAAACTGGAGCAAATATACATGGGCAGACATAGATCCAGAGGTTGACCAACGAGAAGATGCCACATTTTGACCTAATCACAACTGTGGTGATCTACTCCAAAATTTACTTTGCCCAATAACAAGACCTTTCTTATCTCTAGCTCCCAGTCAGAGCTTAATCCACATGGGACACCCCGTAAATGGGTTTTGGGCTTTCACTGTCATCTGCAACCTTTTGATAAGTGGGTGTTCAGAATTTAAGTTCTAATACCATTCCCTCCTCCTGTTTGGATTTTATTATTTCCAAGTTTTGGATCACACAGGCTGGCATATTTCTTCCATGTGGACTTAAATGAGCTGATGTCCTTATTTTAAGGCAAGCCTACTTAAGACCAAGGTGCTAATCTGTTTAATATTGAGGCACTATCTGCTCTTTTCACCACACTTTGATCTAGCACCCACATCTTCAGTGATCACTTCATGGGGATAGATAGTGAGAATATCCATGCCATAAAAACTCACGGCTCTCAGATTAGGGCTACAATTACATGCAAGCTCAAAATCCACTTATATATCTATGGTTCATGTATGTCCTTGGTTCACTTTAAAGAAAGACTTCATTATCACTTTGTTGAATGGACATAATAAATTATGTTGAAGGACATAATAAATTATCCCCATGAGGCCTATGATAGTTCTATTTGTATTACCATTAATTTAGCCAAGGATATAGAATTTAAAACATTGTCCTGACAAAGTATACATGAATAGGACATGTTTTTAGACCAAAATACATGAACTATTGATTTGTACAGATTAACAATTTAAGTAAGTGAACATCATTTACACCAACAATGAGGACTAGAGATAGAATGAAACTTTCAATAACGCTCATCCACAAAGGCAGAACTGGGCTGTGAATGTCATTAAAAGGCAAAAAGAGTATGACAATAGCCCATATAATTGGGCACCATCGAGTCAAGAATTTTGGAGCCAAGTCCCAATGACTTTCATATCATATAATTGGGATAGATGTTGTTTGCTTCTTTTCACACTGAGGCATTTCAGCCTTAGGCCCACAAGCACATTTCAGATCCTTTAATCTGCTACCAGTGTGTTTACAGTAGAGTCCAATTCACTTACTGGGAGTTCCCAATTGGGTTCTTCTGGTGTGGTCTAAGAAGGGTGTTGTGCACCTTGAAAGGACAGTCTAAAGTCCTGGTTTTCTTTAGTAAGCAGCCTGTGTTATCAAGGGCTTCATAAAATCTAGTGCAAAAGTGACCACTTGGGGACATTATACTGAGCTTATTCTCCCATTATTGGTCTGTATTTAAGGTTGAATGCTTTTCCAATGGAATGCTGCCCTCCTTCGTTTACCCATTGACTGAAGCCGTCACCTTCTCTGGGCCAGACATTTTTTCCATCCCATCCTTTCTTCATGATTTCCCATAAGGTTTATTAATAGCTATTGCAAGAGTGCCTGTTAATTTGAGGTGACCAAAGAATAATATTATATGGGAGGATCTGATTGGTCTTTTCCTTCTTCAATGCATTTCTTGATTGCAGGCATTGAAACAGACAGACACTGATGGCTAGGCGGTACATAGAACTCATTCTTTTCTCGCTTTCTCTCCCTTTCTTTTACCCTAAGGGTCTTTATTTATTCATTTATCATTATTAATTAGGAGTTAATACACAGACTACATCTTTCCATAGTTCAATCATGTCAAGCAGAATCATACAATTGCTACAACAATCAGGTTCAAAACATTCTTTTTCTTCTGCCTTTCTTGACATTGTTTTCCTTTTAAGCCCCACTCCCCTTGGCTCCCACTGCCACTCTACCATCTGCCCCCTGAAACCCTGATTCTACTTGCTATCCCGATAGGTTCATCAATTCTGAGTTTCATAGACTGAAACACAGAAAATTCAAGAGGATGACCTCCAATGATGTAACACTTCTGAGATATACCCTAATTAACTCATTCATTGCTCATGAAAGCTTCTATAGCTTAGTGAATAGAGGCATCCCAGAAGGTGGAATGTTCCTGGCCAAATAACTGCGAGAGCACCATTTTTCAGCCTAAATGTAAACATGCGATTACTAGTCAGACGTAGCACTCTCATTGCATACTATTATGTACTTTTCCACAATTATATTTTCCTTTGATTACAGATTATGATTTTAATTATTTTATGAGTACACTTAATGATAAGTATTCAAAGTTAAATATCACCCATTTATACTTAAATGTTATTTATATTTGTCCTGTCTGTCAGAGAGTAAGACAGACTAGGAACAAAGTTTTGGTGACCTATTTCCAAACGTTAGCCAGTAAAACCCTATGGATCACAATAGCATATAATCCAATATAGCGCTGGAAGATGAACTCCAAAATGCCTGCCCCCCTGCCCCAGTTGGAAGAAAAAAATAGATTTAAACATCCTGGTAATCATAAGGGTGGTGTAGAACTGGGCAACATTTCATTCCATTGTTCCTGAGGTCCCTGAGTCAGAGCCAACTTACTGTCCAATAGTAGCAAATCCTTGTGCTACTTTCTAAAATCACAGTTTATCTCTACATTTCATTGCAGGAATAGAATAAGTTAATTAATAATATACCTACAAACTCAAAGTAGCTGTCATCAAGTAGATTATGATGTATATTGACCCTATAGGACAAAGTAGAACTGCCTTTGTGGGTTTCCAAGGCTGTCCTTCTCTACAGGATTAGAAGCACCTTCTTTCTTCCAATTAACAATATGTTAGGCACAACTTCCCCAGGAAATCTGATTAACTTTCCCCTTTCTCAAGGACACAGCAAGAAGCCATTACCCAGCCATCCATCCCAGAAACACAGGCCCCTCAAGGTGCACTGGTAGTGTGTACAGATGGAGTTCCATCACTGGAATTCCGTGATTTAGAGAGAGTGAGCTCATTTTACTGATGATCATTACCTAATGGGTCAGAGATGCTGCACTAAAACAGAGAGATGAGACTTATCTACATACTTTAGATACTTTAGAACTGAAAAAGCAGTTTGGGACGGGAATCAAAAAGCAAGTATTATATGAACCTCAGAGAATACTAGCATTGGAAGATAGAATGAAGTTTTGCTCTGTCTCCACATTGTAAGGGATTGCTATTTTTCATCCTTAGTGTTCTGTCCAGTGTGCTTTTCAAAGATTCCGGTGATAAGCTTCCCACCACTTCCCTTGATAGGGATTCCATGATCTGAGACATGGCAATAGGAAGTTTATCCGAGTGGGGTTCATGTGTTTTCAGCCAGACATTTTTGAGGTTTTCAAGCAGTCCAACTATTTCTCTGTGGACCACATGCATTTTATGGGAGCCATTTCATTTATTTTTATTTAGGGAGGAACCTGTCAGGAATTTGTTTTACCACAGAGCAGACACTTTTTGTGATTATTATTTGTTCTTTGCAGAATACTGATGTAGTTCTTGGTGGCTTAGAAGTCAAACAGAGCCGAGAATTTAAAGGTCATACTTGTGGAAGAGAAAACTCTTTCTAGCTTAGCAATATGAACATGATAATTATGAGTTTGAGAATCAAGTTTCATTGCTATGAAACAGTTACTTAAATTCTATCATTTTGTAGATAAATAAATGAGATAAATAAATTAATCAATTCACTAAAATACATATACTGGCAGTTGAATCAATGATTAAGTGGTACTTTGGTTGAAAGAGCACATCACTTTTATTATTTGCTTTGACATATTGCAGATGAGAGTTAATCTTAGCCAGGGAAAGAAAGTCTAGAGGGTAAGGCCCAACTGTGTTTTGATCATGTTAGTGAGTATATAGCTTTTAATTTAAATTAAAGCAGAAATATCATTGTTAGTTCTCCGTATAGAACTGTTGGAATCTTATGGAGGATTTTACACTACTTATGACAGAGCTCTGATGGCACAAGTGGTTAAGCACTTGACTACTAATGGAAAGGTTAATGGTTCAAATCCACTAACAGCTCCATGGGACAAAGGC
>NW_022107431.1:65781405-65782487 GCF_000313985.2 Echinops telfairi | reverse complement strand
ACTGTCTCACGGGAGTGAGCTGCACTGAGCCATTTGTACTGCTTTATAATTCAATTGCTTATTTTTTTATGTTATATATCTATCTGCATAAATATATATAAAAAGATTAGCACTCTGGTTTTGTTTCTCTAGAGAACCCTGGCTTACAGATCAGTCAGTACTCTAGCTCGCCTCCAACTTTTAGTCATTTCTTAAATTTACACTTTCAATGAGTGCTTCTCTGATGAAGCTGTTGTAATCATTCTATATTCTCCTTTCTCCCTCTTTCCTACACAGCATTTAATACCTTATCACTCATCCACGAGTTTTTTAATACTGTGGGAGCTTTCAAGCTGCTGGGTGCTGGAAGGCAGTTCAAATGCCAGCAGGGTCCCTCACGGTCAACCGATTTCAGTGGAGATTTCGGACAAAAAAAAGAAACTAGGAATAAGTAGGTACTCATTTCTGAGGGATACGTCATTGCAAACCTTGTGAATAGCAGCTGGGAGACGAGCCGCTCTTGCTGGAAGGCGCTCAAAATACGACTGGAGAAGATCTGCCTCCTCAAAGCGGAACCAGCCTTGATGACACGGGCAGAGCAAAGCTTTTAGGTCCTTCATGCTCTGGTGGCACAGGAATCCCCAAGCAGACGAGAAGAAACAGTCGCAAGCACTCATTAGCAATTAGAATGTGGAATTAAACAGCGACAAGAGGAAGACTCAATGAGATGGACCAGCACAGTGGCTGCAAGATGGCAGCAGTTTTGAGGAGGTGCAGAACTGGGCAGTATTTGCTCTGATGTACATAGGGGTGCTCTGAGTTGGAGCTGAATTAACAGCATCCAGCAACAGAATTGAATACCATCTAATCAGCAAATTTTCTACACATTTATTTATTTGCTACCCATTTCCTCCTCTAAGAGTGAAGTTCCATGTTTAGTTCACTTTCATATCCACAATTTCCAGAACAGTGTTTGGCATGCAGTTGGGTTTCTTTAAATATGGGTTGCATACCTGAGTGAAATAAGAGCATGGTTGTTGAATATGACATTAAAAATGATGAACAGATTTATGGATGATTCAATAGGACATTCTGCCCAGGGG
>NW_022107431.1:65734022-65781172 GCF_000313985.2 Echinops telfairi | reverse complement strand
TAAGCACTTACTGACAAAGACAAAGCTTTCTGAATATATTATACCTTAACAGAAAGAAAACAAAAAAAACTCCAAATTGGACCAATACGCAATCTCAAGCTAAACGGAAAAAAGATTGAAATGGCTGGAGATTTGATTTTACTTGAATTCACAATCAAAACATTCGAGAGACCATAAAACTAGCAGCCAAGCAATCCAATAGCACATTGCATTAGGGAAATATGCTGCGGTAAGACGTCTCTCTAAAGTATCAAAAAGAAAAAAGTTAATTTGAGGACTAAGGTACACCATGGCTTAAACCTAAACCACGGTATTTTCAATCACCTTGTATGCATGTAAAAGTTAGACAATGAATAAAGAAGAATCGATGCCTTTGAATTGCCGTGTTGGCAAAAAAATATGGAATACACAATGATTTGCTAGAAGAATGAGCAAATTCATTTGGAAATAGTAGTCTAGATCCAGGATGTCTAGACTTTGTTTCATGTACTTTAAATATATTATCCAGAGGGTCCAATCACTGGAGAAGGACATCATCCCTGGTGAAGTAGATGGTACATGAAAAAGAGCAAGACCCTCACCAAGGTGGATTGACGCAGCTGCAGCAATGAACTCATGCATAGCAGCAATTGGGCGGGTGGTACAAGGCCACGTGGTCAGTGTTCCACTGTGTGGAACACAAGTTGGAAGCAATGCAATGGCTTTATTAACAGCATGCCACTTATACTTACTGCTGTCCAGGAAAACTCTAAAATTATCTCAGGAACCACATCTGGGCAGTATTATTCCTTTCCTAGTATTTACCCAATGGAAGATGTGTCCTAAATGGGAAAAATTCCCTCAGTCACCAACCAACCAGTGTACTAACCAACCATGAGTAATCCTTAGTAAGAAAGAAAGCCTGGAGCTTCTTTTACAGGGTTCACTATTTTTGCTACTCCTTGTTTTGAAAACTCAACTATTATGCAAATTAAAAATGCATACTTATAGCCATGCCTATGTCCATGTGTATATCTGTTTGCAGTCAATTCATAAGCTTATATATACATATATAGTTACACTCAATTATGCATAAAGATTTCCATTCAAATAGCATTTACTGAATTTCTTAACTATGAGATAAACTGATAATATGGCTCAAGATTTTATGATGTTTTTTATTGTTTTGGAATGTGGAATAGAAATTGTAGAAAGAACACGTGAATATATGTTTGCTGTCCTAATGACTGCTTTTAACAAGGCTTTAATAGTGAGTCTTGGCATTCCTTGCCAGCCAAATGAGTTTATCATTTGAGAAACTGTCAACTTGTGCTACATTTCCATATATGAAAGTCTTTTAACATTTTGAAATCAGGAGCCCAACAGATCATTTCTGGTGAATATTACTAAACCTAATATCATTTCTGTGGAATATCATCAGCTTTCTGTGGAATCATCAATGCCATCAATAGTATGTTGTGATCCAAATAGTCAAATGTCATTGAGTAGTCAACAAAATATAAGTGAACATCTTTGTGGTATCCTCTGACTTGAGCCAAGACCCATCTGACTTCAGTAATAATATGCTTCGTTCCATGTCTTCTTTTGAATATGGCTTCCATTTCTGGCAACTCTTTGTACATGTACTCCTCTAACTGTTGTTGATTGATCTTTAGCAAAACTTTTCTTACATGCAATATCAATGTATTCTGCTGGGTCACCTTTTTTGAGGGGGGGGTACAAATATTGATTTCTTCTAATCTGTTGGACAAGTAGCTGTCTTTCAAATTTGTTGGCCTAAGTGAGTGAGTGCTTCCAGTGCTTCATCAGCTTGCTGAAATATTTCAATTGGTATTCTAATTCATAATATCAATAGCATTAATGTATATATTTTTCCATACAGATATAAAATGAAATACCTAATGGAAAAAGTAAATCCAGCACTTTAATGTATAGACTCTCAAAACCAAACTCACTGTCATCAAGTCAATTCTGACTTATAGTGACTTTATAGGACAGAGTGGGATTTCCCCTTTGGGAATCCAAGATTGTAACTCTCTATGTGACTAGGAAGCCTCATCTTTCTCCTGTGGAGCAGCTGGTGGTTTTGAGCTGTTGACCTTGTAGCTAGCAGCCCCATGTGCAACCACTACACCACCAGGGCTCCTCTTTAATGCATATTTCTATAAAGTCTTGAGTGAAGTACCTAGACAATCTATAAAATTACATCCTGTATGCAGAATTACTACTTATTTTTATGTACCAGAGAAATAGCTTTACAGGATTTTGAACGTATATTCCAATCATATATTCCAATGTGCCTATTTTTAAGGCTATCTACCCTCTCTGTCTGACTTTTGTAAAGTTTGAGGAACATAATTAGAAAATAAGTCATATCTTGGTGGGTGTTATTTGTCACTGCAATCATGAAAATAAAATGCAAATGTGCTGAATTTAGAACAAGAATGCAATATACTGAACACTAGATGGAGACAGATGCTTCTGCCTTCAATTTCATAGCTGTCTCACTGTGAGCAGAAACACAAAATAAAAGAGGGGTTATGGCACAGAATCATGACATTTGTAACTAGAAGGTTCCTATTCTCCACATTTCATGATCAGGAGCTGTTTAATATGAGGAATGTGCCATAGGTTGATGTAAAGAATTTTCTATTCTCATTGGGGTAGCTTCCAAATATAGAATGCAAGAAGTACAACCAAATATTCCTTAGAAGCAAGGCAATTTCATCTCATATATTTTGGACATGCTATCAGCAGGGGTTAGACTACATGTTTGGTAAAGACAGGGTCAACCAAAAAGAGGAAGGCCCTAAAATCGATGGATTGACACAGTGGCTGCAGCAACAGGTTCAAACATAGAAACAATTGTGAAGACGCCACAGGAGCTGGCAGACTTTGAACATAGGCTCGCTCCAAGCTGGACCCAACTCCACGGCACCTAGCAACAACACACAAGGTTGATAAAAGCAAAACACTGTTAAACATTTAGCTCTTAGTGTCATCGATGAGACTTTCTTTATTGCATTAAGTGACATTCATGATTGATTATTTATTGTTAGAATTAAATACAGGCCAGTATCAATTATTTGATTTTTTAAATTGTCATAGATGCAAATGCCAAGAAAACTTTGCCAGAAAATGTGAAGGAGTCTAACACTTAGTCTTTGAACAACTCTTGACTTGATTGGTAAAAACCACAGTTGTTTGTCATTGTCTGAATGTTAGTTTTCCATCAGCTAACAAGTTGGTAAGGGTCTGCTTCAAATTCTGAAAGTTAAATAATCAAAACTGACTGTAGCCTGTGACTCCGCTGAAGTGCCAGTGTTTCAAAGTGTCCTTTTGTTTGACACCTAGGAAGTACATTGGCCCTAGATGTGCCTTTCTTTCTAAAAGGGAAAAATGGACAATCATTGAAAAAGAAGATGGTAGTGAATGAAGTAGAGGGAGATGAGGGTCTGCAGCTCCCCCATGGACACGTGGACATTTTCACAGGGCCTCGGACTGATCAATAGGAAGAAAATGTGCAAATGGAGTAAAGACCTATCCATTTATTGTCTGAAACTATCTATAGTCTCAGAAGACTTATCAAGTTTTCTCATATTCCCAGAGCACCCTAATTTAAGGGATAGGGTTCCATGCTACATGTAATTCCACTGGGACAAGTTCCAGAGTACAGTAATAATACAGCTAACAGCTAATGTAGACGGCAACAATGAGTAGTGTGCCAGTCTCCTAAGTATCACAAGAGTAATAGGCAAACCCTTTTTTGTTTCCAGGTGCTTTTGAGTCCGTTCTGACTCATAGCTCCCTGTGCACAACAGAATGAACTAGAACTTCCTAATCCTAGTTCTCACAGTCGTTGTTATGTATGAGCCCATTGTTGCAGCCACTGAGACAAAACACTGAGACAAGACATTGAGAATTTTTAAAAATCATTTTATTGGGGGTTCATACAGTTCTTATCACAATCCATACCTACATCAATTGTATAAAGCACATATTTACATTTGTTACCCTCATCATTCTCAAAACATTTGCTCTCCACGTAAGCCCCTGGCATCAGCTCCTCATTTCCCCCACTCCCTCCCCACTCCCCACCTCCCTCATGAACACTTGATAATTTATAAATTATTATTTTTGTCATATATTACACCATCTGATGTCTCCCTTCACCCACTTTTCTGTTGTCTGTCCCCCAGGGAGAAGGTTATATGTAGATCCCTGTAATCTGTTCCCCCTTTCTACCCCACCCCACCTCCACCCTCCCGGTATCGCCACTCTCACCACTGGTCCTGTAGGGCTCATCCGCCCTGGATTCCCTGTATTTCCAGTTCCTATCTGTACCAATATACATCCTCTGGTCTAGCCAGACTTGTAAGGTAGAATTGGGATCATGATAATGGTAGTTGGGGGGTGGGGTGGGGGAGAAGCACTTAGGAACTAGAGGAAAGTTGTATGTATCATCGTTGCTACATTGTACCCTGACTGGCTTGTCTCCTCCCCACGACCCTTCCATAAGGGGATGTCCAGTTGCCTACAGATGGGCTTTGGGTCCCCAATCTGCACTCCCCCCATTCACAATCATGATTTTTTGTTCTTTGATGCCTGATACCTCATCCCTTCAACACCTTGTGATCACACAGGATGGTGTGCTTCTTCCATGTGGGTTTTGTTGCTTCCGAGCTAGATGGCTGCTTGTTCACCTTCATGCCTTTAACACCCTGGATGCTATATCTTCTGATAGCCAGGCTCCATCAGCTTTCTTCACCACATTTGCTTATGTACCTGCTCTGTCTTCAGCAATTGTCAGGATGGTGAGCATCATGGAATGCCAGTTTAATAGAACAAAGTATTCTTGCATCGAGGGAGTACTTGAGTGGGGGCCCGACATTGAGAATTGTATTCTTTTTCTGACCCTTTACTTTACCAAACCTGATGTCCATTTCCAGAACTTACCTCTCCTGGTAACATGTCCAAAGTATGTGAGGAAAGTTGGCTAAATAAACAAACCAATCCAGTGAGAATTAAATGATTATTCATTTGACAACACAAATCTTTTCATGTGAGGAACATTGCAATCATACTCACACCCATTCAGTTCCAACACATAGTGACACTGTATATGGTGTCTGAGGTTGTAAATCTTTTTTCAAATGGTCTCATTTTTCTCACAATGAGTTGGTCCACTCCATCTAAGTTATCAAATTTCTGGACATTGAGTTGATCATAGTTTTGCTTTAAATTCATTAGACTGATTTGTGATATCTGATTTCTCATATCTGATATTAGTAAATTGTGCCTTCTCTCTTTTAATTGGTTGGCCTGACAAGAATGTTTGAATATACTGTTCTTTTCAAAAAACCAACCTTTGGTTTTGCTAATTTCTTCTACTATGTTCTAGTTTTCAGTTTCATTGACTTTTGCTCTTATTTTTATTATGTAATATAGGCTATCTAATTGATATATTATTGTTTCTAGGGGCCATTGAGTCAGTCCTGACTCACAGTGATGCTGTATACAACAGAATGAAACACTGCCCAGTCCTGACCCATCCTCACCCTTGTTCTGATGTCTGAGCCCACCATTGCCGCCACTGTGTCAATCCATATTGTTGAGGGTCTTCCTGTTTTTCGATGCTCCTCTTTTTTAGCAAGCATGATGTCCATCTCCAGGGACTGGTTTCTCCTGACAACATGTCCAAGCACATGAGACAAAGTCTCACATCCTTTCCTCTGAGGAGCCTTCTGGGTGTACTTCTTCCAAGATGATTTGTTTGTTCTTTTGGCAGTCCAAGCTACTTTCATTATTCTACAACTCAAATTTACTGAGTTATCTCCACATTTGTGCAGTTAAGCCCATTCTTGCTAGTATATATTTCAAACTAGACGGATGATATAGGTATGGTGATCTCCTTTATTATTAAAGAAGATGAGCATGAAAAAAATTGATTAACTTGCCCATGATCATATAAATGGTATCACATGGCAAATAGTTATGTAAAGAGCATATATGACGATGTCTACTCCAAGTAATAATAATAAAAATAATAACAGCTAGCATTTAGTGAGCATTTACTGTTGTTATACTCCATAGTGTTAAAACTATCCAGCATCAAAGATGGAATACCATATTCTTTGACCATATCAGTATCAAGGGTGTAACACTTGAAACCCTCTTCTATAAAATCATCTGGTTTCAGAAACTCGACTAAATTATATTTCAGTAAAACTACCAGATTAAAAAAAAAAGCTTCAGTAGATGGGAGTATTTGGTATAAGAATATTAAACCACGCACCACTACCCATCTTCTCCCATTGAGTTGATTTTGACTCATGGTGACTAGCTATGGAGCTTCCAAAGGTGTAAATACTGAAAGCGGTAGACACCCTCCTCTTTCTCCTGTGGAGTGGTTGCTGGTTTTGCTAGCAGTCCAAGGCTTATCCAGTAGTGCTACAAGGCTTTCTTAAATTTGGACCAAATCAAGAGTGTGTCCTCTTTGGATGCTGCTGCTGTGAGGTGCCATTGAGTCCGTTTTTATTCATAGTGACCCCATGACAACATGAAGAAACACTGTCTGGCATTTTGCCATATATTGCTATGTTTCAGACCATTGTTGCTAAAAATACGTCAATCCATCATGTTGAGGATCTTCCTCTTATTTGCCGTCTCCCTACTAAGTATGTCACTCTGCAGGAATTGGTCTCAATAATGTGACCAAAGAAAGTATGTGAAATCAAGTCTCTCCACCCCTGCTTTTAAAGATTTTAAACATTTTTCTGGGATATATATATATATATATACACACACACACATATATACATTTTTATATATTCAATATTCTTTTCAAACACCACAATTTAAAATTATTTTTGTACTTTTCATTAACACCACAGTTTGAATGTGTCAATTTTTTGTCTTCTTTGACTTCTTTTTTCATTGTCCAGCTTTTTCATACACGAGACAATTGAAAATACCATGGCTTGAGTTTGATGCACCTCAGTCACCAATGTGGTTGGTAAGACCTAGGAGAAGCGGCGTGTACTCACAGTCAGGAGACCTACCGGCACACCCTGCCTCTGTCAAGATATCTCTGCAAACAGGCTGTTGCACACAATGTAACAGCTAATCCCAATCCTTACCCTCTAAAATAAACTAATCAGAAATGTCACCAAAAACCTTAGAGCACAATTATGAATCACCAGTAATGAGCCCAGTGGAACTAAACCCTTAAATTTAACTAACCAAATATGCTGGAGAAACTCAGAATGTTATGTGTGAACATTTAACCCATATAATAACCAAATACAGGTCATAAAAATAAAAGATCTGACTGTGGCTATTAAAACAATAGAAACAGTGATGGAAGATAAAGCAAAACTGATTGTGTGTTAATTAATATTAGTGAAATTATTTAATGACATACACGAGTTTCATTATAATATATTTTTCTATTTTAAATGACAATTTTTTCAGCGATAGAAGACTAAAAATCATATTTAAACAAAAAAGTTAAATGGAGATACCAGCATGGTGGAAACCTAAGCCAGTACATTCTCAGATATATTACTACAAAAGATGGAGATTAAAAACAGAAAAGAAAATTAAATGACATGGTAGGAGTAAAAGTGTGATATCTCCCAAGAGTTGCAGAAGAAATGATGGGCCATAATATACAAAGAAGTAATAACTGTGAAAGCATGGATTGGAAAAGATAACTAAATAGAAGAACGATAGATAGCCAGTTACTAGCATCCACATTAATACACCTCTCCAAACTTCACAGAGTGAAATTTCAGAATAACTATATATATGACAGAGAATTGAAGGTCTGTGAAATTTCAAATGCCAGTATTCTCTCAACTGCTCTACATAGAAAACTAGAATTGTGGGGTTTGTATGAATGCTTCTTTCTGGTGATGAATTAAGTAAGTAATTAAGTAAAATTTTAGAGATGTAATTTTATAGAAACATAGGTCCAATATCTGGGGAAAGTGTCTATTAATAATCTGTAAATAAGAGTTTAATGGAGTTTGAGGCTCAAGAAAGTTTAATGCTAAAGTCCCTATATGTAATAAAAAAATTACTGAGACTTGCAAATTTATCATGTTCTTAAATGAGGTTTCCATTAAACTATATGAAGGAACTTCAAAAAAATGTGTAAAAAGTTTCATCATATTTTCCTTTTATGCCCCTTTTGGCCTTTTTAACACCAATATTATTTTGATACCTTAATTTATCAATTATTTTAACCTTTATTACTAAATATTTCTGAGCTTCTTCTTCATAAATATATGCTTCAAAGCTTATGCTTAAATATATTGTTTCTAAATAAATTTTATTTCTTCACCATATATATTATGATTTAAAGAATACTAAATGGTTAATCAACAGAGACATGCAATAAACTAGGGAAACGTATTTAATTTTGTAAGGGAAAACTTTTACCATATTATGTGGATCAAGTTCTCTCTTTTCTCTGTAAAGTTTTTTATATGTCGTGTTGTTATAAGGGCAGATAATGAATAGCAGTTCTCTTAGTTTAAAATGGGTATTAATCCTTTATTAAAAATGTAAAATAAGTGATTTAAAATTTTTACATAGTTCTCATTTATAATTGTCTCATCTTACAAACCCACATGCTTTTTCCTGTAAAATATAGATACATGGTGAGTGTCCACATAGTTATTCTTTGGTAAGGGGTTGTGTGACTGATAGTTTCTTTTAGTTAACCTTGATGAATGAATGAGTTGCTTAAATTAGGAGAGAGACATAGTGCCATGCATTCCCATATTATATTGTTAGCATAATAAAATAATTGCTAGCGCTATAAGATAGATACAATAATGCAAGGGGAACAATGTAAAACAGAAGTCAGTTTTGAAAAGCTACCTTCACCATTCACAGACGGCCAGGGCTGACAGGAACTCAGGTGGCGCTTTTGGGGAGGCATTGGATGGCTCAGCCTAAGGTCAGCAATTCAGAAGGAGAAATATGAGGCTGTCTGCTGCCATGGATTTACTGCTTAGGAAACTCTATAGAGGATCAGATTGACCTGACGCCAGTGGGTTTGGGTTTGGTTTTTATACTACACGAGGTAAGCTTGGCATAGACTATAAAGGAGATGGGCATTATCAACCATAGATTTTCAAATTTCACCACTAGCAGGTTGCATTGTACTCTCTAGTTAGATCACTACCCAGTAATTATAAAGAAAGAACAAATACTCAGGTGACTATTAAATGTTGTTTGTGTGTTTGTGTATGGGAGAGGGAGAGTTTCTCCAGCTTTCTCCATTCAGCCTCATGAGTGTTCACTGGTGTTGCTTCTCTCTCCTTTCTCTGTTCTCTGAAAAGAGGAAGTACAAAAACCAAAAGATCCTTCTTGTAGAAGGATCAGATTTTGATCAATCTTCCTTAAAATTACTAAAAAAACGACAACTTGGGGGAGCCCGTTTGGGGTAAAAGTGTAAGAAGAGAACGACAACCAAGAAGCAGGGCCACCTGGTGCCCCAGGGCATCAGGAATGAAAAGGTGTTCCCCGAAAAGAAAACCCTGTGAAGCTAAGGCATCCCCCAGGGCTAGAAGCATAGGGGATTACAAAGGATGTCCATTCATGGCTGTGAATTTTCTACATAGACTAAGTTTGGGGAAATGTAGTGGTTAAGATTTTAAATCCTGTTTAAGCTTCTTCCTTAAATAAAATGCTGATCTAAAACTATTTGGGCCATGGCTTCTGTGGTTTTCCGCTCTATTTTATTTACAGAAATATTTCAGCTGTTTAAAAATTATATTTATCATTTAAAAATATTGATCAATTTAAGCAATTAATTTTAAGAGAAAAAATGGATTGTACCCAGGTGTCATATGTGTTTATATTTATATCTAAAATCCAATCTCCAAATAAAGAATAATATTTTGATTATAGTTATGGAACTCCATCACTAGAGCTAGTAGGTGGGCGAGTTAGTAATTGGGGCAGGTTCATATATTTGATTTCCTTATGCATATAAACTGCGATTCTATACTTTTAAAAGGTGTATTCATGCTTCTTCGTCCTTCTTAGAATCATAGTTTTTCTCTGGTATGCGAGAATATCAGCTTCAGAAGATTACCATCTGGGTTTAGGTCTATTTTAAGTTAAAATATTGGAAAATGAATTTTAGGCCCTAGTCAGGAATTCTCTTAATTTAGTTATGCACATTTAAAATAAAGTTTTAGCATAATTTAAGCAGTGTAACCTGATAATATTGATGAGGCTTACAGTAAATTCTAAAAGCACATTGTGAGTTCAAAAATTATTATGTTGTTGATTTTTTTTTTCCTGGTCAAAATGGGGCAATGAGTTCGTGATTGAATTCACTCTCTTTTCCCAAACAAATAACAATGCCAAATACAAACCATAAATATACAGCCAGACTATAATAAACACTCCAGTGGACTGGAAACAGCATAAAAACACAAAGTAGTTACAAATTGGAAGGCACAGGCATTCTGGGCTTCGGTTCCATCAGTCATCGGTAGCTAGTAATAGAACTTCGGCAGAAAAATGACAGGTGTAAATCTGAACCAGAGAACTCAGGGCTGCATCTCAGAGATCCACCATTTGAAGCCATGACCTATGGTCAGATTAACCTTACCTCCTGGAAAAAGAAATGTAAAACAAAACAAACAAGACATTTATTGCCAATTTTCTACTGGGGCCCATGACTCAGTAGAAAGCTGGGGTCCCCTAGAGGCAGAAAAGATAGGTTCTCTCTAGTCTGAGTATTTAGTAAAGTCACCTTCTGCCTGCTGTCTGGGTTTGCAAATCTCTCATGTGCCTTGAAGCAGGTGCCTCCGATTGTTGTAAACGGAGGGTTGAACTAGGAGGGAGGAAGTGGCAAAACTGTGACACGGGAAGAAAAGATGACAGATGGGTAGAGAGAGAGAGAAATAATTCAATAAAAAATTTCCCACTAAACTGTGCCTGAAAATAAGGGTTCTTCAGAAAGAGATGAATATGACTTACAATGTGAGACACCAGATAAAAAGAAAAATAAATCTAAAGAACGAAGAATATCAGATGTGTAAAAGTAGAAATTCATGTTGACAAGCTGGGGGTGGGGGGATCCTGAAAGCATCAACAACTGAAAAGGATTCTTTAAAATAATTAACAAGAGGCATATATTTTACAATGCTGTAAGCTACAAATGAAGGGAGTGAAGTATATACAAAAACCATAAATAAAACGGTAATAAGGCCAGTGACATTTAAAAATCATTCATGAATGTTATTAACAATTTTAGTATAGTACCAAAAACAAAACAAAACAAAACAAAAAACTCACTGTCATTAAGTCGATGCTGTAGAACAGGCTAGAACTCCCCCTGAGGTGTTTCCAAGACTGTTTAACTGTTTAGCGGGAGAAAGCCCCGTCTTTCTCCTGTTGAGTGGTTCATGTTTTCAAATTGCCTCATATCCTTCGGTAGGGTTCTTTCTTCTATTACTAGAATACTATGATAATAGCTTTATTGTGCAAAGTATAAGGGTTTTTTTGGGGGGAGGTTGACTTTCTATTACTTAAGTGAGTTATTGGCCATTATGTATTTTATCTAATTTCCAAAATAGTTCATGCTAAATAACACACTTGTGAAATTAGATAAAATCATAATTTCTAGAAAAATGACTAATAACTGACTTAAGAACAAGAAATCCAACAAACAAAAAACTGTTACACATCACACAATAAAGCTATTATTTCAGTGTATTAGTAGAAGCAAGAACACTACCTGGAGACATAGTTTATATGATACCATTTAGTATATAAAATCTGTAATATTCCTAAGCAATATTGAACAGTCTTTGTAATAATCGTGTAAACTTGCATGAGAACGATAAGTTCAGTCGCACATCCTTACCCTCAGTTTCGCTTTTTACACTCTCTGGTTACCTGAGGTCAAGTGCCATCTGGAAATGTTAAATGGAAAATTCCAGAAATGAACAATTAAAAAGTTTTAAGTTGCATGCCATTTTGAGCAGCATGGCGAAATCTTGTGCCACCCTGCTACATCCACCCAGAATGGAAACAACCCCTTAGTCCAGTATGGCCAGGCTGCAGGGGCCACTGCCTTTCAGTCAGCAACTGAGTGAGTTGTCGGTTCCACTGTCTTAGTATTGCAGCGCCTTGGTTCTAGTAGTCTTTATACTAATATGAGCTGGTCCTTACCACCTCAGGGCAGTTTGTTTTTCAGTGTTTTCTGTGGGGCTTCCCCCCTGCGATGCACAGGAGGAGCCGGTGTAGGATGAGAATAACTGATAGGTGTTATAGGAATGCAGGGGCAGGGGATGGGCAACAGGGAGGGAAAGGGGATTTGGGGAGTGAACACTGAAGGTGGGAGTGGGGAGGGAGCACTAGAACTGATAGTGATTGCACAACCCATTGTGAAGGCGATTTAACCATGGGAGGAGCCCTAAGACAGATGTAGTAGTGGTGCTGATTGTAAAATTCCCCTTGATATGAATGAATGATTGAACTACTCAATTTTATGATATGTAAATTATGTGTCAATACAACTGTTGGGAACAAAAGAAGAAAGCTAAAAAAAAAAAGAAAGAAAGTATAGTATTAATCTCTTACTGTGCCAAATTCGTAAATTAAAGTTTACCTTAGGATGTACACAGGAGGAAAATACAAACAAACTATATATGAGAAGGCTTCAAAAAGTTTGTGGAAAATTCTATTATCTTTTTTCCAGTTTTTAAAGCGTCCTCAGACAGTTTTTTCAGGTATCCTTTGGGGGTCTTGGAATGTATCCCCCATTGATAAAGTGTGGGTTCTCACTGCCATCAGTTGATTCAAATCAAAGTCATAGAGATCCTATTAAAAGAAAGGTTGGGGGCGGGGAATCACCGCTGTGGCATCGATGCTGACTCATAGTGAACCCTAGGAAAGCTTAGACGCGGCCTCTGTGGATTTCTGAGACTGTGACTTTTCAGGAGAGCAGAACAGAAAGCCCCGTCTTCCCTGACCCTAGAGGGCAGAGTACAGAAGTTCTGTCTTTAAGCGGGTGGGAAGGCTCATCTTTCTCCTGCTGAGAGGCTGGTAGATTTGGACCGCTGTTTTTGAGGTTAGTATAACCTCTTAAGACACCAGGGCTCTTGAAGGGGTGACTTATGTACTTAAATTCAGTTTGGAGATTACCACTGAGGAGGCAAGGCGTGGAGAAAAATTGAGATGTGAGGGAGACGGTCAGGGAGTTCACCCATACCTGTAAAGGGCTGTTTGGCACACCAAGCTCAGAGGATGATGTCCCTGCGGGGTGCTTATGGGACAGAGCGGGGACTGGGCAACCAACAACAGCATGTATCATGCTATCCCCTTACTGGAGCACACTGCGACAGAGGACATTTCTGGGGTCACATGGTGGGAAGGCAGCGCGGTCTGAACCCCCCAAAATGAAGAGAATCAAGGGAGCATACCAGACCAGCAGCTGGAGCAAGGCAGAGCTACGAAGCCCCTGAGGAGCCCCCAAGGGGGTGCTCCAGGTCGGGAGGCGCAGCTCCTGGACAGTCTTGAAGGCCAGCAAACAGACCCAGGATTTTTGTATATTTCTTCTCTCTTTTTATTTTATTTTTTCTTATTCATTTACTATCTTCATTTTTTTTACTCCGTTTAGGCTATGTCATAGTTGGTGTACCTACCTATACAGGATAGGCACCGGAGGCATGCCGGAGGAGAGAGCAGCAGGACCAACCATCCTGGAGAGACCCGGGAGGTGAGGGTGTTGGGAGAAGGAGGCGGTGAGCAGGCTGTGCCATGGACAGGGGAACAACTGGGGTGTTGGAGTCAATAACAAGAAGGAGATAGGGATCTGAGTTGGGGGGGATGGGGTAGTGGGGGGGGGCAAGTATCGGAGCAACAGCAAACTAGCTAAGAAGAGGTACCAAGAGGCAGAAATAAGGGGAAAGTGAAAGTGGGGCAGAAAGAAGGTAAAAGGAAACAGAGGAAGGACCAAGGAAGCCAAGCAATAGATAGAGGTATAAACATATCAGTGTATATATGTAAATACACTAATCCACAAAAATAGAGGGATTGGCCCATGTACTTATATTTATATGGCAATACACTGAGGTAGGGGATGGACTTTGGGCCTCTGCTGGTGCCCTCCCTCAATACAAGAACACATTGTTCTACCCAATCGGCAGTCTGAGATGTTCACCCTCCCAACACAATCACTGAAGACAAAACAGGTACGTAAGCAAATGTGGTGAAGAGGGTGGTTGGTACCTGGCTATTAAAAGATACAGCGTCTTGGGTCTTAAAGGCTTGAAGTTACTCAAGCTGCCATTCAGCAGTGAAGCAGCAAGTCCACAGGGAAGAAGCACACCGCCCGTGTGATCATGAGGAGTCATAGGGACCAGGTAATAGGCATCAGCAGACACATAACAAACAGAAACATATTGTTGAGAATGAGGGGATCTGGAGTGGAGATCTAAAGCCCCTCTGTAGATAGTGGAACAATCTCCCCACAGAGGGCCCACAGGGAGGGGATGAGTCACCAGGGTGCAGCAAAGCATCGATGAAACACGCTATATTCCTCTGGTTCCTTGAGGCTTCCTCACCCCTCACTACCATGACCGCAGTGCTGCTTCCCAGTTCAGACGAGAGTGGAACATGCACACAGGTATAGAAAGGGATGGGAGCTCACGACACACAGAATCCAGGAGTGGGAATGGTGATACCAGAAGGGTAGGGGGAAGAAGGGGAGAGGAAGGGAAAAAGGGGGAACCGATCACAATGATCGACACATAACCATACACCCCTCTACAGGAGGAAGAATAACAGAAAATATGGAGTAAGAAAGACAGCGGTTGGTGTGAGAGATGAAAATAATAACAATGTACAATCTATTAGGGAGTTAAGGGGGGCGGTGAGCTGGTACCGGGGCCTCAATAGAAAGTCAATGTCAAGAAGAGAATGAGGGCAACATATGTACAAACATGCCTGCTTCAATTGATGTATGGATTGTGATGAGAGTTGTATGAGCCCCCAATAAAAATTTTTTTTAATCAGAAAACTGTCTAGGAAGTATGGCCAAGTGTTAGCACTTGGTGGAGTCCAGGAGCTGGGTTTTGGCTTCAGATACTTGTTATGGCACAGTCCATGTATTTTAAATATTTCATGATAAGCAAATTAACTGCATTCAAAAAAGGAAAGAAAATATAAATTTATTTTAAAAATTAGTTAGCCAAAGGACAGTTGTATTAACATGTTTAAGTGATCTTTCTGATTTACAAATCTGGAACCTTCAGTTGATGGAAATGGTGTCCTTTTATTAACCTCAATATCAAAATGTAGGTCTCTTTCCCTGACTGCCTTCTAAGGCTTTCCCAAAAGGACCACTCTTCCATTTGAATGAGGTCGCTAGGTATAGCTCTTAGCCATGCTGATACAGAGTCTTAGAGTGTCAATGGAGTCCCTGGGTGGAGCCAGCAATTGAGAACTCTGCTTCTAACTGAAACATTAATGATTAGAATCTGCTCCGAGGATTTGCTTCAGAAAAATCAAAGCTTTGAAAATCTTATGAAGCAGTTCTATTCTCCACACATAGTCAGTAACAAGCTACATGGCCACGAGAAATGAGCATGGGGAATGTTTGTCTTGCCTTTTTAGCTGTTTCTGGAGATTTCCAAGACTTCTTTATAATCTCATTTAAGCATTTTGTTTTCTTCTTTTCTGGGCCTGGTTAACAAATCAAAGAGCCTAGTTCCCGCACACAGCTGTGTGTCATTGCCTTGGGGATTATTATGGGAACAGATCCGAAAGAAGTTAGTTCTGCTCTCTAGCAGTAAGAGTTCTCAGTATAAACAAGCCTACAGCTACCCCGTACCGACCAGATGTCTGGGATCCTGGCTGCGGGCTACTCGAACTGTCCTGTGAGCTTCCGAGTGTCGATTCCCTGATATCAGATCGCAGACCCGTTAAGTCAGGTCACCCTGCAGAAACTGGATGCTAGGACAGATCTGAAGACAATCAGTGACTGTGCTCACTTGAACTTTTCTTACGAGGTTGTGACACAAATAACCTGATAATTATAGAAGATTGATTGTTTAAGCAGATTGCACTTTACGCTATAGAACCAACGCTAACTCACTGCCCTCAAGTCAATGCTGACTCCTGGCAGGGTTCTAGTTTAAAAATTACATGATTTTAACATTCTGAACACATAAATAGATAAAACGGGAGTGTTTCCAAAAGATTATTGAGTGAACAAAAGCAATAATATCATTTGTCTTGGCTATCCAGTGCTGTTAAAACTGAAACACAGAAAGCAGGTGATTGTAACGAGCAGAAGCTGATTGCTTCACAGTTCGGGACACTGGAAGTCCCATGTGAGGATGCCAGCTATAGGGGAGGCCATTTCTGTCTGGGAGTGCTGGGGGAGATCCTCCTCTCTTAGAACTCGGCTGCTTCTGGGTGTTCTTTATGGGAGTTGGCATTCCTCTTTCCCCGTTACAACTTAGCTTGCTCATTTAATGGTATTATATCTAAAAAGGCACTGACTTAAGACACATCTGACACTAATCCTGTCTCATGAACCTAAAGAAAACACATTCCTCGAAGGGATTATAACCACAGGCTTAAAGGTGAGGACTTAGAACACATATTTATAGACACAATGCAATCACACTGAGATCTTTGCTGTTCTGAGGTGCTATTCCAATTCATAATGACCCTATGTTCAACAGACTGAAACACAACCTGGTCTTGCACCATCCTCACAATTCTAGCTTGAGAAGACAAACCAGTATATCATAATGAAATGTGCACAGACCAGGAGTTAGAAAGCCAAAAACAAAGAAGAGAGGAAAAATGTATTCAGGACATCTCAAGTTGAAAGAATTAAAGAACAAATTTAAGGCTCAAGTTGTATTATTAAGGGACTTTATGGGTGCAATATTGAACAATGCAGGAAGCATCAAAAATAGATAGAAAGAATACACAGTTTCACAGTACTAAAAAGAATTGGTGAAGCATCAAACCATTTCAAGAGGTAGCACATGATCAAGAACCAATGGTACTGAAGGAAAAAGTCCAAGCTCACTGAAGACATTAATGAAAAACAAGCCTCTAGGAACTGAAGGAATACCAATTGAAAAGTTTAAGAAGCTGATGAAGCTTTAGGAACACTCCCCTGTCTATGCCAAGAAATTTGGAAGACCAAATTGTTCAACCATCCAGAAGAGATCCGTATTTGTGCCCATTCCATACAGAGGTAACCACATAGGATTCAAAAGCTATTGAACAATATTGTTAATATTCCAATATTAATAATTGTTCAACCATCCAGAAGAGATCCATATTTGTGCCCATTCCATACAGAGGTAACCACATAGGATGCAAAAGTTATTGAACAATATTATTAATATTCCAATATTATCACAGTGAGTGAAATTTTACTGAAGATAATTCAACAGTGATTGTAGTGGTACATGGACAGGGAGCTGACAGAAATCCAATTGTTAGAAAAACTTAATTGAATACTAGAACTTCCACTCAGTTCAGAATGTATCTTACTTAGTTTAGCATGTCTTAAATTTTTAATAGTAGCTGTATCTTGTTGAATGCTGCTGAGTTGATCCTAACTTATAATTTTCCCATGTGACAAGCAGACCTCGTCATGGGGCCTTTTCTTTTGCTCAATCTTTACTGAAGTAGATTGTGAAGACTTTCTCCCAAGGAGTTTCTGGGAGGGTTTGAAACCCCAATTTTTAGTTACCATTCCCGAACGTAACTATTTGTACCACTTCCTCATTCACTGCAATCAAGCCAATTCTGACTTGTAGCAATCCTATCTAGTTTCTGAGACTGTAAATCTGTATGGAAACAGATCATTTCATCTTCCCCAAGAGGAGTGACTGATGGGTTTGAACCACTGATCTTTTAGTTAGCAGTGCAACCTTTATCAAACAGCATCACCAGGTCTACGAGGGGGGTTGCCCCCGCCAAAATGGAATTGTCCTGGACAGATGGGTGCTTGCATAATATGTATTTTTCCTGCTAAGTGAGCATCAAGCAACTTGCTCTGAGTGAGTGCACCTACCGGCATCTCCGGGGAAGGTTCTCTCTGGTCACAGTGAATTTTCTGTAAAAGCAGTTTCGCTCAAATCTCGTTTTTTTGTGATGGCCTATTTAGGAGAACAGCATCCAGCTGTGACAGTTTGTTTCTAGCTTGGGAAAAATGCTGTAGAAACTGTTGTGATATTGCAAACTGCTTACAAGGACAGCACTATGTAGAAAACTCAATGAAAAAAGTTTACCAATGCACATTTACAAAGTTGTTTTGGTTTCTTAGGTACTAATAAAGTATTCAAAATTCAAAGTAACAAATTGCTCCGTAAATGACACATTATAGCAAGTGGCATGTTTGAAATTGATGCTAAATAGCCTTTGACCAGTGAAGTCAATATCCAAGAAAGGAGGACAGCAGACCTCTGATTCAGCAGCTCCATTAAAACCCAAACCAAACTCACTGCTATCAAGTTGATGCCGACTCACAGCGACCCCTACAGCATGGTAGAAGTTTCCCTGTGTGTTTCAGAGACCACAACTCTTTATGAGAGCAGAAAGCTGACCTTGCAGTTAGCCATCCAACTGATACTCACTACACCATATATTTCTTAATAAAAGCTATCATTCACTATGTTTTTAAAGCATGTGATTAGTATTTGTTATTCAGAATCAGAATGATCACTACCAATCTTTGTACCTTTTAGCAAAGAAGAGACCATTAGTTATTCATGCAGCAATATTTACTGAGTGTAGACTACATGGTAGATTCTGCTAGATATAAAATTAAGACTTACGACCCTATATCACTCATTGCCATTGAATCAATCCTGACTCAGAGCAACCCTATAATGTATATTAATATGTAAGTACATACATTTAGTAGTGAAGTACATACATTTAGTAGTGCTATAAATGCTATGGGAGAAGAAACACAGGAATACAGTTGGGTGATGCAAGCTAAGCATGTTACTCTTTTGGATAATCAAGGAAGGCTCCCCCCAGGCAATTGCATATGAATGAAAAGTGACCTGACCACCTAAAATTATGAGCGAGAAATAAATAACAGACAACATCCAAGTTTCTGCCATGAACAACCGAAGGAATGATGACCCAATCACTGAAATGAGAGGAAGATGACATAGTTAATTTTGGATAGGCTGAGTTTGAGGTACTTAAGAAAATTTCCAATGGAGAGAATCATGAGCAATTAGATAAATAGGATCATAGGTGGATAGATACATATTTCTGAAACTCAAAAGATAGAGTTTGGCTAGGGACAAAGTACTGGGAGTCATGAATTTATAAAGCATTCTTGACTTCATGGCAATGAATGAGATCATTCAGTGATTGCTGAAAAAATTTAAGAGACCCAACTGAAAGGCAAAAACCCAGACGAACATTCTTGTGCAAGGATGAATAGACAGAACACTAAGACAACTTCTCCACCCACACACAAAAAATATGAACAGACTTGAGGAATAATAGAAAATCTAAGGGTTGATAAGGGAAGTTGTGTGATATAGAAGCCATATTACAATAAATTGAGGTGTGAATAGTGACAAAGAGTCTCAGTTTGCATTGACTATTTTTTCAGTGTTAATAATAATAATTTGGTGTCAAAAGGAAGAAAGAAATGAGGTAAGGACAAGGGTTATTTTTTTTAATTAATTGGTATTAATACATATACCAAGCCATCCCATAGTTCAATCATGTTCAGCAGAATTGTACATTTACCACCACAATCAGTTTCCAGACATTCTCTCTCTCATTCTCTCTCTCTCTCTCTCTCTCTCTCTCTCTTTGGACCCCTTCACCCCGCCACCACCTCTGTACCCCACGCCCCACAAAACCCTTATCCCACTTGCTGACTCTATAGGTATATCAGTCCTTGTTTTCATACACCAAAAAAGGAAAAAACAATTACTGCAACTTCCAGAGGGTGACCCTGAATGACATACCTCATTAATGTATCCTGAGATACCCCCTGATATGTACAATCAAAAACCAATCACAACAGATCGTGGCCACAGGCGTAAATCTCTGCTGCCTGATTGGAGCAGTGCGAAAACTCTTAGGATGCTAGTAGACGCCCAGAGGACACTCTATTCCACCAACAGACTCAGCCTGCAGGTGCTCAGCTCCAGCTCCATGGCAACTAAGTGCCTAGAAACATTCTTCCGAAAGGCAGTTTTCAATTGACTGCTAACCAAATTGTGGGTAGATGAAAGCCATCGAGCAACACTTAAGAAAAAGAAGCTGCCAATCTACTTCTGTACAGTTGACAGCTAAGAACACCAATGGAGTGAATCGGCTCTACTAGACATGGGATCACCTCAGCTGGAGGTTAAGTCAGTGACAGCTAACAGCATGATAGCAACAATAATATGTAGAGGGATGTACGTATATTAAGATTGTTTCTCATCGCTAACATTTTACATGCTACATCCATCATGAAATAAATTTACCATTTTTATCTAAAGGGTCAAGCCTGATACTTACCTAACTGTTCATTTCAACATTGATGCTAATAAATTTGCCGATAGATTTTCTTTGCCTGAAGAGTAATATGTTTATATGTAATAAAGGATGTACAAGCTAGGTTCAAATTAAAAATTCAATTCCGTTCAATTTAAGATTTGGTTTAGTCAACCATCTCCCTCTGTCCATCAGTGTCTTAAGTCTGAGTATGGTATGTATTGTACCCAGAGTGCAGCATTTCTTTAATTTGTTCAAATTTTTCCTATTGCTAGCTCATTCTGGGTAAAATGCTGTTGCCAGTTAGAAAGAAACAGAGGAAAAGAAAAGAAAATGGACTCTATAAAGTGTCCACAGCTGTGTTGGTTGAAACCAGTGAGAGCGGAGTTTGGTGGTAGCAGGCACTACTATTCCAGAGCATGTCCTTGAAGAAAAGTAGGCATTACAGGGACCACAAATAACCCCGGCAATTAGGGTTAGGTGGAAGGATTGGCTAATCCTGCAATACTCACTGTTACATAACAAGCCAATGGCTGCCCAGGAATCCGAGAGGTAACTGAAAGTTATAGCTGGAACTGTTAGCAATGCTGCAGCCAAAGGTCACTGGCTGCTTTCATTATAAACCGTGTTTTGTACTTAGTTTCTAACCAGACAGTTTGATTCACATTAGGCTAAAGCCTGGTGTTCAGATTAGAGGCCTAACGGCACTCTCAAAAAATAGAATTTTGAGTAAAAATTTCTGAAGAGTTCATCTTTCCCAACTTCTATCTTACAGATAATAAAACAGAAGTCTATAAACAAATGTTCATGATGATGACTAATAAAAAAGTACAATACAATGTTGTTAATATGACTTTGGTTATGTAAATATAAGCATACCTACATAATGTCACCCAATTACCTACAGACAGAACCAAACTTAGAACAAAGTTTTACTACCCCTGAACTTAAAACAAACACATGGGAATTAATTATTTCTACTATATCCTGTTAATTTAAGTTCTCTTTAATGTACAGAAGCCAGAGAAACCAGCTGTTGACTCTACATATACATCAGGGATCTTTCTGCATGTGACGAAAGGGAAAGAAAGTAGTAATTAAATTGCATTTTGTACCCTTTTCCTTCCAATCCCATCAATTTTCTCTTCAATGCGTTCATTCAGTATCTTGAAAGAAGTGTTTGTTATACCACTGAAAAATGGGGAACTAGTTGCCTACATTTCCATGGTCATGTATCATACAATGAATGGGGAAAGAGAAAATAATCATGAGGCCAGAATCATGTTTCTATGAAACCACAACAGATTGAAAAGTGAGTTCTATTGATCAGCTGAGCAATTATTTCACCTCTATAATATGAAAGGAAAATTGTTTGGGTAGATTGTTTTTCTTTGATAATATCCAGCAATTATTCTGTCAATATTAATGTCAGAATATTTGAGAAGTAACATGTTCTTACAGATTGCATCAAACTCATTGGCTACAGTTAGAAATGATAAATGATGAATGAGAGAGGTGGTAAGAGATATCTTGTAGATCTTGATTTCATCTATGCCATCATAGCATTCCTGATACCAAAGCAAGAAGAGTTTTCTACATACACGATAAAGAAATGGCAAAGAAGACCTTTGAAGTCACTAATTTGACTGTACCTTTTTTTTTCTTTGAAAGCACCCTAAGACTAAACATGTGTATTAGTACTGAGAGAATTTATCTATAGCTAACCAGAGATCACAAGTACATGCTTAATGTTGACTCTCCATATACAGCAGGGATCTTTTTGGATATGATGAAGTAACTTGACCAGGGAGAGATAAAAGTAGCACAGAAGGCAAACAGCTCGATAAGAGCGTTTTACTATAAAATTAGCCCAGATGATAACATGGCCCAACATAGAAGCTGGTTTGAAAACCTCAGACGACATTGAAGTCCATTCTGTTAGAGCAAGAGAATAGGATTCTTTTAAAGTCCATGGCATAAAATCAACACCCAGTTCTATACCCAGAGCACAGTGGGTACTTCTCCCAATCCTCCTCTCTTTAGGATTAAAAAAATGTATTCCTGTTTTTTTCTCCGCTAGATTATCAGTCTCTTTGCGGACAGAACCACATATTCTGTACCAAATCATAGTGCTTTTTTTATGGAATGAAAAGGCAAGTGAAAAACCAACAGCACTATTCCTATGGTCCCAGTTCATACATGCACAGGTTTATTTCAAATGAAACATTTTTACGTATATCTCTGTGGTCAGTAGATGGCTGCAGATATGTTCTCAGAGTAATAATGCACTTTTCTTAGTCTCAGAGTGTCTTCAAAAAAAGGACAATAGAATTGGTGACTTCGAAGGAGATCTGCTGTGCCTGCTAAATTCAAGACAGAGAGAGAAACTCAGAAAATTAAGGCAACTATATTTTGGGATCCCACTGGTGTGACCTTGACAGATTTTCTTGAAAGACACAGGAGGTTCTCAGATGCTTATTCGAAAGAAGTTTTAAGAAAATGCAGAGTTGTACTGATGAGATAAGACCAGGAAAGTTATGCCAATAAACATTTTTTCATCACAACAATGTACCCGATCATTCTTCACGTGTAAGGAGGACTATTCCATGATAATTTCACTGGGACCCCTTACTCCATCTTCCCTATATCCCTGACCTTGCCCCTTCAGACTTCTTTTTGTACCTAAAATTCAAAGAACATGAAAAAGGATTACCATTTGAGATATAAAATTGCCCCTTTGACCTAGTGTAAATCAAACAGCACAGAATTGTTAGTGGAAAGGGTTAGAGAAATGGAAATATCATCTTCAGAAGTGTATAGACCTAGATGTAATATTATGAGCTTCATATTTTGATATATTATTTAATAAAGGTTTTTATGATTTTGACCCATCCTCACATACACAATAAATATTTCTATCATTTGATGTCATTTGCTTGTGTCGATAGGTCTGTGCAGTATGGAACTATTGCATTCACAGCTGCCGTCTCCTGCAGAAGAAATGGGATGATAAACCAAGTTAGGCCCAGTTTGAGGATTGAGAAAGGAAAGAATTCCAAGGAGTTTTAGAATTTGTCTTTTGTTTATAAGAAGTCACAAATTAAGTAGAAGATGGAAAGTAGCATTCCCAATGTAATTTGATAAACTTGATGATACCAGAATATATTTCTTTGTTTCTAATACTTTTCAGAAATTCAGTGCATTTTTGCCTTTATTTCTTGAATTAAGCTGTTGCATCATAATCGCATTTTGTTTATATTTTCTGTTCATGGTTATTATTATTATGCAAGCTTATGACATTGGCAGTCTGAAATTCCTATAAACCAGGGAAACCATGCTAAGGAAGTGGGTGGTAATTGGTAAAAGGAAAACATAATGTGGAGAGAATTAGTCAAAGGCTGTTGTAATAATTTGGCTCAGTGAGAAGGATTCATTTGTTTTGCATTTCTTGTCCAATGTATTATAACATTATTGAAAATGACTTCATAGGTCAAGAGTCATTCAGAAACCTCATATTTTTATTTAGCATGTAGAGACCCAAACTTGCCAGAACATCAATATTTATCAAGCCAGTTCATTTAATACTTTTATTTTCTCCATAACCTAATGGCTGAATTCAAGTCAACTCTTAAAGAAGGTGGAAACATGACCCATCAGCTGAAATCCAGTGGTGTTTCTCTTGGGTACATCTTCCTGAGCATTGCTTTTTCTTTTAACAGAGAGGTGTCAGCATATGTGTGAAATGCCATACATGTTCACCACCCTCAAAAATTCCTTCTTGTGATGTCTAAGAACCTCTGGGATTTTCACAATGGTAAGAAATATTCAAATGTTCCTTATGAAAGTGAAAGATGATACAATATAACTATTAAATTAGATGCACAAACATGCACAAGATCCCATATTTATATATAAAGCAAATATATTTGCACCAATTTTCTGTTCAAATATTTAGAATACTTCCATTTTATGTTACATTCCAGAGCCCTTATCCCCATCGTTTGTCTGCCAGTTTGTGCCACTGTGGTGGTTTCGCTTGTGTTGCGGTGCTAGAGCTAGACCACCGGCATTTCAAACTCCACTAGGGTATTCCACTGTGGACAGACTTCAGAGGAGCTTCTATAATCAGTCAGAAAAGGCCAAAAAGCCTGATATTCTTCTCCTGAAAATTCACCAGTGAGAATATCGTCTGATGCAGTGCTAGACGATGACTGCCTTA
Organism: Echinops telfairi; assembly: GCF_000313985.2. Classification (NCBI taxonomy): domain Eukaryota; kingdom Metazoa; phylum Chordata; class Mammalia; order Afrosoricida; family Tenrecidae; genus Echinops; species Echinops telfairi. Next base: position 65,756,427 of record NW_022107431.1, on the reverse strand, counting down.
GGTGGGAAGTTACTCAGAACACAGAATGGCTGTAACAACGGACATGAGCTTACCCAGGGTCATAAAGCTCTATGCCAGGCAGTGCTTTATACTGTGGGACCTGGGTTAACATGTGCAGGAGCTGACACGACAGACACAACAGACACCCTGTTACTGATGCTGCCTTTTGACCATTGCCTCATTTTTCTCTCTTTATATTTTTGCTGCTTCGTCCTTGATGTGACATTACCTTCCAGATGAATCACTAAGTCAGCTACAATTACTCAGTCCCTTAGTGAATGAGATTTTACTGTCACAATTTTAATTTTAAAATACTTTTCCTTTCTAAAAGCCTTATTAAAAATCCAAGAATCCTTTTCTTATAATTCTTCTTTTGCATAGTAGTATATTTTTATTTTATTTTTGCAATGTCCTCTGGAATTTTGTCTTACGTTTTCCTTTCATAGGAATCCCCTTTTCTCTCTAGGGGACTGTTCTTCTTTATTCCTGTTGTTTCCCCCTCAATCCTTGTTCATCTGTAGATATAGGCTTATGTCTATGAGTGAAAGACAGATGAGGAGGAGAGAGAAAAGTGAGAAAATGGAGCATTGATTTCTCCATGGATGAAGCTCAGTATTTCTCCCAGAATCTTCACTGTGATATTTAATACCACGGTATGAGGGAGAGGGAAAATTGTGACTCACATGGGTGGAGTCTAAAGTGAAAGTTAATTTGGCCCCCTAAGTCTGTGTACTTTGATTCAGCAATTCCATTTCTAGATATTCACACTAAGGAAATCATCAAAGAACTACGTCCAAGAATGTTTCATCACATTCATAAAAACTGTAAAATTTAAAATGTACAATATTTAAATTGGTGTGCATGATAAATAAACTTTAGGGATTAATAATATAAAGTAATATAATCCCCAAAAGTTATATCTTAAAACCTTATTGAAGAGAAGAGGGAAATGCTCATAGTAGAGTGTTATTAAAAAGAGAAAGGACTAACAGTCTATATAATATTGTCCTATTCAAAAAATAGAATGAGAGCAATGTATGTGTCTCTGTATGTCCATGAAGAATATATACCTAAATACTGAAAATACCTTTTGCTGACATTATAACATTTTTTTAAATAGAGAGCTTACCTTATTATAATACATGACTTAAAATGGTTTATTTTTCCACCACTTATTTATCAGTGTGTTGTACTGTGTTGGCTCGCTTGCTGGTACGATATTGGAAATGATGCCATCAGAATTGGAAATGCTAACAGTGTCACCTTTGGTGAATAGGTTTCAGCTGAGCTTTCTGAATAAGACAGACTAGGAAGAAATGACTTGGTAAATGATTTCTAAAAAAGTTTGCCAGTGAAAACCTCCGCAAGCTACCCTTTGAAACTTTCAGGAATAGAAGGTTTCAAGGGGCAGCTTGAGAAGACAAAGTGAAGTGTGTTAATAAAATGTCCAAAGAACAGGAGGAAGCAGGCCAAAAGGGAAGAACAGATCTTTATTTCTCAAGCTGAGAACATTGGAGAAAAAGACCTAGCCTCAAGTAGAAGTACTGGAGGGTTCTATGGGCAAAATATGCTATGACACAGGAAGAATCAACAGAAGATGGAAGAAATATGAGTCAATATACTAAAAAGAATGGGTTGGCGTTCAAACATGTGATCAGCATGTGATCAAAACTAATGATACTGAAAGAGATCTAAATTTCATTAAGGCATCGAAGAAGTAAAAAGCTCAGTGAATTGCTCTGGCAGCAACAGTATATAAGAATTTCCATGGCTCACATTATTGCTAATTAGAATCATCAACATACTTCAATTTTGCCTATCTATCCTTTTGTCTGTCAGTTGGTCATTTTGTGGTGGTTTGTAGGTTGGTATGATGCTGGAAGCTGTGTCACTGGTATTTCAAATACCAGCAGGGTCACCCAAAGTGAACAGGTTTCGGTAGAGCTTCCAGACTAAGAACAGACTACCAAGAAGGAATGGCCTAGCCACTTCTGAGGAATTAGCCACTGAAAACCCTGTGAATATCAGCAGAACATTGTCAGACACCGAAAACCTCTTTAACAGCAGCAGAGCACTATCAGAGATAGTACCAGAAGATGAACCCCGCAGGTCAGAAAGCACTCAAATTTGACGGAGGAAGAGCTACTTTCTCAAAGTAGAGTCAAACATGACACAGATGGAGTAAAGCATTCGGGACCTCCATTTGTTGATGGAGTACACTCAAAATGAGAAGAAATAACTGCAAATGTCAATTAATAATTGAAATTTGAGATGTATGCTGCATGAATCTAAAAAAATTGAAAGTCATCAAAAGTGAAATGGAAAACATAAAACTAGATATCCTAGGTATTTGTGAAGTGAAAGGGGCTAGTATTGGCTATTGTGGCAGTTATATAATCTCCTGTCAACTTGAGGGGAGGGGTGGACTCTAGTCTGTCAACCAGGTCATAGCCAATGGTGCCTCTATGTGGGCATGGCCTTCTCCTGAGAATTCTGGGAACCCCTGTCTTACACCCTGGAGGTGGGACACACTCAATCACTGCTTAACATTCTTGTTGACAAGCCACATGGACCTATGCTGATGGAACCAGAGCCCATGAGCTGGAGAAGCCACATGGAGATCCATGTCAGCGCGGAGATGCTTCCATCACCACTGGATCCACAAGACTTTCCACCTGCTGGCCTATGATCTTTCTGCATTTGGCATCATTTAATGTGTTGTGTGAGTCTTAAGAGGAATTTATGGACTGGCATCGAACATATGGGCTAATATTGGGCTTATGGAATTGATCTCGACTGGGCTGGGATGTTCTCTTAATATACAATTTCTCTTTGACATAAAGCCCTCTCTTACACATATATGAGTGTCTCTGGATTTGTTTCTCTAATCAACTTTTACTGACACATAAAATCATATGACTTACTGTGCCAGAAATGGCACAGTCAAGAGGAATGGTGTTTCATTCATCATCAAAAAGGGAGTTTGTAGATCTATCTTGACGTGCAATACTGTCTGCAATATATAATGCCTATTCACACATAATGAAATCCAATTTATTATTCATATTTATGCACCAACCACTAAAGCTAGTTATACAGAAATTGAAAAATTCTACCAGCGTTTTATGTATAAAATTAATCTGCAATCAGGATGCATTGATAATTACTGGCTATGTTAATTAAAAAACTGGCTATTTGAATGTAAAAGAGAAAGGAACAGAAGTTGGAAAATATGCTAGATAGAAACATGATAGAAACAAAGCTGGGGAACACATGATAAATTTTGCAAGACCAATAGCTTGTTAATCACAAATACCTTTCTCAATGGCACAAAGGTGACTATATAGTTTGTGGTAATTACATAATCTCATGTCAACTTGAGAATATATAAGAGTGAAGGGGTGGAATCTAGCCTGTCAATCAGGTCACAGCCTGAGGATACCACCTTGTAGGCATAGCCTTCTCATTAGGATTCTGGGAACTTCCTCTCTTTCTCCCTGGAAGGTGAGCCACATTCTCTCTCTGCTTCACCTTCATGTAAAGGAGCACACTCAGAAAGCTGGTGGAGCCACATGGAGACCTGCACCAGAGTTGAGATGCTTTCACTGCAATTGGATCCACCAACCTGTTATCCTTCTGCTTTTGGCATCATTGCATGTGCTGCATGAGTCTGAAAAGGAATTTATGGACTAGGATCAGACATATAGGCTAATATCAGGCTTATGGCCTTGATCTGGACTGGGCTGGGATGTTTTCTTAAATTACAAGTACTCTTTGATATAAAACTCTTTCTTGTATACATGAGTGTCTCTGGATTTGTGTCTCTAGTCAACCTGGCCTAACACATAGTTGGACGTCTCCAAATGGAATACACAAAAATCAAATTGACATCTGTAGGAAGAGGTGGTGGATAAGTTCAATATCAGAAACTAAAACCAGACCAAGGGCTAACTGTGGAAGAGACCATCAATTGCTCACATGTAAGTTCAGGTTAAAGCTGAAGAAAATAAAAGCATGTCCACAATAGCCAAAATACGACCTGGAGTTTATCCCACCTGAATTTTGAGAACATCTCAAAAATTGATTTGAAACATTGGACACTAATGACAGAAGATCCAATGAGTTGTGGAATGACATATAAAAACATCATACATGTGAAAGCAAATGCCATTGCAAAGACACGAGAGAAAGAACAGATTCGCTTGGATGTCAGAAGAGACTGTAATTTGCTTTTAATTGTAGAGTAGTTAAGGCAAATGGAAGAAATGATGAAGTAAAAGAGCTGAACAGAAAATTACAAAGAGCAGCTCAAGAAGCCAAAGCCAAATGCCATTATAATGAAAGGTGCAGGGCCTAGAGTTATAAAAACAAAAATGGAGAAACACACTCAGCATATCTTACACTGAAAGAACTAAAGATAAATTCCAGCCTCCAGTTGTCGTGTTGAAAGATTTTATATTTTGTCATCAAATCATTTGATGATGCAAGAAGTATCCAAAGAAGATGGAAAGAATACACAGGGTCACTACATCAATAAGAACTAGTCAGCATTCCACCATTTCAAGAGGTAGCCTATCAGCAAGAACCAATGGTATAGAAGGAAGAAGTCCAAGTTGCACTGAAAGCTTTATGCACAAACAAGGCTTCGTGAATTGATGGGAGAATGATGGAAATGTGTCAACACATTGATGAGGCACAGGAAGCCCTTACTCAACTATGCCAGGAAATTTGGAAGATAAATACTTTACCAACTGACTAGAAAAAACTCCAAGAGTTTTGTAGCCATTTAAAGAAAAGTAACACAACAATAATCAAATCATAGAACAATATCATTGATATCTTATGCAAGTAAAATTTTGTTGAAGATCATCCAATAATTGCTGCAGTAGTACAAACACAGCAAATGGTCAGAAGTTCAGGCCAAATTCCAAAGAGGAAGTGGAGAGTTTCTGAGACAGAAACTTTTTATGGGAGTCAGAAGGCTCATCTTTCTCCTGCAGCCCGGTGTGGAAGCAGGGCGCCACCAAAAAAACATGTACTCCCGTCAAATCGATCTGGCTCAGCAACCTTAAAGGTCTAGGTAGAACTGCCCCTTTGGGTTTCCAAGACTTCAAAACTCGATGGGAGTAAAAAGCCTGCACTAGAAGAGGTTAAATGAAAGAATATGAAGCTCGTCATTTGTTTCACCTGAGGCAGTAAGTCACTCTTGCTCAGAAAATTTCAAAATGTTACAGCTCTTTGATTGAACAAACAAAGATATCTTTTGTTTTGTTTTGTTTTTAACTCATAGCCACCCTATATTTTTCGGTGCCATTGAGTCAGTTCCGACCCATAGCAACTTTAGGCACAAGAGAACAAGACACTACCCATTCTTGTGCCATCGTCACATTGTTCCTACGACCGAGTCCATTTTAGAACAGCTGTGTCCAACCGTCTCATGGAGGCCTTCTCCTTCCCTGCTCCTCTCCTTTACTTACCGCGACGTCCTTCCCCAGGCACGGCTCTCTCCTGTTACATGTTCCAAGTATGGAAGAGGCAGTCTCGCCACCCTGGCCTCGAAGGAGCACTCTGCCCATACATCTTCCAATACAGATCTATTTGTCTATGGTACTTTTAATATTTTTCCCCAGCACCATAATTCAAATACATCAATTCTTCTTCAGTGTTCCTTATTCAATGCCCAACTTCCACAGGCATATGAGACCATGGAAAACACTACGGTTTGAGGCAGGTGCACCTCGGGTCTCAAGGTAACATCCTTGCTTTTAAATACTCTAAAGTGGTCTTGTACAGAAAATTTACCAAATGCAAAGTGGTTTTTGATCTCTTGATTTCTGATTCCATGAGCATTCATTGTGAATCCAAGCAAGACAAAATCCTCGACACCTTCAACCTTCTGTATTATGATTTCACCCAGTGGTCCAGTTGTGAGGATTCTTCTCTACTGGAAGACACAATCCATACTGAAGGCTACACAATCCTTTGTCTTCTTCATCGAGTGCTTCCTGTCTGCCTCAATCTCAGCAAACAAGGTTGTATCATCTGCATATCACAGGTGAGTAATAAGCCTTCCTTCAGGTCTGATGCCACATTCTTCTTCATAAACACCAGCTTCTCTGATGAGTTTCTCAGCCTACAGATTGAATGATGAGCAGTGTGATGAGAGGATGCAGCCCTGTCACAAACCTTTCTTGATTTTAAACCATGAAATATTTCCCTTGTTTGCGTTCCACATGAGTACCATAAAATATTCTGGAATTACCATTCTTCCCAAAGTTATCCATAGTTTATTATGGTCTACACAATCAAATGCCTTGGTATTGTCAATTGAGCACAAGTAAACATCTTCTGGTATTCTCTGCTTTGAGCCAACATCCATCTTATATCCCGTGTTTCACGTCTTCTTCTGAATTAGGCCTGGACCTCTGGCAGCTGCCTGTCAATGTATTGCTTTAATGTGCTGCTGCTGCTGCTAGATGATCTTAAGCAAAATTTTACCTGCATGTGACATCAGTGATACTGTTCTATAGTGTGAGCATTCTGTTGGGTCACCTTTGTTTGGAGTGAGTACAGATATGAATCTCTTCCTGTCAGTTGACCAAGTAGCTGTCTTTCAGATTTCCTGGCTTAGATGCGTGTTTCCAATGCTTCATCATTCTGTTGAAACATTTTAATTGGTATTCCATCAATTCCTGGAGCCTTGTTCTTGGACAATGAATGCCTTCATTGCAGCTTGAAGGTTTTCCTTCAGCAACATTGGTTCTTCCCCTGAAATGGTGGAATCGCAACTATATACAACACTATCTCAGCTCCTCCTGGTGGTACATGTGGGGATTCAGGAGGAGAGGAGGGCAGGGAAAGCACAAAACTATCTCAAAATAAAAAAGACACCATTCTATCTAACAATTTTCTTGGAAAATCACCCAATAAAAATAAATACACAGTGCATAAAAAAGATTATTACAGTAATTTATAATAGTTAAAAGAACAGATGCCCACCATTAGGATGAACAGCTGAATAAATGTAAGTACATCCAACACATGGAATGGAGAGAATTATCCCATGAGCTCTTATAGAGGCATTCATTTTTTCTGGGCTATCTTTGCTAGGATATTTGTAAAATGAATACTGTTTGATGGTAGGGATAGTGTCTTCCTAAGAGCAAAGGATAGGCATGTTTACTACTCATTATAAGCATGTTCCCTACACTAAGGCTTCCTTTCCAAGAATGCAAACTCCTACATTTGCGGGCATCCATCTGGGCCTATCTGCAATACCTCCATAGGCCTAAGGAACTGGTGTTTATGTTGTTTGAATTACCAAAAATAATAATGTTCTTTCTCTCTAGGAGTCTTGTGTCATTTTGTAGCATGCTAAAAAGTATAGAAGCCATATGGGTTAGCTTGAAAGTAGGGTGATCTTTTAGCCCTTTCAGTTTTGGTGTCAAAGGTGAGTTACTAACAGAGATGAGGGTTTTTTGATGAAAAGGGAAAGATACTGCAGGCCAGATTTAAGGATTTAACAACATTCTCTGGGATAGCAAATGTTGGATAAGGGGAAGTATAGTAACAACCTCTTTCTGTCTTACAGGTTAATGAATAGTTAGAGGCTCAACATTAAGAAGTTTCCCAAAGGATAGGTGGTTTTTGCTGACTCTCTTTTGGGAACATTAATGAGGATATGATGTCACGACAATAGTGCAGTAACCCTTCAATCCCAGCTGAAAAACAATATGACGAGGATGATGGACGAAATGGTCTCCAGAGAGATAATTTTGTCAGTAATAAGGGTGTTGCTTTTTTATATTCAGCTTTAGATAGACCAGAAGAATAGTTGTTCTTGAACAAGTAGCTACTCAAAAACAAAAGTGACTATAAATCCTATAAATCCTTGTTTTTTGGTTTGGATCTTTTCTCTCCCTCCATACTTGATTAATCATCTCTCCCCCTTTACCTTGACCTTGGCTTCTTTAAAGAGAATAATCCCTGTCCTATAAATAGAACAAAGGTCATATGCATCTGTTTAATTTTGGTGCAGAACTCTGTTGGATGCAAGTGCCTAAATCACCATTCTACACAAGCTTATGGACTTGTGACCATGGAGGTCAAGCCATGTACATTGCAAACAGAACAAGGGAAAATCACATGACTTAAATCCAAGAAAGGTATGCAGGAAGGTTGCCTCTTCTCACCATTTTTACTCAATCTGTATGCTGCTCAAATCATCAGAAAAGCTTAATCAGAGAATAAGCGTAGAAGAAGAATGTGGCATCTGGATTGGAGACAACACAACCTGGCATGCTGAAAGTGAGGAGCACGTGAAGCACTTGCTGATAAAGATCAAGGTTTGCAGCCTTCAGTATGGATTACAACTCAATGTAAAGTAGGCCCAAACACTCACAACTGGACTAGTAGGTGACATCATGACTGAGCAAAAGATTGCAGTTGTCAAGGATTTTACCTTGCTTGGATACACACACAATCAATGTTAATGAAAGCAGCAGTCAAGAGCATTGAGTGAGGTCTTTAAAAACCTCTTTAAAGAATTGAAAAACAAGGCTATTACTTTGAGGACTAAGGTACTCCTGAGCCAAGCCATAGTATTTTCAAAAGCCTCAAATGCAGGTAAAAGTTGGACATTGAATAAGGAAGACTAAAAAGGAACTGATTCATTTGACTTATAGTGCTGGTGAAGAATATTGAAAGTCCCACGGATTGCCAAAAGAACATATCTGCCGTGGAAGAAGTGTACAACCAGAAGACTCCTTAGAAGCAAGGATGGCTAGACTTCATCTCAAGTACTTTATACATGTTGTCAAGATAAATCAGTCCCTGGAAAAGACCATCACGAGGAGCTGATGCCAAGGGCTTAAGTGGAGAGCAAATGTTTTCAGAATGATGAGGGTAATGAATGTACAAATGTGCTTTACACAGTTGATGCATGTATGGATTGTGATAAGAGTTGTATGAACCCCTAATAAAATGATTACATTTAAAAAAAGAACATCATGCTCGGTAAAGAAAAGGGACGGTGAAAAAGAAAATCCCTGACATGGTGTATTGACACAGTGCCTGGGACACAGCGCCCAGATACAAGAACATTTCTGAGGATAGAGCAGGACTCAGCAGGGTTTGTTCTGTTGATAAAGGGTTGCAATCAGCCAAAATGGACTCAGCGAAATGTACAACAACAAAAATAACAAAGGACTAAGAAAAATGTATGACTGGGAGAAGGTGTCTGTAACTATGCACTGATATCACAGAGATATGTTTAAATACATTGTATCTGGAATAAACCCCCCGCATGTATGAATTGTAACCCTAGTAGCAATATTTTTTAACTTACCCACCTGTATTACAATTTTCCCTAGGTATTTTCACTTCTAGTAATTAAAAAAGCAAGAAAAATTATAGTGCACATAAAGGCATACTTACAAGAAAGTTGATTGTAATTTTTTTTCATAGCAATTAACTAGAAATATCTTTAAAAACTCTCGCTTAGCATCTGGCCAGAGAATTTACTTGTAGCTCCATATAAACCATGACGACTTATACAAAACCATGACAAATACAAATAATGAAAACAATTAAAAAAAAATTAAAAGCACCAAATAGTTTTTCAATGTTCTGAAAAGTCTGAAAAAAGCATGTTTCATTAATTTTGACTTTTACTGACCAGTTAAGTATAATCTGATGATTAACAATATGCTTAATAAGCAAAGAATACTTTAAGGTATACATGCTTGTCTGTAAATCCAGTCCACAAGTTTTCTACTTTAATATTCTAGAACTATAACTAGAGTGAAGATTTATTGTTATCCGAAAAAGCAGTGATCCAAAAATTATGTGATTGATAGCTTCAGGCAACAAGAATATGCATGAAAATGCTTTTATAGACCATCTCTGAAATTAAAAGAAATCCAAGGAAATGGTTAGTAGAGTTGCATCTTCAGAAGAGAACAGGAACCCCTAAAAGTAAGTCTTTTATTCTGATTATTGTATATAAATAATCACTCTTACACATAGAAATACTATCTCCAGGTGTTGAATTTACAGAGAACTATTTAATTGTTTGTTTTGTTACCTATTGCTAGTTGGCATTAGTCCAGCAATTAACTTGAATTTTAAAAAAATAAATTCATGAATTAAATTTTGTTTGTAAAGTGTTATACAACAGTAGCACGAGAAAGGATATATATATCCAGATTCAGGTAGCTGGAGAGCAACAAAAATTGATTTAATTCATGCTGCTCAAAAGTGAAATACTCTCCTGCATGTAAACCTGGTTGCTGAGATTATAATTAGAAAAAAAAAGAAAAAAGCCCACCTGGAAATTGAGATGCAAAATTACCTATAAGATGCACTCTCCTACCACCAAACTACTTGCTTTTCTTATATATTTTGATGTCTTCTTAGACACAAGCACATGACCAATCAAAGAAACAGTATTGTAACAAGAAATTCTCCATTCCACTCTTAAGATTTCAAATACCTGGACTCTCCCACTCATTACCATACCATACAGACATATATATTGATCTTAAAGGAGGTCTCTGATTCCGACAGCCTTTCAAAGAACTTGAGATAGAGAATGTAGAGGATGTGTTTAGGGGCAACAGATTAAAGTTCATGCTTGGGTGGAAGTGAAATTATCTTTTTCCTCTCGAAGTCAGTTCACATAATAAGGAGATAAATACCTCAAATCACCGACTTCACATTATGTACGACCAGTATTTTCCTTTTCTTAATAGTATGTCACAAGAATCTGAATTTCAAGAATGTAAGGTAGATTCTTCAGGTTTCAGGAAAGCAGTTATATTTACAACAGTTATTCAACTTCATCCTTCGGGTTGTTGCTAATGACAACGGAGAGAATGCACTCGAGTGTCATAATAATCCTCCATTAAATCCCTAGTGTTTAGATTTTGATGCTATAGTTCAGGAGTTGACAAAAGCCCCATTGTGTGCATCTATGGGGAGGAAAACAGGCAGCCCCTTTTCTCAGGGGTGATGCTATAGCAACATGGAATGAATTTGGTGTCAGGGAACAAACAGTCTCCAAGCTTTGTTTGCATTTCCTAGCTAAAAGTAGAATCCTACATTATAAAATTTACCCAAATAAGAAGTTATTTTGAGCAACAGGAAGATCGCTCACTTTGTACTGCTGTTTACATGGAAAACAAAGGGCAGGTAACAAAACCAGAATTGGAAGAAAAGCATGCCGGCAAATACATTATATAGTGACTCACAAGTGACCACTGTAGTAATCCGTGGACCCCTCAATGCTTGAGCACCAGCCCCTCTCCCCTGTACAAATGATACTTTGGAACACAGAGAAGCCTTGCTGTTTGCAACACGTCTTTTTAAAAGGAGACAAAGGAAGTGTGAGCAACAGCCCCTGAATGCGACCCCTTTACAGTCTTGCAAGACATGGCAAAGTGCAATGTTGTGGACTCCGTCTAGCTCCTTATAATGGCACTTTTGTCTTAGTAAGCGAGAGCTTTTTTTCCCCTAGCAAAATAAACAAATATACCTGAGTCACAATGGCCTATTGTGCAGAGGAGGAGCAAAAAAACCTACCTAATTCCCAGAATTTTGTGCTGCCAACTTTTCTTTCCCTAGGCATCTGCGTTTTCACTTTAGTTTCAGTGTGGGACATTACCGAGTCCACTTTCAATACCATAGAAAACTGTACTGGGGGGTTTGTCCAATATCAGGTATTTAGTTGCAGACAATAGTCATACAGAAATGAAGAATGTTAGACGTTCAAGTGCTAAGTCATGGGTGAATACATTTGAAAACTATCTCATTCAACACAGTCATTCACTTTCCGTTCCCATTGCCAGGTTTCTCTGCTTCACCTCCCAAAGTGAAACTTTTCACACCCCCTAAGCCCCTCAAGACCTCTTACTCACCTCTTGAGATTCATCCCAAATACTGTGATATTATTTCTCATCTTCCTAAAGCAATAATAAAATGTCTCCCCTACTGAATATCTCTGATATCTATAGGACCAAATACATAACCCTACAGATTAACACTTCTAAGTAAGCCAAACTATTTAACTTGCTTTCAATTAATATGCCTTCCTTCTAGTTTACTCGTATTATATTTAGTTAAGGTCCCTGTCTAGAATTTTCTAATCATTTCTAAGCTCATGCTTCAAGCTCGGTTCAAATGTTGCCTTTTCTATGAAGACCTTCTGGATTATTATTTCTAGAAAGGATTTGTTCCTTCCTTCCTTTGTTCTGTGTTCACGTGGCAACTTTAAGATTGTCTTCATAAATTTGTTGATTTCAATAAAGTATATGATTACTATCCTCTAAGGACAGGGACTATATATTTAATTACTTTTTCACATGCATTTCACAATTAAAAGAAATGTCTTAGAAATAAAATATTGTATAAGGTGTGTTGATTACTTGGTTTTATCTACCTTGAACAAAAGCCGTCTGAAATTTAAATAATCATATTAGCATACATATTTGTAAAATTAAACTAATCAAAGATTAGAATTTAATATATAATATGTTCTGATCAAAGTAAGTGCCATAAATGAAAGAATGATTTAGTATTAAAAAAAAGTAAAGACACACTAGAAAATTAAGCCAAGAAAAAACAACCTAAACAAACTCACTGCCACTGAATCAACTCTGACTCATAGTGACCCTATATAGATTTTCTGAGTCAATTAATCTTTATGGAAGTAGACAGCCTCATGTTTCCTCCATCGAGCAGCTGGTAGGCTTGAACCCCTTGTATTTAACAGCTCAATACCTAACCCACAGCACCACCAGAGCTCAAAGATTAGAGTACTATGTGTGAACAAGAAACTCGGTATCCGAGTGGTTTCCTGGGACAAAAGCTAACGTTTTGCTTATGTTTCACACCCAATAAATTGGTAAGGAGGTTCTGCTCATCATAGTCAATGAGGGTACAGGCTGATGAAAATTATTTCGCCACATAAAGTTACACAATCAATGAGTCAGCAAATGTGAACTTGATGAAACTCACACTGGCTCTGACAACTTCTGCACAGAACTCAAAAACATCTCTCCTGCTCACAGTTCATAGGCCAGAAGAAGTCACACGACCAACCTGATTTCCAGGGAATAAAGAAATGTAATCCTACATGAGTTCAGAAACAGTACAAAATGCTTGGAAAATAGCACTAGTTAGTACTGATTCATATTTTCAAATAGAGTAAAATAAAAAAACAAAAGTCAATGCCTAATAAATTTCAAAATCTATTTAAAATCAGGAAAAGTCTTAAATTTAGGAAACTCCTAAAATTAATAGTATCATTCAATAACTTTAGCAAACAGCTTTTCTATATTTTAAATTCATTTCCCTTAAGATTGGATTAAAGACATCAACCCCTATAATGATTTTTATTGCTCAAGATAGCCTGAAATTCTTGGCAACACAATAAACATAAATAAAATGAAGTGTGTTTTATTAAGAAAAATATTTAATCTTCCATTTGTATAGACATGACAAAAATGTTAATAGTGCTTACCTTTGAGATTTTTTAGAGTCTTCTATCATTGTTATTAATAATTATGACCAAATCAGCCATAAAAATAACATTTATAACTTCTGGGCTAATATAAAATAGACTGAAATTTGTTTAATTGAAGTTCCAGAAAGGAGAAGAGAGTCTTGGGCAGAAATTTGTAGAAACACTAGTTGGAAAATCTCAAAATTTAATTAGAACATACACCCATCATTAATAAAATCTAAGCCAATTTCAAACAGGGAGAAAAGTAACCTAGGGACATTATATGAAACTGTTAAACAGAACATAAGAAAAGGGAAAAGCTCATTTGCACATTAAATACACAGGATCAACAATAAGGAAGCTGACTTTTTGCCACACACCAAGGAAGCCAGATGGAAATAGAATAGCACCTTTAAACTAAATAAAGAAAAAACTAATAACTATTAATTAGTAGATAAACATTACATTAAATGCTAAAAGAAATTCTTGTACATATAGGTAAATGATACCACATGCAAATTTGGTAAACCAAAAAGGAATGAAATATTTGGTCCTATGATCCTCTTTATGAAGATAAACTGAAAAAAACTAGATAAATGGAAAAGAAAGTTTTTTTGAGTATGTGGTGGCTGCACAATTTCATGTCAACTTGATAAATAAGTATGGAGTGGAGTCTAGCCTGTCAATCAGGTTACAGCCTGATGACACCTCCTTGCAGGCATGGCCTTCTCATGAGGATACTGGGAACCTCCTCTCTTTCTCCCTGCACGTGGGCCCCACACAGGCTCTCTCTGCTTCCCGTTTCTGATGAGGAGTCACAGTCAGAGAGCTGGAGAATCCAGTGCTGATATACTGTCGGATTTGGATTCACAAGACTTTCCACCCACTGACCTGTGATCTTCCTGCACTCGGCATAGTTTTATGTGCTATGTGAGTCTGAAGAGGAATTTATGGACTAGTATTGGACATATGGGCTAATAACAGACTTATGGACTTGATCTGGAATGGGCTGGGATGTGTTTTTAAAGTACAATAACTCTTTGATATAAAGCTCTTTCTTATACATATGTGTGTCCCTGGATTTGTTTCTCTAGTCACTCTGGACTAACACAGAGCATGTAACTGACTAAAAGGAAAGACAATATTGGACATTGAATCATCAACTCTCACTTACTCACTGCTATCATCTTGACTCATAGTGACCCTGTGAGACAGTGTAAGAGGGTTTGTGAGGCTATAAATCTTTATAGAAGCAGGTTGCCTCATTTTTCTCTCATGGGATGACTGGTTGGTTCAAATTGCTAATTTTGTGGTTAGCAGCCCAAGAGTCACCAAGGTGACGTCTATTGACTCTTAGATAGATAAAATTCATAATAAGGCCTTCTGTCAAGGAAAACACCAAGCCCAGATGGCTTCACTCGTGAATTTTGTCAAGCACTGAAGGAAGAAATATTAAAAGTAGCTTGGATTGCTATAAAAGAACAAACAAATCTGTCTTGAGAAGAAGTACAGCCAGAATATTCGTCAGAGGCAAGAATGGCAAGAAACTTCATCTCCTATGCATTGGACATGTTAGCAGAAAAGACCAATTCCCTAGAAAAGGATCTCATGCTTGGTAAAGTGAAGGGTCAGGGTTAAAGGAGAAGATCCTTAAGGAGATGGTTTGACAGTGGCTGCAAGGACAGGCTCAAACATAAGAACAATTGTGAAGATGATGCAAGAGTAGGTGGTGTTTCCTTGTCTTATACGTAAGTTCACTGTGAATCAGAACCAAGTGAGCAGCACATAACAACAAGAGCAGCTCTGGAAAAGAAGATCCAGGGAACTGCTTCTATTAAGAAAAGAGTCTTGTGCCTGATCTGACTCCACCACACCAGGGCAAAACACTAAGGGCATGCAACAGAGCAGCAAGGGGAGCAAAACAATGAAGTCCCTGGGGAATAACAAAAATAGACTTTGAGGCCAGGCATGGCACCCCATCAGACTCTACTGGAAAACAATCCTAAAGGTCAACAAACAAATTATTTATGGCCTTTTCTTTTTGTTGTTGTTGTTTTTTGTCTGTTTGTTGTTCTTTTGTTTTGCTCTGTTTTGTTTCTGTGCTTATTATTGTCTCTGCACTTCTATCTAGATAAGATAGGCAGGATAAAGAACCTGGAGGAGAAAACAATGGAACCCATGATTCCAGGGGGACAAAGTAAAGAGGTAAGTGTGGTAAAGGAAGGGGAGTGTCAACAAACCCAGGGACAAGGGAACAACAAGAGTTCTAAAATCAATGGCGAGAAAGGCATAGAATGCCTGGTGTGACTTGATGAAGGGCAATGTAGCTGATAGAATATACTGAAACCCGAATGAAGACTGAACATGATAATGGCACAAAGGAAAGTAAAAGGAAGTAGAGAAAAGGACTAGGAGGCAAAGGACATGTATATATACATGTACATGTATAAATACAGGCATGTACATATGTAATATATTTATCTATAACAAAGGGAAATAGATCTATGTACATATATTTGTATGTTAAGTATTCTACTCAAATACTCCTTCTCAACACAAGAACACTTTGTTCTAATAACTCAGCATTCTGTGATGCTCACCTTCCTGACATGATCACTGAAGACAAAATGGGTGCATAAGCAAATGTGGTGAAGAAAGCTGATGGTGCCCGGCTATCAAAAGATATAGTGTCTGGGGTCTTAAACCTTGAAGATAAACAAGCAGCCATCTAGCTGAGAAGCAACATAGCCCACATGGAAGAAGCACACCAGCCTGTGTGATTATGAGGTGTTTACAGGATCAGGTATCAGGCATTAAAGACCCAGAACAAAATATAAATTATATCAATGTGAATAAAGGGGAGTGCAAAGTCTGTAGACAACTGAACATTCCCTTACAGAGGGGTCACAAGGAAGAGATGAGTCAGTCAGGGTGTAGTATAGCACAGATGAAACATACAACTTTCCTCTAGTTCTTTAATGCTTCTCCTCAGTTCCCCAACTATCATGACCCCTTCTATTTTAAAAATCCAGCTAGACCAGAGCATGTACATGGGTACAGATAAGAGCTGGAAACACAGGGAATCCAGGACAGGTAAATCCCTTAGGACCAATAATGAGAGTAGTGATACCAGGAGGATAAGAGAAAGGTGAGGGAACTGATCACGATGATATACATATAACCACCGCCCAGGGGTATGGACAACAGAAAAGTGGGTGAAGGGAGACAATGGTAGGTGTAATATGTGAAAAATAAAATTATAAATTCTCAAGGGTTCATGAGGGAGGGAAAGTGGGGGAGGGGAAATCAGCTGATACCAAGGGCTCAAGTAGAAAGAAAATGAAAATGGCAACATATGTACAAATGTGCTTGACACAACGGATGGATGTAAGGATGTGATAAGAGCTATGTGAGTTCCCAATAAAATGTTAAAGAATGTAAATGTGCCTCTAATAAAATAACAAGGTGAGAAGCTTTTAAAGAGAGATAGTCAAAAAGCCCTATGGAGAATAGCTACTTGTAACACATAGAGTTGTTTTGAGTTGGGGGGGCAACTTAATGGCAGCTAACAACACCACCTATTTTGTGTTTTTGGTGTTTTTCTGTAAGAACTTGCATTTAAGGTCTGGTTTGAGTTTATTTTCTGAGCAACAATATTTCCATCTCAAGTCTAGCCAATAAAGAAATACTTTTTTGCTTAATTATTTTGATGGGTTTATAATTTAGTTGAGGCTATCTTTTGTTGTTGTTGAATTGGCATTTGATGTCAGCTCTTAACTTCAGCAAGTTTCTTTCCTAGTACATCCTGAGCTAAAAGAAGAGAGCTTTTAAAAACATAGACATATGGCATTGCTTTTGGGCAAACAAACCCAAGTTATATTCTGCTTGGTGTGGAATTAATCTCAACATTAACATAAACAAAATCAATGTATTTCAAAGAAAATCACTGTAAATATAAGCATAAGCCAAAATGAATCTTATATTTCAGAAACAAATAGTAAGGACAAACATTGGGTGAAGCAAAATTAATCTTAATTCCTATCAATCTTTTTATCACAAGCACTGGCAGCTGATATTTTTTAAGTAGAAAAGGACAGCTTTTAATGTTTTGCTTCCTAACTCTAAAATTGCTAATCTGCATTCTATCAAAAAACATTCCTAAATATGAATGCTAATGACAAAAGTGGAGACCAGAATAAATCATGTACATCAATGAACAGACATGGAAAAAGGTCTGCTTTCAAGGATGGAAGGAAGCTCTTGGAATCTTATGCAGTGCACTTTCACTACATCTTTAATTGCATGTATGTGGATTAATATTAAAGTTAGAATTTCTAACTGAGAAATTGACTCCAAAATGGAGCTCAGTATATAGAAGGGTCTGGAGGGATGGGGTGCTCTCAGAATCAGCATCCACGGGAACTGAAAAGCAATAGAATCAGACATTGTGAGATGGTGAGCTGCAATGCAGGCATAGTGACGTCAGTGAGGCTGAGATGACAGTTTAGATAAATTCCAATTTGCGACAGAGGGGCCCAAGCGATGCCAACCCATGACAACCAGCCTTTGGATGCAGCTTGTCCTATGAAAGGGTGTGAATCTGGGCAGTATGGCTCTCTTTAGGACACGAGGGGAGAACAACTCCCAGAAAAGACTAACACTTGGGGGCTGTCAGCCAGCAATACTCCCAGCAGCTGAGGGAATTTTCACTTTCTCTGGGCATTCTAGCACAGCACCGACTACTATACTCTTTAAAAAAACAAAATGTTTAATTGTGAATTCAGTGACGGTTTCTAGAGTAGACCACCATTTTCACCTTTGGCAATTTATGCACATTTTATTTCATCTCTTTCATTGCAATCCCCTTGTAAAATCACTTATCATACTTCCTTCCTATGTTTCCTGTTCTTAGTCCTCCTACTTTCCCAACCCTTCTGAACTTTGTCCTTGGGTACAGGCTGCCCCTTGGACCTCACATGATTGCGTATTCTAAGGTGTGCCCACCTCGCTAGTATTATTGTTCTCCTTTTGGGTCTGACTATTGTTTGGCTGAAATTTGAGCCTTGGATGTGAGTTCAGTTCCAGACTTAAAGTGTGACGAAGGGCCAAAAAGCTATGGGATTTCATCAGCCTTGGTTCAACAAGTAAGTAGATCTTTTTCATGATTTCAGTTTTGTTCTGTATTTTCTTATTTTCTCCCACTCTAACCAGGACCTATGGCATGATCCCTTTTAGAACAGTTACCAGTGGTAGG
The DNA here is from genome assembly GCF_000313985.2 of Echinops telfairi. Classification (NCBI taxonomy): domain Eukaryota; kingdom Metazoa; phylum Chordata; class Mammalia; order Afrosoricida; family Tenrecidae; genus Echinops; species Echinops telfairi. The sequence continues at coordinate 65,737,672 of NW_022107431.1, read as the reverse complement.
CGGGCACCAGCTATATTCTAGAAGATTGATCTTTAAGTGATCCACTGGTCTTTTGAGCTAATTGTTTCCATGTGCCTTTTCATATTCATCCCTCTTCTTCCCTCTAGTCAGGGAGAGTTCAATAGTTGCTTCAGATGACAACTTATGAGCTGTTAAGATCCCAATTGGTACTCACCAAATTAGGACATTGTCTTTGTGGACTATTGTGCCAATTAACTTCGGTGTCCCCTAAAACTATAGTCCTGAGCCTTCAAGTCCAGTGACTCATTCACTTGGGTGTTTGCTTATGTCCATGAAGTTTTCATAGTTTTGCCCCTTGAATACTCCACCACTTTCAGAGGTCTATTTGCTATTCTTGTAACAGTATGACTCTCTTACTTAGATGAAGCCAGGAACCTTGTGCGTGTTTTCCCTGAGCTAAACTTTTTAAAGGAAAGTTAATGGGACACATTATAGCCCTCGTTGATGTAGTTGGTTCTAAGGCTAAAACTATTATGTTATAGTCTCCTTCCTCTACAATCTACACTGGATTTCCTTCTCACACAACTATCATTTCTGGGGCTCTCAGTGGCTTATATATCTGGGGAAACCCAAATCATATGTCTGAGTGTCTGAGTCTCTGAATATCAATTCCTTCTCAGGCTATAGCTACTGTATTGCCCCGTTATCACTAAAATTTGGGGGGCAGGAGCATACCAATAGATAACAAACTAGATTAATGAGGTGCCAAACATATATTATACCTTGTTCCATATGCCATAACAACCCTTCTTGTGATGAATAGATCAATAATCTCTTTCACAATCATGGTTCTCCTTTTACCCACCACTCCCCTGACTTGAGGAGGCTAACCTATTTAGGTAGAAATCACAGCTTATATTTCCCTGGTGAACATATTCCCACTTTAGAAACCAGGACTAAATATATATTTTTGTTGGTGTTAGGGGCCATCTAGTCATTTCCCACCCATAGCAAACCTAGGCATAACAATGTTCCTGCCCCATCCGCACAATGGTTCCTATGCTTAAGTCTATTGTTGCAGCCACTGTGTCAATTAATGGCATTTCATTGTCCCTCTGCTTTACCAAGCATGATATCCTGCTCTAGGGACTAGACTCTCCCGACAACGTGTCTAAAACATAGAGAGGAAGATTCGCCATCCTTGCCTCTAAGGAGCACTCTGGCCATTCACCTTCCAAGAAAGATTGATTTATCCTCTTGGCAATCTATGGTACTTTTAATATTCTTTTCCAGCACCACAATTCACATGCACTAATTCTTCTTTGGTCTTTCTTATTCAGTGTCCAATTTTCACATGCATTTGAGGCAATTGAAAATATAATGGCTTGGGTCAGGCACACTGTATTCCTCAAAGTAACAGCTTTGCTTTTCAATACTTTTATGTGGAAGATTTGCCCAATGTGATGTTTTTTGATTTCTTGATTGCTGCTTCCATGATCATGGATGGTATATCTAAGCAAGACAAAAAACATTGACAATATCAATCTTTTTTCCATTTATCATATGCTGCCTATTGCTCTACTTGTGAGGATTTGGGTCTTTCTGACATTGAGTTGTAATCAATACTGAATCACACAATGTTTAATCTTCATCAGCAGGTGCCTTAAGTCTTCCTAGTCCACTAGTCTTTTTGGTACAGTGCCTCTGTGTATTCTTCCCATTTTTAAAGCAGTTTTATTAGCTTGTTCAATCATATCAAGAAGAGTTGTACAATCATTATCACAGTCAATTTTAGAACATTTTCTTCTTCCTTTTACTAATTTTTATTCGGGTAATTATTATTTTTTAATTGTGGCAAAATATACACAAGAAAACATTCTGCAATTCAACAACTTCTACATATATAATTCAGTGCCATTGATTATACTCTTCATGCTATGCAACCATTATTGATATCTTTTTCCAAATTATTCCACTACCGTTAATATAAACTCAATGCCTTCCAAGCAAAACTCTTCCTCCTTTGCCCATGTTTACCATTGATCAAGTTTGCATAATTTTCTTTTTTTTAAAGTAGTCATTTTCTCATGCTTTGCATCTCCCTCCTCTGCCAGGAATAGAGCAACAACATTGGTCACCCATCCCCTTTTGCCTTCTGCTCAGCTCCTCAAATGCCAGTGTGGGTAACAGCAAATAATTAGACACTAATTTACTGAAATTGGGGAGCCCCTAGGATATTTATCCATGGTAAAGCATAGATCCCCGGAAATAGCCTGTCAGGAGGGAGGCAGGGGTAATTCAGGAGTGCAGCTAAGGCAATTCAGACCCAGTGGGCCCCAAACCCAATGGACTGAATCAATGAATCAATATCAATGGACTGAACTCATCCTTTAAAAGACAGAAACTAGTGGACTGACTTAGAAAACAACTCATCGATCTGCCACTTATAAGAGACCCATCTCAAGCTTGCAGACAAAAATAGGCTGAGAATCAAAGGTTGGAGAAAAACATACCAAGCAAATGACAATTCAAAAAAAGCAGGGGTCGTAATCCTAATCTATGACAAAATTGATCTCCAGGACCAAGTCTTAACAAAAGATAAGGGGGTGGGGGGGTGGGTGCTGTATAACACTCAAGAGAACAGTAGACCAAGAACCAGTGAGCATACATTCCCAACAAGAGACCAGTGAAATTTGTCAAATGCTCCAAAAGATGAAAAAATAAATCACAGGCTCAACAATCATAACAGGTGACTTTAATACACTAATTTCTGAGATAGTTCACAGGGAAAGAAATTTAAGAAGGAAGCTACAGAACTAAACTCTAGACGTTATGGCAGTTACAAAATATACTGTCACCTTTAGGAAGGGGTGGAGTCTAGCCTGTCACTCAGGTCATAGCCAATGAGGCCTTTGTGAGGGCATGGCCTTCTCTTGAGGAGTCTGGGAACTCTTTTCTTCCTCCCTGGAGGTGGGACATACACTCTCCCTTTGACACATTCCTGTTGACAAGCCACATGGAGCTATGCTGATAAAGCCAGAGCCCTGGAGTTGGAGGAGTGATGTGGATACCCACATCAGTGTTGAGATGCTTCTGCTGCCACTGGGTCCACAAATCTTTCTACCCACTGGCCTGTGATCTCTATGAATTCAGCGTCATTGCATGGGTTGCATGAGTCTGAAGAGGAATTTATAGACTGGTATCAGACATATGGACTAAAATCAGATTTATGAACTTGATCTGGACTGGCTGGGATGTTTTCTTAATATACAATTGCTCTTTGATATAAAGCTCTTTCTTATACACATATGAATCACGCTGATTTGTTTCTCTAGTCAACATGGACTAACACAGACATTTTCAGAGCTCTCCAACCAAATGCAACAAAAAAATCACATTCTTCTCAAGCTCACATGGCACAAAAAATTCACATTCTTCTCAAGCTCACATGGCACACACTCTAAGATAGAACACATGCTGGGGCACAAGTAGAGCTTGTGTAAATTAAAGCACACAGATCACTCAGACTTCCCTCTTGGACCACTATGTCTTAAGGCTGAAAATCAACAAAAGGACGATTAAGAAAACAAGGGAAAACAATTGGAGAATGAATAACTCTCAACTGCAAAATGAGTGGGTACTGGCCAGTTCAGAAATTAAATTAGGAAGTTTTCAGAAGCCAATGACAA
>NW_022107431.1:65718032-65733116 GCF_000313985.2 Echinops telfairi | reverse complement strand
AGACTTTCCACCCACTGGCCTGTGATTGTCCTGCATTTGGCATCATTGTATGTGTTTTGTGAGTCTGAAGAGGACTTTATTGATTGGTATTGGACATATGAGCTAATATTGGACTTATGGACTTGATGTGGACTGGATTTGGATGTTTTCTCAGTATTCAATTGTTCTTGTATATAAACCTCTTTCTTATACACATATGCATGCATATGAATTTGTTTCTCTAGTCAACCCGAACTCATACAGGAACAAATTTTAGTAGCCAGGATGAGGGATGGAACAGGGGACATTACAATAGACCCTAATGACATTAAAATGCTAATTACACAGTACTATGAAGGCCTGTACTCCATAGAATTCAACAACTTGGAAGATGTGGATAAATATTTGGAAAAACAATCCCTCCCTAGGTTAGCCCAGATGGATGTCAAGAACCTCAACAGACCCATAGCAATAGAAGAAATAGACAAGGTTATCCAGGGATTACCAACAAAAAAAATACCCTGGGACAGACAGCTTCAGAAGAGATTTCTACCAAGCATTTAGGGAAGAACTCTTTCTATGAAGCTAATATAACACTGATACCTAAAATTTGCAAGGAGCCCACGAAAATTGAGAACACATACCGATATGTCTAATGAACATCGATGCAAAATTCCTTAACAAACTACCAGCCAATTGAATACAAGCTTATATAAAATGAATAATTCACCATGACCAACTGGGATTCATCCCAGGGATGTGGGGATAATTTGCTATCTGAAGGTCCATCAGCATTATTCACCACATTGACATAAAAAAAGATAAGAACCACATGATAATATTGATAGATGCAGAAAAAGTATTCGAGACCATCCAACACCCACTCCTGTTTAAGACACTCAAAAAGATAGGAATGGAAGGAAAATTCCTCAATATAATACAACATGGTAGAAAGTGGAGAAAAGACAAAAAAAATCTCACTGAAAAAGGTGTCCCTTATGCCCACTTTTATTTAACATCATACTGGAAGTCCTAGCTAACAACAAAAGGCAAAAGAAAGACATCAAAGTAATTCACCTGGGGAAAGAATAGGTAAAACAATCGTTATTCATAGATGATATGATTTTATATATGGAAAATCCCAAAAGATCCGTAAGAGGTGCTGGAAGTGATGGAGGAATATGTCAGAGTGGCAGGATACAAGATCAAAAGACAGAAGTCTATCAGATTCCTATATATATCAAAAAAGACCATAGAAGAAGAGATAAAAAATGTAGTGCCCTTCACAATAGCCAAGCACAAATTGAAATATCTATGGATATACCTAACCACCCCATCCCCCACCCCCCCACCCCAAAAAACAACTAAAACCAGAAGATTTGTATGAGGAAAACTACAGAATACTATTATAGGAAACCAAATGTGACCTTCAGAAATAGAAGAATATCCCTTTCTTATGGATTGCAATATAGTAAATATACTACTATATTAATATAATAAAGATATCCTGCTGAGGGCAATATATAAAATTAATGCTATCCTGATACAAATAACAACATATTTCTTCAAATAATTGGAAAAATTGACTACCAACTTCATATGGAGGGGAAAGAAGCCTAGAATTAACAGAGGACTCCTCAAGAAGAAGGACAAAGTAGGAGGGCTTGCTTTACCTGACTTTAGCATCTATTATACAGCCTCCGTGGTCAAAGGAGTGTGGTATTGGTATAATGAAAGGTATATTCAGAGAATGGAAAAGAACTGAAAACCCAGAAATGAAATCATCAGCATACAGACAACTGATCTTTGATAAGGGCCCAAAAAATATCCAATGGGAAGCAGATGACCGCTTCAACAAGTGGTGCTGGGGAAAAAAAGGATACCTACCTGCAAAAAAAGGAAACAAGACACTTGCCTCACTCCACAAGGAAAAACTCAAGGTGGATAACATACCTCGAGGTAAAATCCCAAACTACCAGGGCCATTAATGAGGAAATTGGGACAAACCTAAGAACTTTGGCACAGGGAATACATCGGCTATTGGAAATAGGGAAGGACACAAATAGGTCATTGATACTCCGTTTATTTACTCTATTTTCTTTCTTTATTCAGATTGAGTCATTTGTATTGGTTCATCTTCTTATCACCTCTAATCTGCTGATGAACCTATTCATTAAAGTTTTATTCTGATATTTGCTTTCTTTAGCTTAACATTTTTAATGTAGTGTCTTTTTCTTCATAATTTTAATTTATTCTCCAACTTTTCAATTATGCTTTGTTTCAAATGTGTTCATAATTCTTCATTAAAGTATTTTTATGTTGATGCCTTTAAATTCTTTACTGGTTAATTTAGAGATCTCCATAATCTTGGTGCTTGGAGCTATTAATTATCTTTTTCATTCAAGTTGATATTTTCTTTGTTCTTGATATGATTAAGATTTTTCTATTGAAATCTGACTTTTGAGGTAGTATGTTGGATGTCTCTGGATCTTATTTATACCTTAAATTCTAGCTCTTTTAGACATTAATTTGACAAGAAAAGTGAAGGAGTCACCTCACTACTGACAAATGTGATTCAAAAATCCAGCTTCACTTCTAAGCCTTTGCTAATTCCCAAGGAAGAGAGTCCTCTTTAATGTTACACATGAAAGTTCAGACTCTACTAGGCCCACACTGATTCCATTCCGGTTGGGAGGAATGGGAATGTATTATTGCTTTTTCCTAAATGGAAACAGATGGTCTCTTTACTGCTACGTGGAAGTGCAAGTCCTGACTTTCCAGAGGCAGAGGAATTTCAATGTTGAAGCAGTTTTTACAACCCAAAGAAGATAAGTTTTCTATTCTGCTAACCTGTCCCTTTCCTGTCCCCTGACCTATGGATGTTGAGTTTGTATTGGATCAAGAAAGAGGTTTTATTTGGTTTATCTTTTTAATCGTGCCCATTGGTATTTCCAAATTGAGTTTTGTCATCTCCAAGCCTGTTAGGTTGGGTGGACTCCTGTATGTGTTTAAATAGGGAAAGAGATTTACATCAAGAAATGTCTTACACAGTAGGTAAGATCAGTCCAGTGCAAGTCAGGCTGTAGCAGTGGAAGCTGATGAACAGGAATCAAGATAACAAAACTGAAGGGGAGTGGAAGATGGGGTCACAGGTTAGTGGATGCAGAGATAAGTGCATCTGATTGCAGCTGAATAAATCTACCTTACGTAAGATGCTGACAGTTCCTGAAATAGACAGGTTAGAAAACAGGAAATTGATGAGCCAGATACAGGATTCAGCTCCAGCTGAAAGTGAAAGGCCAAAAAGAAATCAACTCTGCTTGGTCACTCTCTTATACAAAAGACCACACCCTTAGGGAGATGCCATCAGGCTGCAACCTGATTGATAATTTGGGCTCCACACCAACACTTATCTAGGAGTATCTAGTTGACCCAATCCTAACCATAACACCAAATTTTGGATATATGAGTTAAAAATGAAACTCAAGAAACTCACCACTGTGTTTCTTCTTGGGTTCTTGGGACCCTTTGGTCTGCTTCCCTCCCTTTTCTGTATATGATGTCCATATGTATTTTAATACCCATCCATATGTTTACTACTTGAGAAATTACCTTCTGCTTGACAAAAATTCAACCCAGAAACTTGTTCATTTAAAGAACATAAGAGTTCTAGTTCTTCTTTAGGACACCATCTTAAAGTACCTGTACTTAATGTCATTATAAAAAGGTAGACTAATTTTAACTGCAGAAAATACCTCTTTATTTAATATAAAGGAGCAAGCCTGAACACAACAACCATCAAACACCCACAAAAATGCATAGCCTGTAGTTCAATTCAGTTGTACTCAGTCGTCTGGTGTTGTCATCAGTTGGAATTGACTCAAGGGCAGTTGTTTGGGGCATGTTTATAACAAGATACAAAACTGTAAAAGCTCTGCTACAAAGAGTAATGCTTAATTTGGTTGTGCACCTGAATTTTTTATTTCAACTAAGGCTGTACATTCAACTGTGTACTTCGGAATAGTAAGGTAGCCATGATCAAAGGAGAGAAGAGAAAGAAGAAAGAAGGCCAAAAAAAGTGAGAATGGGAGAGATGAAGAAAATGAATCAAATAATTAGTGCTTACTTGAAGAGAAAAGTTACTATTTTCCACACACATGTGTTGTTGGCTCTAACTTAGGAACTAAGTGAAACATATGTGACCAAACAATAATAATAATAGTAAGCACTGGTCAATTTACTTTCACTGGCTAAACCTTTAGTCCCATCCCTCTGGTGGCGAGACTCCATTTTGTATTAGAGATCCATGCTTCCTAATGGGATGCAAAGGGTGGGTCCATTACACAGGCTGAACAAATCAGTTACTTATAATACAAAAGATTAATTACTATAGCAATATAGTAATAGCATTTGTTCATAGTATTTGAGCATAATCTAAAGTTATGTCTAATATCCTCCTTCGCCAGGTAAACAAAGATTCATATAGTTCTGAATAGCCCATGTAAGTCTTCAGACTGAGGGATATCCCATAGCCTTTTAGAAATCAGTGTCCACCATAAACTATGATTACAATTCCACAGATTCCACAATCCATACAGATGCTTACTGCTTGAGAAATGACTTTCTCATTGAAAAAAAAGTCCAACCAGAGTGGTTTGGGGGTGGGAGGCAGAGTTTTCTTCAAACAGTTACTCCAATTGTCTGCTTTAAATGGCACAGCCTGGAATTCCACAGACAAACCACTGTCAGAACTCTCCATTGGATGATTTCAACAGGTACACTGTTCATGAGACTTGCGTATAATTTGCACTATGTTTGAGGGGAATACTTGTGGTCTCTGGTAGACTACTCTTCAAAAAAATCCTTCTAAGAAATCATATCCACCGAGGTATTACTTGAAGGTACCAAAAGGCATCAAGGCATCAGCCTTTGATTAAAGGAAAATATTTCTGTTGACGGAGACTAAGGAATGATGGGGGGAAGGGGGGCTTGAACATTTTTTTGGTAACTTTTACTGTTAAAGTCATTCATATTGAAGCTGTATTACAGCTATTGAAAATCAGATCTAGAGTTTCTATTATTGAGGGAAATTCTGGAAATCCTAATTTTTTTTAAGTTTATAACTAAGTGGGGGTGGCACTGTAATAAGCTTGGCAATGGAAGGAAAAACTACTCATTTATTGGTAAATAATTTCATCGGCATCTGCTACTGTGAATAAACATCTGTCACAGTTTTGGAATGTACAACACTGTTCAATAGTTAGATACATGGGCAGGAGCACTTACATAAACCTATGGGAGAACCCAACAGACAGAAGCTCATAAAAGGAATGGTTTCTAACCCATTTTTGCTTTCAGCATCCTGGCAGTTCTGTTTATTGATACCTGTTCTCCATGGCAAACAGGGCAACTACCCCACCTCCTGTCAATTCAACCATCTATGGCCATCAAAGGATATTTTTTTTTTCCCATCAAAAATTCATTTTCATGTGAAATATATCCTGTGTTAAATCTGGGTAGACTAGAGAAATAAATTCATGGACACACAAATGTGTACAAGAAAGAGGTTTATATACAAAAGCAGTTGAATATTGAGAAAACATCCCAGCCAAAGCCAGACCAGGTCCGTAAATCTGATATTAGCCCATATGTCTGATACCAATCTATATAGTCCTCTTCAGACTCACAGAGCACATTCAATGGTGCTGAATTCAGGAAGATCACAGGCCAATGGGTGCAAAATCAGTGGCAATAGAAGCATCTCAGCTGAGGCAGGAGTCTCCATGTGGCTCCTCCAGTTCTCAAGGCTGCATCAGGGTAACTCCATGCAACTTATCCTCAGGGATGTCTCCCAGGAAGTCCGCGTTGTCAGTAGAGAGTCTCTAAGGGAGTGAGGGGAGAGAGGAAAAGTGTCCCCAGTCTCCAAGGGGGAAAATACCAGCATTCCCAGAATTCTCAGGGGAAAGCCATACCCACAAAGAAGCCTCAATGACTATGATCTGACTGGCAGTCTAGACTCCACCCCTTCACTCTTAATCCTCTCAAGTCCCAAATTGACATCAGACTATGGAACTACCACATATGCCATGTGGTATCTTTGAATGCAAACATGTTCTCAGATCCTGTCCAATTCTGTACAGTGTAAAACCCCAATCCCAAACCCATTACCATAATGCAAATAAATTAATAATACATTTTCTACCAAGCACCAGATAAACTATCAGAGGAAGTACAGTTTCAAGATAATAGTTTTTTTGAGCATAAATCTTCACATACAATACCCTCATTATTAAATGGCAATGAACAGAATTAGAAGCAAAATCTTTGGAAACACATTCATTTGAATCATACTGCCTTAAAAAATTAAATGCATAAGTCAGTACCTTCTTAGATAAAATGACAAAAATTTCTATGCCTGTTAAGCTGAGAAAACTTATTAAGATTCTTAAAAATCTCATATTCTCTAGGCAAAAAGATGATGATCATTAACAATTTGGTGGTATGGTTTCACCTGGTAATTTTTATTTGATATTAAAAATGTCATCATTGTAATAATGTAGCATCATATAATTTTAGATCTTACTTTCCCCTTAACTTTATAATAAATATATACCATAGTTTCAAAATATTTAACGTGCTTGACTGGTATTTGGTTGAATTTGATATTCTATAGGCTAGAGAATTATTTCTATTTTTGGTTTAATTTTGGATTGGAGTCCTCTAGAGATTAAATATTTTGCACGGATGCCAAAAATAAAATGTTCCTAACTTGTACCTTTTGTAACTTTAGGAGCTCAGTGTTCATTCCTGTTCAACTCAATCCTTTTCACAAAAATCTTGAGAAGAAAACCACAATGGCAAAGCGTGAACAAGCCAAAGAACAGGCAGCAATGGGGCAAGAGCTCTTTCTCTGATGCTGCGATCATCAGAGCCAAAGAATAAGTCTTGGATATTTTAGGGTCGCTTTGTCCAAAAGACGAATTTGAGGAAGTCTTCAAGCTCACATTTTCCCCCCTGGATTAGCCTGTCTTTGACTCTTTGTCCTTATATAGAAATGAATGGACTAGTCACATTTTAAAGAAATGGAGAAAATATTTTTTTAGGCCAAATCAAATTTTATGTTTCTCTTTCTCCTAAATTATTTTCAGATGCAAGAAAGGAGAAACCACACATGAAAACTTCACATAACAATGAAGTTGGAATGCAAGTCTTCATCAAAATGGAGGTAACTAACTTTGGATAATTCAACCACAAAATATGTGAGCCACATGCAACTATAAACATGATGGTAGGCTACACACAAACACACACGCATGCATGCACACACAAACACACACATACAAAATCACACATTTGTCCCTTTCCCAAGAATTTTCATCAGTTCAGTTAAAAATAAAACTTTCATGGCTCTTACTATGTTTAAATGTTCAGCCTTACAAACATTGTGAATAGTCTCACATAAGAAACACAAAGCAATCTAAAGGCAAGTTTTCATACTGAAACCCACTGCTCTTGAGTTGATTCCAATACACTGATCCTACATGGTTGGCATTTCTATAAGTCTTTATGGGAGCAGACAGCCTCGTATTTTTCCTGCACATTGGCTGGCTGGTTTGAACTGCCAACGTAAGATAGAAAACCAATACCTAGCCCATGATTAAAGTTGAAAATAAATTACTACAACTCAAATTTTCTTCAAGGACTCAAGTTCAAAATATATATTTTAAGATACTAGAGTTTACGCTTTTCAATGATCTTTTCTTCTTTCACAGAGGCTAATTTGTATATTAAGCAAACAATGTTACCTAACTAAAAGACATGCGTCTGATTGTCTTTTTTTTTCTTGCATGAGAGCTATTAACTCAAAACAAAAGCAAGGTAGTTATGGTTTAATATCAAATTGTAACTCCCTGCCAGTTGCTGAAAACTAAAAAAATAAAATCTGTTGCTTTTGTAGATGTCATCAAATTGGTTGTGGTTCAAAGTGACTCTAAGTACAACCAAATGAAGCAGTGCCCAGTTCTACACCATTCTCACAATTGTGATGTTTGAGCCACTGTTGATGTCATTGTGTGAATCTCTCTTGTTGAGAGTACTGCTCTTCCTTGTTGGCCTTCTACTTTATCAAGCATGAGGCTCTTTTCCAGGAACTGGGCTCTCCTGGCAACATGTCAAAAGCACAAGTGAGCTGATGTCTTGCCAACCTGGCTTCTATCAAGTATTAGAATTATGGCTATAAATCTTCCAAGACAGATTTGCTTGTTCTGGTAATCCATGGTACTTCCAATATTCTTCATTAGCCCTATAATTCACATACATTGATTCGCCTTTGGTCTTCCCTATTTAAAAAATCACCAAGTGTGCTTAAATTATCGATTTTAGTGTAGGGTACCAGCCTCCACAATCAAAAGGGTTCAAGGGGCAGTTGTGTGATTGAGAGGTAAAATTGAAGAGGCATCGTACAAGACAAAGCATTGGGACCATCATGACTTCAGGAGCCAGATTCGTGCAGAAAGCGTAAATATATTTCTGACCAAGGCTTATTACACTCTAGGGGTGTGTGCCAATCCCCCTAATTACAGGTAACTACATGGGTAACAGGAAAGGGTTGTACAATCGGCATATGGTGACAGAAAGGCATACACGTAACAAGATAGGCAGGCTCTAGCGTCAAGATGACAGCCTAACTTTGGTAGTCCCTGAGTTGGCTTGACCTTAGGTGTCTTTGGGATCTCCCTCAGGGGAACAATCCATTATCCTTATCAGAAAGGAGTGGGCTCTATTTAGGGTGGGTCTGATCGCTCTAAATGGAAGATAACCATTAAGCAGTTGACCTCCAAGTATATAGTCAGTGTTTGCAAACAGCATCTTAGGCTTGGCATATAATATGGGGGACAACCTGGGTGATAACTTTTCTGTTTCCCATATTTTAGCACTGTTGGAATTTTCATTTTCTCTTATAATACATGTTTTCAGTAGACTGAAATTACAAAATTACATTTTGTAATAAAATGAAAAACATAACAGGGCTTCCAAATCCCTTGGAGGAATAATAATAGCCTGTTTTTTTGAGTTGTTTGTATTTTTCAAAGACTCTATATTTTATGATATAATTAGCTCCATTCGTTTTCTTTAGTCCTTCATTACTTTGTAAGTGCCATGTACCCGGTTAACTGTCAGAGATCCCTACACTTGGAACATAGCACAGAGCTTCTTTATGTTTCTAGAAATCAGTAGATAATTTAATATGCTTAGACAGTTTACATTTCTGGAAATATGAGGGATTGTTGTCTAGAGAATTCTTCCAGGAAAGAATGCCTTAAAATACTAATTTTTTAAAATCTATTTTTTTGTATGTTACTTGCCTGAGTTGATGAGAAAGTAAATAAATCTTAAGGGGAAGCAAAAGTTATGAATTTAGAGAAGAAAACAAGTACAAAAGTCAATGGATTTCCCTGAAGATAGGTGTCATAATTGATGGCCCAGGACTGCATAGACATATTGGAAACAAAGTCTGGAGTCTGTGCAAAGAGAAAAGTAGAGCACATAAACAGCCCCAAAGCAAATGCCCACAAAAGTTGACACCCTCCATAGCTAAATTAGGAAAAATATATATCAGAAGGAAACTGATTCCCTACAAGCAACCATGAAAAATCACCAGAAAAACCAAACCAAAGATTTTAGCGCAAAACAGCTGCAAAGTTTGAAAGAACATGTCCTAACAATTAAATGAATAACAATCACTTGCTGAAGGAAATGAAAGTATGTTTCAAGATTATGAAGCAGGAAAAAGACATTTTCAAAAATCACTAGGCATATTTTAAAAAATAATCTAAATATTCTGAAAAAGAGAGACAGATTACCCAGAATATACTGCAGAGATACCGAGATTGAAACTATGGAAGATAGTTAAAGAAAACAGAAAATAGTTGAAGTGTGAAAGAAGTTGAAATAATTGAAGTTTCTGGAGAAAACATGAAGTAAATGGTAGTAGAGGAATATCCAAAGGGTTAATGGCTAGAATGTTCTCAAATTGCTGACAGGCCCCAATCCATCTCAGAAGAAGTACATGCTTAGCAGGGACATTGGCAACTCGTCCCACAGACTTTAGACATATTATCAGGAGATACCAGTTCTTGGAGCTCTGTTAACTGCAAGGTGGCTAATGAAGAGGAAGATGGATTGACATAGTGGATGTAACAATTAGGTCAGCACAGCAAAGATTGTGGGAATAACACATGGCCAGTAGTGGCTTATTCTGCTATGCATTGGATCACTATGAGTTAAAACTGACTTCTTAGCCAATGAAAGCTAATGGATTTTATGAAGCAGTGATATTAAATGTGCTTTCCCAAATTAGCTTGACTCTAGTACTTGATGATTCAACAGAAGTGGCCACTGTCCTTTCAGTTTCTCATAAACTCATTGCTATCCAGTGGATTCTGACTCAAAGAGACTCTGTAGGACAGTGTAGAACTTCTTCTGTGGGTTGGCGAGACTGTAACTTTTTAGAGGAATAGAAAACGTCACCTTTCTCTAGTAGAGTGGCTGGTGGTTTTGAACTACTGACCTTGTGGGTAGCAGCCCAAGGGGTAACCGTTAAACCTCTTGGGCTCCCCAGTAACCACACATGGAGGAAACCTGAACTCAAACTGGATGTTGGAGTCAAGTTCATTCAGCACAGAGCTTCACAGTCAAGCCTAGCTCCTATCAGCCAAATCAATGCACATTACAATAAATGCATGTTTCCGCAAACTTTGAGTTTGGAGGCTTTTTTAAAAGGGCATCATTATGACATTATCTGACTAATACATCTGTAATTGGGCATTGGGGTTATTTTCTAGCTTTTCTATTCATGCTTCATTAAGTGTGTTAAGAATGCCAATGTCTATCTTCTTTTTAAACTGCTGCATTGCCTACCCCCCCAGGAAATATATAAACCCTTTTGGGAAACTATATGCTAAAAACATGCCTGGTGATTTATAATGAAATGGAATCACTAACTGGTAATAAAACTTTTAATTGCTTTTGTGTTATTTTTATAGGCATTTAAAAATAAATCTTACACTAAAGTTCTATTACACAAAATGCAACACCATATAATAAAACATTAGCTTTGTATAGTAATATTTTTCTTAAAGTAGAAAATAAACCAGGCCCTTTGTCATGGAAATTGTTTCAATGTGAGAATAAATGCCTTGCTATGTGTCATTTATTTGTTTCCATCTTTAAATAGTCATCTTTCAGATAACATCAAGGTAGGTTTGTTCATACATTTTTAAACATAAACAGATTGAGATAATACTTGAAAAAGTGTGGCAGTACTTCCAGGCCTTCCATTAGAAGTTAGTAATGTTCACATTATTCATGAGGTTCAGGGCCACCTAGGACTGTTATAAACCAAATCAAATTCAGTGCCATCAAATCATAGCAATGAGTCATATTCTAACTCATAGCAACCCTATAGAACAGGGCAGAACTGCCCCTGAGGATTTCCAAAACTATAACTCTTTATAGGAATGGAAAAAAACAACAAAAACTCCTCTTTCTCCTGTGGAGCTGCTGTGGAGCTCAAAACCACTGACCTTGAAGTTAGCAACACAACATATAACCACTATTCTACCAAGGCTTGAGATACACAAATTAATAGTGGCCAAAAGAACCTCATGTTCAGCTGATTTTGGACAATGTAACATGCAGCATGCTGAAATGGTCCATTGAAAGTAAAAGTGTATCTATAAGCTAAAAAATAATCACCACTCATTTATTTAGGTTCAACCAAAAATATAGTTTGACATCCTATATATCCAAAAAGTAAAACAATTTCATTAAGATCATTTCAATAGGCCAAAGAACAACCAAACAAACAAAAAACCTGAAAGGAATTACTCTCATGAGTCTTCTAGTAGATCATTTTCTGACTTTGAACTTCCACGATATTTTTGCCAATGAGAGAGAGACATTATGGCACTGAGAATCAACTCACAAATGCAAACTCTTCTTTTATGACTCCTACATAACTTGATTCTATAACAACACCAAAAACAAACCCTGTACCACTGAGTTCATGCTTACTCAGAACCACTCTATAAGACAGAGTAGAACTGGTCCACAAAATTCCCAAGACAGTAATCTTTATGGAAGCAGAGCGCCACATCTTCCTCTCATGAAGTGGTTGGGGTTTGAACTGTTAACCTTTTAGTTATCAGCTAAGTGTTTAATCACTGTACTGCTAATGTTCCTCTTAACTCTATACATGTAAGGGAGTACCCCTCACCATCTCCGCAATCCCCCAAAAAAGTAACGGGAAAAAACTCCACTGGGCAGAGCTTTCATAGTATGCATTTTTTCCAATCGGTGAACATTGAGCAATTTGCTCTGTTAGTGCACCCAGTGGCATCACCTGAGAAGGTTCTCTCTTGTCACAGTGAATTTTTTTGTAAAAGCAGTTTCTCTTGAACCATCTATTTTGTGATGGCTGACTTAAGAGAACAGCACGCAGCTGTGAAATTTTGTTTCTTCCTCAGGAAAAATGCTGCAGAAACTGTTGTGAGGTTGGTGGTTTTCTTGTTTCAAAAAAGGTGAAATGTCGATTGATGACAAGCCTCATTCTGAACATCCTTCAACATACCAAATGGACAAAAATGGTGATAAAATTCATGCATTTGTGCTCAACTACTACAGACCATTGAAGAGATGGGGAAGTTACCTACACTATCTTGGAGCTCAGTTTAGTGAATTTTAACTGAAGATTTTGGAATGAGAAGACTCACAGCAAAATTTATGTCTCTGGTTTTGACTGACCAGGATAAAGGTCATTGAGTGGAAATATGTTGTGCTTTGAAAGAAAACTCCAAAGAAACCCAGACTTTTTTACCTAGGTCATTGCTGGTGAAGAGACATGGTACTATTCTTACAACCCTGAAAGCAAACATCAATCAAACCAGTGGAAGACTCCATCATCGCCTTGCCCTCCAAAAGCTCATGAAGTAAAATCAAAGATCAAGACGATGCTCATTTTTTTTTGATGTGCGGGATATAGTGCATGTGGAGTTCATTCCACCAGGTCAGCCTGTTAATCAAGCTTTCTATTCAAATGTTCTGAAAATGTTTCATAAGTGTGCACCAAAAAAGGCATGATTTGTGGCAGATGAGGACCTGTTTTTGCCACCATGACAATGCACCTGCTCACTCAGCCACCTCAGTGTGCTAGGTTTGGGCAAAATCCTCTTGCCCACACACCTCACACACCTGATCTGGCTCTGTGCGGCTTTTTTTTTGTTTTTTTGAATCACGAGCGACATGAAAAGATAGTGATTTGACCATGTAGAAAAGGTGAAGTAAAAAACCGAGGGAGGTACAACTCATCCAAACAAATGAGTTGGAAAAATGCTTCCAAGAATGAAATACAAATATATTAAGTGTAATGGACAGTCCTTTGATGGTGATAAAGTTGTTTTATTAATAAAGTTAAATACATAGCTTTGGGGGGAAAATCCTTCTGTGGGGGGAATAACCCCTCATATACATACACAATTTTACTTAGTTCATTTCCATCCTATAAAGAGAGGCCAAGCTAACTAAATGAGAAATATAAATCATCTTTGTCTTTCAAAAGGAAAGCTACCAAGAATAAAAATTAATGGATCACATCCAAAATTCAGCATATAGATAAGTGCATGGTCCATATCTTTGAGCATGCACACTTGTGATGTTGACACAACACCAGTGGAATGTAAAGGAAGAGAGACCTAGGAGAATTTGAGGTCCTGGATGCCAGAAGTGGGTGGACTAATTTCAGATTAAGATCTGAAACTTAATTTCAGAGAAACTTAACCGAATATTTTTAGATTGAGGCTAGGACAATAGTGAAAATGCAGAATAAATGTTTGTTGGGAGGAAATAGGCCTAGTAGCCCTGGTGGCGCGCTCTGGTCAGTGCTGCACTCAAACCAACTCGCAACTCCACGGGGGAGAGACAAGGCCACCTGCTTTTGGAAACGTTTACGGCTTTGCAAACACATTTAGGTTGCTATGAGTCAGAATCAATTTGATGACAACATGTTTGGTTTTAAGGTTTTGAGCAACAACAACAGTTCTTGGAGAAGTGTGAGCATTGATATAGGAAAGGTAGATGATTGTATTTCCAAGTTTTATATCTATCTATCTATCTATCTATCTATCTATCTATCTATCTATCTATCTATCTATCTATCATACGGTTCTATTGTTCTATCATTCTTTTGTTCTGTCTTCTCTGTGTATGTGTAAGTTGAATTGAAATGTATCTTTTCATGTAATACTTTAAATATTATAATCAGCAAAGTGTAAATATACACATATAAGAATCTGAATTGGTTTCTATTTTCCAGATCAAAGTTAGCTCACATTTTGTGCATGCCCATACTACAACAGGGTATTAATGAGCATCAATATAAGGGCTATCAGTCAGGCTCGCCTTATCAACTTAGTGCTTGAACGTTTTAATAGCATTTTCTAAAAGAATAAACTTATTTACTCTAATAGGGATGTGTGGAAACCAGTATGGAACGTGTAGCGAGATCCAACTCCTCCCCAAGACATCTCATGCTGAAAGGCATAGGGCTGGGTCATGATTACTATTTCTTGAGCACTAGAAAACTGCTTAAAAACCACGGTTGGCTCATTGAACATGTAAGACTGTAATGTCTTTGGAATTAACTTTCACCCTGGGGATCCTAAGATCTTGCCCACAAATTGAAGTCAGAATGATTGCACCGATGAAGCACTCCCCGCTGATGCTCACCAAGAGAAGGGGTGGGGGAGGACCTCACAGTGCTATCAACACACTCGTAAGCATCCCCAGTACCATTTTTGGATAGTTTCTATGATGCAAATTTTATCCAGTGTACTCAGCTATATTTGGGATAACTCTACTGCCACATATCTGGCTATAGTTATTTCCTTCTGTAGGACAACTACTCTCACTGCATGTGGATCTTTCCTTCCTTTTTCCATATTAATATACTACTGATATGGATATATATCATAACCATACTGATATAATATATATATACATATATATGATATATATATAGATAGATAGATAGATAGATAGATAGATAGA
>NW_022107431.1:65712989-65717269 GCF_000313985.2 Echinops telfairi | reverse complement strand
TCTCTACAAATTTAAGAAATTAATTAGCATCAATAAAATCTTTCTTTGCTAACATATACCTGAGAGATGACTTCTTTTTCAGTGTTTATAAAAAATGATATTTAGTGTCCTGGTTATAGGTCATGAGAAAGACGAGCCTTTCCACTCCCATAAATATTTAAAGTTTCTGAAACCCATAGGGGATGTTCTATTCTGTCCTGTAGGGTCACTATGAGAAGAGCTATACAACAACAAAAAACTCACTACCATCAAATCGATTCTGGATCATAGTTACTCTGTAGGACAGGGTAGAACTTCCCCTGTGGGTTTCTGAGACTATAACTCTTCATAGGAGTAGAAAGCCTCATCTTTCTCCCATGGAAGGGCTAGTGGTTTCAAATTGCTGAGTTTGGAATTAGCAGGCCAACTTAAATCCACTAGGCCATCAGTGCTCAGAATCAACTTGATAGGATAGAGTAGGAGTAGTTGAGGCCAAGGATGGTTTAACTGTTTTGTGTTCAATGGCTAGCCAAAGGTTGGAAGTTCAAACTCACCCACCTAAGGGGCATAAGAAAGGTCTGGCTATCTTCTTCTGTAAAGATAATGGTCAAGATAACCCGACAGAGTAGTTCTACTTTGTAGCTCATGAGTCAGAATCGACTTGAGCTATGAGTTCATTATAGGCCAACGAAGCTGATTCTCATGGACAATCTAATTTAGCTAAAACAAACAAACAAAAACCAGTTAGCCAACCATGAAGAGCCAGAAAAGGTGTCGTCCAATCACCAATTTGCTCTCAGTGCTCACCCTCATTGGCTTCCCATCCGGCTGAAAGATCTTCTTTCTCTTACCCTGCAAAGACAATGAACAGAGGTATCCTCCTGAATAATCTTGGTGACTCAGAAATAAATACTTTTTTCTTTCACTTTGTCAAGAAATTTACAATGACAGTATGGTAAAATGCCTTTTAATATTTGTGAGTTCTGTCTAATGATTGGAGTTTCACTTCAGTAAAGGAATCTTAGCCCTGTATTTCTCCTGGGTACTGGCTATGGAAGTCATTTCACACTAAAGCTCAATTCTCGTACTCTGTTTCTTATGACAAACTGTGGTTCACCACCTTCTCTTCATTATGAAGAACACTAACCAACAAAATGCCTGTTGCACAATACTCTCATGGGATATGTGGGTTTTTACATCACCCACCAAATGTATTTTGTTAAACTTTCCTGCGACTCAGGATCTCTACAGTTGTGGATAGTCCACTCATGTCAGCCTCTCTCTCTCAATGGGCTGAACCAAAGACTGCTAGTGATACATAATTCCTGACCAGCAAGGTGCAATTCCATTCCCACCTTCTTGCAAAGCCCATCAAAATGCAAGTTAGTGAAGGAGATGCCCTCATAAAAATAAACTTTCAAATATTCTGATATATTATAAAAACTAAATCATTTAAAACTCAGTACTTTTGGCCTTATTAGAATCAGGCAACTGTTATAGCAATTGATTCAAACATCCCAGTGCTATGACAAGGAAATAAAAATCGCTGCTCTAAATCAAGACCAAAATCAGTTCTCAGACAGCATGTCAACTCTGTAAGGATAGTAGTGGTTTTTTTTGCAGGTGAGGTTCAGGCACTCTTACGAAGATGTGGATCTCACTGTTGCTCTCAAAACAATCTGACCAGGAAAGTCTGTATTGAGGAAGTAAAATGAGGAGGTGGAGACTGGAGGTAAAATGAGGAGTGCGAGCTGTGGGATAATAACAAAAGAACACAAGTCTGTCAGTGGCATAAAATAGTTAAAGCATGCATGTTGAAAGCTGTGGAGACCGAGGGAATTTGGAACAATGATTCGGGCTGGGATGAAATATATGAGTACTATCACATACTATGTATTGATTTCCTAACTTCTGTGCTTGTAAATATAACCCTATTTTGAAATGGGGAGGTTTTAAAAAAGTATTTATTATTGTGCAAATGAGGCAATGCCAGTGTTTAGCGAGTCTACACCAAATCACTTGTCAGTTATAATAGGAGCACACTAGACACCTGACACACCCAAGGACAGAAGAAGGCAGACGATGAAGACATCATCTCAGCAATGGAAAAGCCGGGAACTCCATTGAATGCTAGTCATTCCCAGCAGTTGAAGACAAGGAAGCATCTCCTGTGGAACCACATTCTTGACACTTGGCATGTCCTCGATGAAAGAAAGCGATTATTTAGAACCGTTCGCTTGTAGCATTTGTGTTACAGCTGCACTAGGTTAAAGAAACAAAAAGCAAAACAAAATATTGCTATCAAGTAGATTGTGACTCATGGCAATTCTGAAGAACAGAATAGAAATTCCCCCATGGGTTTCCGAGGTTTTAAATCTTGCTTGGAGTAGAAAACCTCATAGTTCTCCCATACACAGCTTCTGTGTCAGTTCCTTTAAACCTAGGAATAGCAAATGCTGGTAGGAATTTGAAAGGAACTTTATTTTTTCCTTGAGAAGTAAATAGCTCACCCATGAGCAGAGCAAGCAATGGTTCCTTGTGGATGTGTGGCTTTCATGGCTCCTGAAACTCTTTGGACGTCAACATAAATGCACTTTGTGATTTTTTGTGGATGTGGATTTAATATAGAGAATTAAGAATGATGAAGGAGAGAGGATGAGGAGAAAGGAATAAAGCAGAAAAGGGTAGTAAAGGGAAAGGGAACTGGGAATAAGGTGGGAGAAAGAAGAGCTACCATTAAAACATCTTCTAAAGCCCTGCGTTGCAGATTCATAGTTAAGATTTATGCCATCCTGCTGAATTCATATTATTATTTTCATTTTAGAGATAAGAAAACTTGGATTTAGGGACCATTTTGCCTAAATCCATCCAATTATTAAACTGGAATAGAAACCCTGGTCCCTCTCCACCAAAGCCATCTGTTTGCTGGGCCTTGGATTCCTAGGCCTTTGGGAAGGGTCTTCCTTTGGGAAGGAGCAGGTATTAGAGTGCAGGGGAGTTTTGTTCCTGGGGGTGACGTGCATGCTGGCAGCTGCTCTGGCAGGTTTTCAAGGCTGTGACTCTGTAAAAACAGATAACCAGCCATTCTGCCAAGCAAGTGCCTCTGGGTACATTTGAACCACCAATTTTGTGGCAAGACATTTATCTTAACCATTTACCCAGGGATTTATTGCTACACATTATCTTGTGCTTTAGCTAAAGCCTATTTGTAGAATAGGCCAAGGATGGTTTAACTATTTTGTGTTCAATGGCTAGCCAAAGGTTGGAAGTTCAAACTCACCCACCTAAGGGGCATAAGAAAGGTCTGGCTATCTTCTTCTGTAAAGATAATGGTCAAGATAACCCGACAGAGTAGTTCTACTTTATAGCTCTTAAAAATGGCTACTTTATAGCAATTAAAAAAAAAACCATGTACCATAACTCTTGATCCCATGCGCTTGAATGAGAACACATTGAAAATGGCGATCATCAAATGTGCTGAGCTCGTCTGTCTTAATGTCGCTCTTTCAAAGTCCCATTTAACTGAAACGAAGGGGGAAAAGTCCTTCCCTTCCTTGGAACCTACAACTTGGATAAGTAGCTGGCTCTTATTTCTTACGACCAGGCATGTGTACGTATGGTGTGTGTGTTTTTATGTGCTTTTAGAAAACTACCATAGAAGGCCATCACTTGTAAGTTGGTTTTATAGTGATGGCCTGTGTGTTGCTGTGATGTTGGAAGTTATATCACTGGTATTTCAAATGGCAGCTGGGTCACCCAAAAATGAACACATTTCAGCTGAGCATCCAGACTAAGAACAAACAACAAAGAAGGAATCAGCTACCCACTTCAGAGGAGGCACACACTGAAAACCTCATGTATGTCATCAATACATTGTCAGATACCGAAGGCCTAATAATGGAAACAGAACACTGTCAGACAAAGCGCCAGAGGATGGGCTCCTCAGGTCAGAAGGCACTCAAAGTGTGACTGAGGAGGACCTGCCTTCTCAAAGTAGAGTCGACCACGGTGACCCGAATGGAGTAAAGCCTGTGGGAGGAAAGTCGTGTCTTCATGATCTTCAATGGCTGATGTGGCACAACCCAAAATGAGGAGACACAGCTGCAAGAATCTACTAATCATCAGAACTTGGAATGTACAGAATCTCGGAGAATTGTAAGTTGTCAAAATGAAGTGGAACACATTAAGATTGATGTCCTAGGCCTCAGTGAGCTGAAATGAACTGGTATAGGCCATTTTGAATCAGAAAATCATATGGTTTACTATGCTGTGAATGACACAATCAAGAGAAATGGTGTTGC
>NW_022107431.1:65709954-65711190 GCF_000313985.2 Echinops telfairi | reverse complement strand
GTTCAAAAAGCAGGTAAAATATATTAAGAATATAGGCGAGGCTTTAATTTTTTTCCTCCCCAGAATGGCAACCCATAAAATGTTGTATCATTTAATTTCATGTGATAAATTTATTTACACATTTCTTACTCTGAGGGGGAAAATCTCAGACTGTTAACAAATGATCCTGGCCTACTCTTTCAACTAGATAGCCATCATAATTGGCTGCTGCATTGATCAAATGTCTATCTTGGAAAGCAGAACTTGTGGGTAAAATCCATGTCATCCCCAGGGAAAGCAACAGAGCCAAAAACAGCAAGAAGCACAACAAATAGCAGCTGTGGCTCTTTGCAATGTGTGGTGCCACTTAGGCTAATGGTCAGGATATTGTATCATCTGTCCAAAGGTACAGTTGCACCAGCTGACCTACTGTTGAAGGCGGAAAAAGCACAGAAGACAGAAACTGGCACCAATCCTTGCCACTGTCCACATCCACACAGGCACAGCAGCACTATGCTGGGCAAAGTTCACATGGAGCCTTGGCCAGCATTCGGACAGTAACATGGAGTAATGGATTTCAGCCACAGGGTTGGTCTCATCACATCTCCGTCGCTGGCAGGGCTTCTGAGTAGGTGCATCTGAAATCAGCTGTATCAGTTCATGATTGCTGCTGAACACGTCCCCCGCCCCCCCCAAAAAACAAAAAACACAGGAGCTTTTAAGACAGTCATCATTTATTTTCCCTTACACGTATATGAGCTACCTGGGGGTCAGGTGATCTAGGACTGGGCTGGACTGGGCGGCTTTGGTTCTGAATGTGGTTGTGTGGGTTGGATAAGAAAGCCCTGGCCTCTCAGTGTTCATTCTGTGGCCCAGACGAAGGGCAGCAGCAACGCAAAGGGAAACTCTTCTCATGGGACTGGCAAAAGCACCAGGGTTTAAAGTGGAAACACCCAGGCCTTTTCAAGAAACTGGAACTGGAAAATGGCTACTTCTGCCCATCGACCATTGAACAAAGCAAGTTCTAGGCCAAGTTCAAATTCAAGGAGAGGTTGGTTAACCACTCTGCCCATGGAAACCAGGGCAAAGAGACAGACTCAGAGAGAAACAAAAAATTAAGCCCATCAATTCAATCCACCTTAGAAACCTATTTGCTTTTCTTTGAAATAGTGATAATGAGGATAATGATGATGTCAACAATCCTATTAAAAGGCTATCATTTTGTTAGCTTACAGACAAGATAAAAAGTAGGGAAGG
>NW_022107431.1:65706687-65709236 GCF_000313985.2 Echinops telfairi | reverse complement strand
TTATAACCCTGCAAGGCTGTTCTTCTCTGTACTACTGGCTTCCTCTGAGTGGAAATTGGCTCAATAGCAGTCAGTTTAGAACTAACAGCACACATGGAGTTCCTAGTAAGATCTGGGCACTCAGTAAGTGGCCTTCTGCAGAGCTGAGATCAGTAGTAGCTCTGTTCTTGGGATTCTTGCAACCCCTGAGTTTCTCAAAGGTCACAGTGGCTTTCACATGGGTCCTCACTTAGCCAATGAGTTTTTTTTTAGCACCTAAATCTTCTCTTAAGGAGCCTTGGGGACCTAGTTGGTTACAGCATGGGTTGCAAACTACAAAGTCAGCAGTTGGAACACACCTGTCTATTGCAGGAGAGAGATGAAGCTTTCAACTCCAGTAAAGATTGACAGTCTCAGAAAACCACAGGGGCAGCTATGAGTCGATATGAGTCAAACTTAACTTGATGAGAGTGAGTAAATCCCCTGGTTGAAATACCTAGTTGACAGCTTCATTGATTAAACCCTGGCTGTTCCAGGTGGTGTGTGTTAAAACCTCTTAAAGATATGAAACATTGCAGGAGCAATTATACAATACTGCTTGATGTGATAGAACTATGGAATGATATGCTATCTGCATTAGCTCTCAATAAAATGGTTTAAAAAAAAAAAGGTTGACAAACTAAGATCATTGGCTAGGAAGAAGGGTTGATAGATAGCAATTGGAAAAAAATCTCTATGTGACCACAATAAGAGGGTATTTTAAAAAATTTCTATTTTAATTAACATAAAAGAATATTTTTCAAAACTTAATAGTAACCATTAATAGAATTAAAATATTATATGTTGATCACAAATCATTTAATAATATTAAAAGAGGCGTGGAAAATTAAGACAGCAACATGCATTCATTGTCTCTTCTTTATTCTGCAAGTTTTCTTGGCACCCTCTCAGTGTCAGGCAGTATCAGACGCTGAGGAAATAGTGGTGAACAGAAGCCCTGCCCTCATGGAGCTTACAGTCTAGTGTTGGGATTCAGACAATGAAGGTAATAGATAAAAAGTAATGATGATTATGTCTCAGAGAAAGATGGTTACTATGAAAAATAAAGTGGGTATAAGTTTGCAATTTTAAAAAGGGAACAGGGAAGTCACTATTGAGAACTCGATATTTGCATCAAGACTTAGAGTAGCCAAGGAGGGAACCAAGAAGATAACAGAGAAAAGATTTGTCTTGGCATTGAAATTGTTTTTGAATAAATACCTAAGACAGAACTTCATCTGATTTGCTGAAGGAAGAACAAGAAGGCCAGCATTATTACTCAGTGTGGTAGTTACATAATCTGGTGTCAATTTGGAACTTGAGAGGATTAAGAGTAAAGGGGTGGAGTCTAGTCTGACAATTGGGTCACAGCCAATGAAGCCTCTGTGTGCATGGCCTTCCCCTGAGGATTCTGGGAAAATTCTGATTTTTTCCTCCTTGGAGGTGGAAGACTTCTCTTTCTAGGGTCAATCCCTGAGAGACATTCTACTGACAAGACAAATGTCACTATGCTGATAGACCCGTGCCCAGGGATCTGGAGGAGCCATGTAGAAAACCCCTGCCTGAGCTGAGATGCTTCTACTGCCACTGCATCCCAAAGAATTTGTACCCACTGGCCTGTGATCATCCTGCATTCAGCATCATTGCATGTACCTCATAACTCTGAAAAGGACTTTATAGATTGGCATAAGACATATGAGCTAATATTGGACTTATGGACTTGATCTGGACTAGGCTGGGATATTTTCTCAATATTCAATTGTTCTTGGTTTTTGTGTGTGTTTTTTTCTATTTTTTTTTTAGTGAGTGAGTGAGAGAGTGAGTGAGAAAGAGAGTGAGTGAGTGAGTGAGAAAGTGAGTGAGTGAATGAGAAAGTTGAGTGCGTGAGTGAGTGAGTTAGTGAGTGAGAAAGAGAGTAAGTGAGTGAGTGAGTGAGTAAGTGAGAGAGTGAGTTGAGTGAGTGAATGAGTG
The DNA here is from genome assembly GCF_000313985.2 of Echinops telfairi. NCBI lineage: Eukaryota > Metazoa > Chordata > Mammalia > Afrosoricida > Tenrecidae > Echinops > Echinops telfairi. The sequence continues at coordinate 65,707,247 of NW_022107431.1, read as the reverse complement.
AGAAAGTGAGTGAGTGAGTGAAAAAGTGAGTGAGTGAGTGAGTGAGTGAGAAATAGAGTGAGTGAGTGAGAAAGTGAGTGAGTGAGAGAGAGAGTGAGTGAGGCAGTGAGTGAGAAGGATAGTGAATGAGTGAGTGAGTGAAAAGAAAGTGAGTGAGTGAATGAGAGAGTGAGTTGAGTGAGTGAGTGAGTGAGAGAGTGAGTTGAGTGAGTGAGTAAGTGAGTGAATGAGTGAGAAAGAGAGTGAGTAAGTGAGTGAGTCAGTGAGTTAGTGAGTGAGTGAGTGAGTGAGTCAGTGAGGGAGTGAGAGTGAGATAGTGAGTGAGGGAGTGAGTGAGAAAGAGAGTGAATGAGTGAGTGAGTGCAAAGAGAGTGAGTGAGTGAGTTAGAAAGAGAGTGAGTGAAAGAGTGAGTGAGAAAGAGAGTGAGTGAGTGAGTGAGTTAGAAAGAGAGTGAGTGAAAGAGTGAGTGAGTTAGAAAGAGAGTGAGTGAAAGAGTGAGTGAGTGAGTGAGTGAGAAAGAGAGTGAGTGAGTGAGTGAGTTAGTGAGTGAGAAAGTGAG
>NW_022107431.1:65704045-65706139 GCF_000313985.2 Echinops telfairi | reverse complement strand
ATGAGTGTCCATAGATTTGTTTCTCTATCTTCCCGGACTAACCCTACTTAGATACAGCATTTTTATAATAATGGCAGCAAAAAATTAAAAGTAGTTATGTGACTGATTTAATAGCTAAATAGAACAATTAGCTAAATATCATGAGAAGAAGATTCAAGGGTTTCCAGCTACTTGGCTTTCTAGATAGGAAGGTAGTTCAGAACAGGTGATGCATGCACATGGTGTAAATATGATTTTTTTCCTGTGGCAAAGGAGTGTAGATGGAGAAACACGCCTCCACTTGAGTTCTGCCTTCTTGCTAAAACTCGCCCACCTCAGAGGGAGCAATGTCACCAGGTTTTTTATGTATCTTTCCAGAAACATCCCATAGCTTTTTCTAATATAATCTCCCAATTGAGGTGATTTGGAAAATCAGAGTGCATCTTTGATACCCAGAAAAAGTTCTTTCAAAGGCACACCTTTATCTTTGTACTTATAATTACAGACCCGAAAGAGGAGCTCAACACACACCCTTCTCCACCCAGATGGGTGGGACAGGACCTGTCTTGTGACGTCATCAAGTCACCTCATGAAGACACGATCTGTGTGGTCACTGTTTATTTGGAGAGACATTTCTGTCCTTACTTCCAGAGGAAGATTCCATGACTGTCATCTCCTGCCTGTCATTTTCTCCCCAAGGATAAGGAGTGATTTGACATAGATTTTGAAAACAGGTGTAATTGTGGGGTGTAGGGAGGGGGAGAGATCATAGGCAAAAAGAAATAAATAAGTAATAACAAAGTGAAAAATAAGTGGAAAAGTTATGTGCTTCTCCAATGAATACGGGAGGGGATAAAGACTCTTTGTTTGATAAAAGTTAGAGAGTTCAGGGCAATCCAAATTTTTCCCCTTAGAACAGCCAGACTGTGTGCAATAAATACTTCAGGCTGTCAGACATTTTCCTGCAGGTAAACAAACTGCAGCCCACAGAATCCCCTGTATTTCTTTGATGTTACGACAGTCTCCTAGTTTATCATGGGTCTCCCAGTCTGATTTTGCTCAGTGATGTCCCCTGGGGAAAGGATCCTGAAATCATAGTCTCTATTTCTCATTATCTTTGTAGCATATGAAAAAGGACATGTTCTCCTTAGAAAGATTCCTATACCCCCAATATTACCATCACTTCTCTACCTGACTCATTTTACTAGTTTGCTAGGGATTCTCGATCCAGGTAATCCCAGGGTCATTTTAAATCATCCTCATTATTTTAAGCTGGGTGGCCTAGAGAAACAAAACCAGTGACACTCATATATGTGTAAGAAAGAATTTATATCAAGAATGAATGTCAAGAAAGCATCCTAGCCCAGATCAACTCACGTCTATGGGTCCCATGCTAGCTAGAGCCCTCTTGGGACTTATGACGCCGAAGGCCAATGGCACAGAGAGGAAAAGTGGATTCAGGGAGCTCACAGGCCAGGGGTGCTGCATCTAGTGGCCAAGTCCCAGGCCAAGACTGTTGAAAACATGGCAGGGCACAGGCTAGAGGTTGGATGCCAGGGTCAGTGGCCCACATGGGGCTGCCCCTGGAGGCAGACACAGAGGCCCAGAAAGGATGAAGGTGAAAGGCAAGAGAGAAAGGCAAGAAAGAAAATCCTTCGTAATAAAAGGCCACACCCTCCAGGAGGCGTCATCAGGCTGTGATATGATTGATAGGTTGGACTCAACCCCTATATTTTCATGCCAATTCAAGTTGATATAAAATCTAATGGCCACAATTATCATCATCACCATCGTCATCAGAGAGTGAAGGTAGGAATGCTATCTATCAAACAAACACTGGGCACCATTTTGAAAAATCTGGATCTTTCTCCAACTTCTAAATGACTATAGAAACTAAATTCTATGAGATAATGGATGCTCCCAATGTGTTTAAAACTGTGCCTAGCACTAAGTAGGTATAAGAGAATTAAAAATGGTATTTATTGAAAGAATAGCTAATCTACTAATTATCTATTTCTTTCAAAATCAACTTTGCAATAAAAATAAGTGAATAAAAGTGCTCATACACTGAACTGAATTTTGTTATTTCTATCTGAAGAGAACAGGAGGGATACA
>NW_022107431.1:65683783-65703021 GCF_000313985.2 Echinops telfairi | reverse complement strand
TCATAGCCAATGAGGCCTCTGTGTGGGCATGGCCTTCTTCTGAGAATTCTGGGAAATCTGGTACTTCCTCCCTGGAGGCGGGAGACACCACCCTCTCTCTGTTGATTTCCCTAGGAGATGCTGCAGCTGACAAGACACATGGAACTACCCTAGCACCCTGAGCTAGAAAAGTCACATGGTCCTACCCTGATGCAACCAGACCTCTGAAGCCAGAGAAAGCACAGAGAGATCTCTGCCAGGGTTGAGATGTTTACAATGCCACTGAATCCAAAGACTTTCTACCTACTGGTTTGTGATCCTTCTGCATTTGGCATCATTGCATGTGTTTCGTGAGTCTGAAGAGGACTCTATAGATTTGTATCAAGACATATGGGCTAATATTGGACTTATGACTTTGAACTGGACTGGGTTGGGATGGTTTCTTAATGTATAATTACCCTTTATATAAAACTCTCTCTTATATACATATTAGGGTTTATGAGTTTGTTTCTCTAGTCTACCCAGACCAACACCGAGTCAGAATTGACTTGATGGCAGTGAGTTTCATTTTTCTTATTATTATCATGTAAGCTGAACTAATTGAAATGCCCATGCTATTGGCTATTGTTTCTGCTATGGTAATTTCTGCTATGGTAATGGCCATTGTTTCTGTTTATGGTATTGGCTATTGTTCCTGCTAATCCTCAGTCACCTTTAATTAGAGTAAGGACAAGATAAGCATTTTCTTGCAAATTGATGTGAATGGGCTACTGCATTGGCCTTCTTCAACATTATTTCACTCCTTTTTAATATGAGCTATCCATTTATAAACTGCTGATTTCTCTGAGGCATTGTTCCGTACTTTTTTGTAAAGCTCAATGATTTCACCATCTTTTCTCCCAAGGTTCACCATAAAGTTGATGTTTGCTCTTGCTCCAATTTTATCTGAATCCATTTGCTTTAGTAGAGATTCTCTTCAAACCAATGCCTTATCCTTCTTAGTACCTGAAATTAGATGCTGTTCAGACATAACAAGTTAGTTTGAGTTATTTTGGTGCAAAACATATTTTAGAATCTATGCAGTTTTCTGTATATATATATTCCATGAACTCATTGAAGACTCCTTGAATAGTTATGACTTCTAATATTTTGACAAGGAGTCCTGGTGGTGTAGTAGTTACATATGCAAGGTCAGCAGTTAGAAACCACCAGCTGCGACCCTGGAGAAAGAAGAGGCTTCCTACTCCCATAAAGAGTTACCGTCTCAGAAACCCCTGGGGGGAGTTCTACCTTGCCCTGTAGGGTCCTCGGAGTTGGAATAGATTCCCTGGCATTTATTTGGGCAGGGGTGGGGTCGGGTGGGGGTTAATATTGTGACACTGCTGGAGATAGTTGTAACATGACTAATAGAATTTCCCATAACTCGGAATTTCAATTGTTTATGGATTAGAATGAAAAACATTTAAGATAAGAAGGGTGTTTTGATTCTTCTAAATGGTGAGACTTTTACTTTGCACATATTATCAAGAATGATAAATCACTAGAGAAAGATATCACACTTGTTAAAGAAAGGGAAACCCTAGATTTGGTAAAAATGAGGTGGGGGATCTCTATGGGCTCATTGACACAATAGCTCAAAAATATCCAAGATCATAAAAATGGGTGAAAGACTAAATGCTTCATTCTCATGGTGGTTATAAGTCAAAGAGAATGCAACCAACAACAACAGCACCAAATCAAGTCAATTCGGAAATGTCCCACGCCAGCCAAATGAGGAGTTTATTGAAATGATGACTTTGTTTAGATGCCCCCACAAAGAAAGCAAAAAGGCCAGAATACAGACGAAGAGTAGTACTGTAATATTAATACCATTTTAGGGGAGGGGTCTGTCATTTTATATAATTATTTTATTTCCCATGTATAGCAGGGCCCACCTTTCTGAGGTCATCCATACAGAAGGGACGGTAGGAACACCTTTTTCTGCTCCACAGTAGAAGAAAGGAAAGCCTCTAATATAACTTCTAAAGGGGAAAAACAATCTCATAGCTGGTTTTCAATGTGAAGCAGCAGACTGTCATCCAAAATAAAAAGAAAGAAAAGAAAACGAAGGAAGGAAGGATAATTTAGTAATTAGTTATTTGCGTTAGAAATTAAAGATGCTGAGTGTCATCCAGGACTTGAAAGCATCATCCACATCAAAGATTACAAACCGAAAGAGAAACAAATGAAGTAGAAAGTGGCTGACAAAATAGAACTATTCCTAAAAGCAGGAGTGTCTAATACATTTGAGATTAGCGATCAGAAGCATTTCTAAGTTTGGGGAGAAAAAATATATGAAATAGGTTTGACTTTGGGGAGAAGAGATGGCTGAAATAGGTTTGTACAGGGAGTTGATATTTAGACTTTGGATGTCAGGCTGAGTGAAGGAAAACGTTGTGGGATCTTGAGTTTAACTTTTAAAGATTTTTCAGTGAGCAGACGTCATTTAATATAAATAGCATCCATCCCGTCCTCTGTGCTTTCCCTAAGCTAATCTGCTAAATTGTAGTATTTAGTTGACCCCATCCTCAGAGTTTCTCAGACTTCTGTTTTGGTACTTCTCAAAATCCTCTGAAAGCATTTCTAGGATGCAAAATGCTGGAATGGCGCAGGAAGGTAGAGAGAAACGGAGTTGCATCTAGAATATGTTTTTAGCAAAAAAGATGGGAGAGTAGAGCACACCGTAGATGGGTGGGGGGAGGGGATCTGCGTGGTCATGACTTCTCAGTGTCTGGGTTCTCTGGTCAGTCACATGAGAGGGAGGCGGTAACAACCGCACAGATATCCACCCAGACAGGGGACCTGATTTTAAGTAAACGTAGCTTGGATCCCACCGAGTCCTGATCATAAACAGCAGCTTCAATAGCAGTGAATAATGCCTGCTGTCACTTTTCAAAAACACTGGGAATTGTATGTGTAGAAGAAAACTCTGGAAGTCATCTTTGTTCCGCGTCCCCAATAAGGGGCGCATCTCAGTCACTGGAGTATGTTCTCCAGGTGACTTTTAAGCTTCTCCCCAAGAAGCAAACCTCATGATTCCTGTATCTTTCAGGCCAGACACTCTTTCTTAGATCGCACTCGAGATGAATTTTAAAATTATGCTGAGCCCAGAAGGAGCACAAAGATAGCCGAGCATTCAAGTGCTATCTGTTATTAATCTGAGCCATGGTAACGCTGTTTGTCCTGGAATGTCTAAGGTCTTACTCTGCATTCCGGTGAAATGATAGCCCCTGATCCCCTGCTGGAATGTTCTCTGTTGAGTCTAAAATGACTGGAAGATAAAGGCTGGCAGGGATTCTGAGGAGCTCTTGACAGGGGGCACAGGGAGGGGCATTGTTTCTCCATCTGACCAGGCTTCTAGCAGTCTAGTGCACAGTGGTTCTTGACAAACTATACCCTGAAATGCCTAACTTAGAAATACTAATCTAATTATTCTCAAATAAAATGTGGTCTTAGCACATAGTCTTTTTAAAAATCTGATTAAAAGGAACTCTTCTTAATAGGGTCTAATGCTTACTTGACCTTAATTGGAAAAGAATCGATGAATGGGGACGTAATGCTGTTATGTAACTCGGCCCCTGCTTCCCAGAAGGTGAGCTATAATTAGGCCCATTTCGCAGATGAGGTAGACAGATGCCACAGCAAGCCCATCCAAAATGAATGTGCTGAGAAACAAACCTGGCGAACAGGATAAGCTGCTTAAAAAGGAACCCTATCGAATTATGAAAAGAAAATGCCAGCAGGTTTATGGTGCTGCCACTCAGCATGTCACAAGACGTCACAAGAAAACAGTCCCCGGCGCGAACTCTCGCCCTTCATGGTGTGGCTGTTCTGTGAGTGGCACCAAAGAAGGGAAAGTGGTATTCCCTGAGGATGGACTTCCCCAGCCGCCTTCAGAAGCCAGTTGAGCTTTGTGAATCAGTGGCTGGAGGTGGGCCTGCGAGGCCTTCGTCTGTCAACAGAGGCTTTCAGCTGTTTCCAGCCCAGCTTCCTCCCCACTGACTCACTCAGTGATGCCACACTCTGATGTTTGTGACCTAACAGTTAATCACCAGGGAAGTGGCACAGACCCTAGCCTGTTGAGAAGCAAACCCAGAGTGGAGATGCTGAACAGTTGAGGAAAACAGAAAGGAGGGCTCTTCTGTCAAGCCTGAATAACGCCCTTGTCTGTGCAGGCACTTCCACTGGGTGCAAAAACAGGTCTGGGTGCCTTTGTGCCCACAGGAGAACCCAATCAGGGATCAACATGACCCAGCACCACCAAACAGGAGAGCATGGAGAAACGAAAAGCAAGATGTAGACGGGAAAATGTGCCGCAGCCATGGAAAGACACAAATCCTGCTTCCTTGTCTTATTGCCAGCCTATTGACAGCAATTTTGTTTTAAAGAACAGAACTCTGCTGATTGCCAAGACAAAGACTAAGATCCCCCCCACCCCACCCCCAACTCAACTTTACAGTCTCTGGAATTTTCACAAACTGGACTGTCAGAATAGACTGGTCATTCCAGGCCTCCTGACGCAAGTACGAGTTAAAATACAAAAGACGGCCAAGGGAATAAATAACTAACTGCTTGTTACTGAAGAGCACCGTATGTAATGCGGCAGGAGGCACGGGCACAGACCGATGACCAGATGAGCACTTCTGTGGCATGGCCCAGGTAAAGAGAATCCTATTTCCCTGCCCTGCCCTCCCAGACTAATCGTCAAAAAGAACTTCCCTTCTCCAGCCCTCAGCAGCCTGTTTCAAACAGTGTTTCCCAGTCATGCTTGTGGCTTACAAGTAATGTGAGATTCTTTTTATAACTGCTGAGGTTTAATTTAAAAGGAAGCTCAGAATGAGCGGTAAAGGGAGGAGAACGCTGTGAACTTCAGACCATCCGAATTGGGGAAAATCATAAATACCAGAGTGTCTGATTATTTGAGCTTTTCTTGAAGTCGAATAATGAACCTTCTTCATGTTCGGCTTTTCTGGACTTGGCTCCCTCCGACAAATTTGCAGGCATCAGGGTCTGTCTGGAATTCATTCCAAGTTGGACGGATATTTTTTCCCTTGACATTTTGCAGCCGAGACAGCCCGGAGCAGGAAACTAAAGAGCGTAACATTACCAAATATGTCCTTTCTCCTGCTCTTATATTTTATTTCCACAGGAAAAGAAGGCAGATGCTGGCAGAGGAGAGCTAGCCAATCAGAATGCAGCCAAAGCAGGAGACCACTACTGTTGGGGGGCAGCGGAATGGGCCAGAAGCCATCTTTCACAAAAAAGGAAACTGTTCTAGGTCCCACCAACTGAAATTTGTACTGTGTGGAACAAAGTCTGACCGTTTCCCACAGAACTCTATCAATTTCAAGATAATTGTGTAGCATGACATCCAAAAAACGCAGCCCACGAGCTCACGGGCTTCTAGTCAGTTTCAGCTCGTAGGGACGCAGGTCTCAATCTGAGGGTTGAGACTCCTGTGGGGGTCCAACGGCCCTTTCATAGGGGTCGCCTAAGACCACTGGAAAACACATGAATATTTTACAATATATAATTACATGTTGTTTTGTGATTAATCACTATGCTTTCATGATGTTCAATTTATAACAATACAAATACGTCCTGCATATCAGATATTTACATTATGATTCATAACAGTGGAAAAATGACAGTGATGAAGTAGCAATGAAAATAATTTTATAGTTGGGGGTCACCACAACATGAGGACCTGTATTAAAGGGTCGCAGCATTAGGAAGGTTGAGAACCACTGCCTTAGGCAATCTAACCACATCTCCAGGTTTATAAAGACTGAATCTTTATGGGGACAGCCTCATCTTTCTCTTGCACAACAGTTGGTGGGTTTGAACAGCTTATCTTGTGGTTTAAAAACTCAGTGCTTAACCTGCTACGCCACCAGGACCCTTACTAAAAAAAGTTTTTATTGGCATATAATCCACATACCATACAATTCAATAGTTCAATCATATCAAGAAGATTTGTACAATCATTACCAAAATCAATTTTAGAGCATTTTTTTCTTTCTTGTACTCATTGTTATCAGCACCCAATTTTCCTCCTAACCGCCCCTGCCACACTTCCAAGAAACTTTTATTCTAGCTACTGGCTCTATAGATTTACCTATAGTACCGCCTTTCATATAGAGAAAAACATAAAAAAATAAAAAACCTTCTAGTAATCACAAGTAAAACAGAGGAAAACTTCAATAAAAAAGAAAGTAGAAAATACTAGAAGCAACAAATTAAAAATGGGCCAAAAGGGAGATCAATTGATAAGGTTTTATTTTTTAATCTAATTATATTTGCAATAATCCACTTTCCTTGGGATAACAGTTGTATGAGCCCCTAATAAAATGTTTATTAAAAAAAAAAAAAAAAAAAATCCACTTTCCAATGCGCTCTGCAAGATAGCAAGGTTTTTCACATCCTTGGTCTATGATCATCAGAGATTCACTCGAGGCTTAATCCTTTTGAACTTCCTTTGACTTTTTATTTAAAACAACAACTTTTAAAAGGATCAAAAGGAAGAACAAATGTTAAGCCGTAACATTTTTAGCCTAACTATATCTACCATTATCAACTTTACAATGCCCTTTCTGATAACAAGACCATTCACACCCTTCGACTGTGGTCAGAGGGGATTCACTGGAGCCAATGGATTTTGTATCATGAAAGTGCTCTCACTTTCTCGAGTAGGCCTTTGGGAAGACCGGCAATGAGGTATGGTAGAAAAGCGCATTATTAGCATGCGATGTAGCTGAGCTGACCTCAGGCCCAACTCTTGTTACTATCTTCAGAAAGACCATTTCACCTCCCAGGGCATCCTATTCTTTATTTGTCCCTGGAAGATTTGGATGTAATGATCTCCAAGTTCCCTTTGAGATTCCTAAAACCATGGTCACCAAACTTATTTAATTTCATATTTCAACCAATAAAATAAATTTGAGCAACTCTCCAAATATGTGTGTTTGTTTGCTATAATGAGGCATAGATGTGCCTTTCTAAATATGTACTTAACAAGATATAGTAGACATTTAATAAAATCCTTAAATTCTAATATTTTATTTCCAAATTCCTGTATTTCACCTTGACCACTGCCTGAGGCATGCTTACATATGTCTAAGACAAGATAGTGACCCATACATAGGTGGCTCCATGGGTTTGTGGCTTACTGCTAATCTAAAAGTTGGTAGTGATAGCTAACCTAGAGGTACCAAACAAGAAAAGTTCTGTTAGTTGTCTTCTTTTTTTAATCATTTGATTGGGGGCTCGTACAACTCTTATCACAATCCATACATCCATCCATTGTGCCAAGCAGATTTGTACATTTGTTGCCCTCATCGTTCTCAAAACATTTTCCTTCTACTTTAGCCCTTGGTATAAGCTCCTCATTTTCCCCCTGCCTCCCTGCATGCCCCCTCCCTCACAAACCCTTGATAATTTATAAATTATTATTTTGTCATGTCTTACATTGATTGATGTCTCCCTTCACCCACTTTTCTGTTGCCCACCCCCAGGGAGGGGGTTATATGTAGATCCATGTGACCAGTGGCCCCTTTCCTTCCCACCTTCCCCTTACCCTCCTGGTATCACTACTCTCATTATTGGGTCTATGGAGTTTATCTGTCCTAGATTCCCTGTGTTTCCAGCTCTTATCTGTACCAGTGTACATCCTCTGGTTTAGCTGGATTTGTAAGGTAGAATTGGGATCATGATACTGAGGGGCGGAGGGAGGAAGCATTAAAGAACTAGAGGAAAGTTTTATGCTTCATTATTGCTATACTGCATCTTGACTGGCTCACCTCCTCCCCGCAACCATTCTGCAAGGGGATGTCCAGTTGCCTACAGATGGGTTTTGGGTCCCCACTCTACACTCCCCTTCATTCACAATGACATGACTTTTTTGTTCTTTGATGCCTGGTACCTGACCCCATCCACATCTTGTGATCACATAGGCTGGTGTGCTTCCTCCATTGTGGGCTTTGTTGCTTCTCAGCTAGATGACTGCTTGTTTGTCTTCAAGCCTTTAAGACCCCAGACACCATATCTTTTGATAGTCGGGCACCATCAGCTTTCTTCACATTTGTTTATGCACCCCCGCTTTGTCTTCAGCCATCGTGTTTGGAAAATGAGCATTATGGAATGCCAGCTTAATAGAACAAAGTGTTCTTGCATTGAGGGAGTACTTGAGTGGAGACCCTATGTTCATCTGCTACCTTAAAACTAAACCTGTAAATATATGCACATAGAACTATTTCCCCATCGTATATAAATATACAACTTACATATGTACACACCTGTATTTAGACCTCTATAAATGCCCTTTGCCTCCTAGTTCTTTTCTCTATTTCCTTTTACTTTTCCTCTTGTACTACTATCATGCTCAGCCTTCATTTGGGTTTCAGTAATTCCTCTTGGCTACGTTGCCCTTGATCAAGCCTTAACAGGCCTCCTACATCTTCCTCACCATCGATTTTGGATCACTTGTTCCCTTGTGCCTGGGTTTGTTAATACCCACTTTGTTCCCCCACCTCCCCCTTCTCCATGCCCCCCTCCCCCAACCGTTGGTTGGTTGTTTTCTCCTCCAGATTGTTTATCCTGACTATCTAGGTCAACCTTCAGAGATAATAATATACACAAAAATATGACAGAGCAAAACAAAGCAACAAAACAAAACAGCAACAACAAAAACCAACAACAACAACAGAAAAGTCTGTAAATAGTTCACAGTTTGTTTGTTGACCTTTAGGCGTGTTTTTCTGATTGAGTCTAATGGGAAGCCACACCCAGGCCCCAAAGTCTATTTTCGGTATTCCCCGGGGTCTTCCTTATTCTGTTCCCCTTGCTGTTCTGTTACATACCATTAATGTTTCGCCTGAGTGTGGTGGGGTCAGATCAGGCGCAATTTCCACAATGTCTCCAGTGTTGTCCCCTAAAGTGCTATGGGTCAGTGCAGGATGTCATGTATTATAGTGGAGCTGGCCCTATGGTCCTCTCTGTGCTTTGACTGTTCTGAGCAGGAATATCCTCCTTAGGTCTGGGTGGTCCAGGATGGGCCAGACTTCAACCCGGTGCCCCAAGACATGAATGCAACATACCAGCATGGAGTAGCGAACCATGAGGGGCCAGCCCCAATCTCAACTACGTGGACAGCCCCCCTCCCCACAGAAGAATTCACTTCAGAGGACAGCACTGAAGCTACAGCTCAGGGAGAGAGACATGTTTGATCAGAGCACATAGTCTACTTCTATTGTGATTATAGTTAAGAGAACCCCATGGAGTTCTGCTCTCCAGCACATGAAGGCGCCATGAGTTGGATCAACTTTAGGCAACCAGCAACAAAACCGTGAGAGATTTCTTGCCTTCCATGCAGGGGGTCGAAGTTTGATTTTTGGCTTAGGTACCTCTTGTGCATTCAGAAATTCATGAGGTCCACATGCATGAAGGGCCACTAACAATAAAAAAAAAAAAACCCAAAACAGGACCTTTTGGTAGATCACTGCTCTAGGGTGTGCCACAGCTCTGGTTTTCTTGGTGGAGCTAAGATTTTTGTCTCAAATTACATTATCTACAGGGGCGAGGTAAAGAATATGAATGTGTAAAGTAGCTGGAGGTAAAATTGATTCTGCATATTAAATATGTAAGAAACCTTAAAAAACACTTTGGTCAGTCTTTGTTATCTTACTTATAAAAGAGAATCTCTACAGAGAAATATTATTTACTACAAGGAAGTTAACAGTGCTTCTTATAAATGGCAACCGACACTTGCAGTCAGGGGAACATTTGGAGCAGTTGAGATTGGGGTCACCTGAATGTCAGTACCTCCCCCTCCCACCCCCCACCCCCAAAAGGCTTAAAGTGTTTCTCACCCGGAGCTGGATTGTCACCACGGGAGAACAGGAGCCCAGGACTATCAAATGTCATTTTTTTTCAGGAGAATCTGGAAACTCAGACTTTAATGTGTTAAAATTGAGTGCATTTCTTAAAGTAATTTTGATTCAAAAATGGTAAAGCCCATTGAGGCCAACTATATGATGACCATAAGTCATAGTCAGCCAATGGACTATGTTTTAGGAATCTTTGATGCTGCTCTGCCTTTTTTTTTTTTTTTTTTTGGTCATAATATTGACACTTTTCAGTCAGACATCCAAGTTCTGGTTGGGATGATTATATTTGCATAAGCAATATGGACTATTATTTCAATAAGATTCTATTTTTTTCTTACTATGTTTTTAAAAGGGGCCCTTTCTTCTGTCCTCCTGAGATTGCCCCATCTGAGTGGAAATCTATGTTCTTTAATCTTTAAAATAAAAATACTTTGGTGTTCTTGATATATTTGACATTTTGCAGATGGGGATCTCAGAAAAATTTATGATTATAAACAATTCTCTGGTTTCCTAGAGCAAGATTTGACCGGCTTTTTTTCTGCAAAAGGCCAGGCAGGAAAAATGAAGGCTTTGTGAGTTGGGTAGTTTCTGGTGCAATTACAAGAAGTCACAGGCAATATGTGTATGAATGAGTCTGGCTGAGCTCCAGTGAAACTTGATTTCCAAAAATGAGAGAAGTAAGATTTGGCCCAAGGGCTATCATTGGCTGACTCTCCTATTAGATCATAAGCCGGACCCCTGGTGGTGCTGTGAGTGAGGCATTGAACTCGTAACTGATCGGTAAACAAAATAGACGGTTGTGGTACTTCACAGTTTATGTCCATATTGTTTAGCCTCCGCTTTGGTTGGTTGACTACCTGCAGTGAAGTGCACACGTTACGTTCACTCTGAGGCTGAAATCAGCATTTGAAGCTTCCCAGGGAACTCACTGTACATTTACATGTTCTGAATGAGGGAACAACCTGCTCAAATGGGCAAATAAAGTAGCCCAAGGGGCTGCTTACCCTCTGTTTGGACTGATGGGCCAAAGAGCAAGGGTCACAAAAAGGACCCTCATGATTTTACAGAAAGGATCCTTTTCATATCCCCTCTTGACTCCCCACCCCAAGCATCGATTGTTCCTTTATACTTTGGTACAGTGGCTTTCAAAATTTTGATTATGATTCAATACGCACATAGTGAAAGGTTTCCCCCAAAAATTCTTACTCTTATGAGTAATCCACTCTGACATTTCCTCCTTGCTTCTACTCTATTTATTTTTTGTGCTAATGACAACTCTGTAAATTGACTTTATCATCCTCTGGGTGGGGCCCTTGGTTTCAAAACCAGATAAACAGTCTGTTTTTATCCTTCAGGGCTTTATAATCTGACTGGTGAGAGAAAGCACAGATACAACCATCACTGACAGCATAAACCCTGAGTGTGATCTCACTGGAGGTGAGTTACAGGCCTTTGGCACATGGGTTCTTCACCAATGATATTGGAGTTTTGAAAAACCCAACGTGACTTGTGATGCAGCTTTGTTGCATTCAAAACCATCCACCAAAATGCACTGTGATCCACTCAATTCCAACTCATCGTGACCCCATTTAGGGTGGTTGAGATTGTGAAATTTTACCGGAGCAGACCGGCTCATCTTTTGCCTGCAGAACTGGCTTTAAATGGCTGACCTTGGGGGTTAGCAGCCCAAGGTCTAATGCACAGTGGGACCCAGGTTCTTGGTCACACAAAAACCTCCCTCAATAAGAACAAGTAATTGGGTTAAGAGCTCCTTTTATGAAAACACAACAGGGAAACAAACTAACAAAAAAGATGGCAGAGATAGAGAAACAAAATAACCACGTAAAACACAGTGTGTTTTCCTCCAGTTCTATTCTCTGGGTGAAGAAAGCGAACCTGAGTAAGAATCCGGGTTTCTTTATTCCAGGCGTGGGTAAGGGGATGAGAGAGACAAGTGAGGGCTCAACAGCATCCATTATAAAAACCACATGGAGCTACGAATAGTGTGGAGACTAGCACTATATTTCTAATGGAGGCTCTTCTCTAAGGAGAAGAGATAACAAAATCTGAATATCGGTAAGGCCAGTCTAGATACACAGTTGTCAAAAAATGTTTAAGTGCTCCCTTTCTGGTTAATATTGTCACTTAAAAGAAACGGTTCCATTTGGTTAGGAACACAGTTTGTCAAAGCTGTCCTGGTTTAGAATGGATAATAGCGAATGGGTAATAGAGAAAAGAGTGAATGGGAATAAAAAGACTGAATAGTTAATGGTCAAGCACAGGAACTAGCTTTAATAGTTACATTCAAGTTATCGATCACAACACAATGATTTTTTGCCACTTAGCAGTAGGGATGAGGGATTAAAGGGATGAGATTTGGCAGAAGAGCTAAGCAAACATAAAAGCAACCACACACATTTTCATCAACTTGGACGCAGAGAACCCTTGTAGAAAAGGTCTGGTAGTGACATCTGAATCAGGCTCAGGGTTAAAGCCCCAATAAAAAGAAGTATCTATAAAACAGCTTTGGAAAGATAAAGCAATACAAAAGAAAGGCATGCATATTTGAAAAATGGAAATCGAAAGATTACATAAATGTCTGAAGAGAAGGGCAAGCAGAACTAGAGAAGCATTGAAACCTAGAGCCCTCCCAGGATGGAATCTCTCCATGAGGTTCCAGATGCTATAAATCCTTATGGGACCAGAGAGTGGTGTCTTTCGCTGATGGAACAGCTGTTGTGTTTGAAGGCTCATGGCCAGCAGCTCAGTGCTTAGCCATCGGTGCTACCAGGCCCCTTTTTGAAACCTGGAACAAGAGGATATTACTTGAATCGGTAGGAATTTTTTGTTATTGCATATTATGCCACATGTATACATAAAGGAATAACACTTTATTTGAACAAAGTCAGTTTTACAATTCTATAACAATATAGAGTTTTACAATTCTATATTCAAAAGGCTCAAAGGGCCTTTTAAAATAAATAACTAAAAAATAGAAATGTACTAATAAAATAGAACTGATAGTGCATGGATAATGACATCATGGAAACTGCAGCCTAGTTTTGCAGTACTTAAGGGAGGGTGTATCTATAATTATCTTTCAGTGATTTAACCATTAGTCAGAATTTTTCCAAAATATGTACAATTAATATTTTACTCCTTTAAAAAAAATCTTGAGTGGTAAGAGTATGCCTATTCTACTAAATCCTTATGAAACCAGGCTTCAATGCTTAATTTACACAACAGCTTAGGGAAAAATTAAAAATGTGCTTTTAAAGCCAAACTTTTCTTAAAGTTTAGATATCATTATCCAAGAGGTTCATCTTAAATTTCCAAAGCATGGTGGAGATAAAAACAGAAACTTCAGCAATGGTACTCTTAAAAGTTAAGATTTTAAGGGCAAGACTAATTAGTCTTGGCTTCAGAGTCTAATCAAATTTCCTTAACTTTTCTTCAGAAGAGGAGACATAAATCTTTATCCTGAGACCAGCTAAGAAGTAGCTTAGAAATACATGATTGTTTTTTACAGTAGCATGGCAGCAATAATACAAATAGCTCTAGATTTGTGGGAAGATGAGTGGGGACACTTCATGAAACTTGAGGACAGTCTCCTGTGTTCTGGGGTACCCATCAGGCCAGATGGTTCATTAAAGATTTGATCATTAGTGAAATACAAGGAGGAGCAGGAAGAACTATGAATCCTAGCTATTTGACTCTCACTGAGGGTGGGGTCCTGTTTGTCTCTTCTGCCTGTGAGAATAACACACCATTTTCTCATTATTCTGGGGACCTTGTCTTAAGAGATGACTTTTCTATAGTATAATAGAAAACATTTTCTTCAATCCCTACATCAGCTCCTAATGTAGACTTAACATGTTTTGCTAAGTGGGAAAAAAAAAACCCTCAATATAAATATATAAATCCCATATACGGTACATATGTCTGTCTGAGCTATATATATACATAAACAGATAAATTTGACAATTCTATCTTATCATCCCCTCACACAATTAATAAAATCAAAGGCCAGTCAAACCAAAGGCCTAGTTATTACAAAGTGTCATGAACAGTAAAAAGTGACCTTCAAAATGTGAGACTTTCCCCTGAAGCCTTTTTGCAACAAACCAGAATTTATCCTGCACATTTCCTGTGTTGCAACTTACAACATGGAAATTGTAGTAGCAACATTTGTAAAAGGCAGAATACGAAAATGACTAATTTTTCCCGAAAAAGAAAATCATTTTTGAAAACAAAACTACATCACCAGAACTCGAGACACCTAATAATATTTTCTACCTGAACAAGAAAAATATTGTCAGGTTTGAAGGACACCACTTCCTTTCCTCGGTGAAAGGTCACTAGGAGTAAGCCAAGCCACCTACCTCTGGACACGCTGGAGAGTGGAAGAGTGCTGAGTCACACATACGGTCAGACAGGCATGAGAGCTGTAAAGTTCAAGTGAAGAGTAAAATTGGAAGTCCACATACCATATATCTTAGTATTTAAGCTATTTAAAAACTAGCAAACTGTAAAATGGTGTTTTATTCCCTTACCTTGATGTACATTCTCTCAAAATAATAAAATTGAAAACATATATGCATTCATGTGCCTTAGATGCCTGAAAATTGGCAAACTATCAATGACAAGGCAAATGCATTCATTTTTATTGTGCATTACTGAATGTTTTGTTGATGGGCCAATTATATATGGTTGCGTAATAAAGGCATATATGAAGGTGCCGATGTATATGCAAATATAAGAGTAACATTTTTAATATTTCAACATAATTTTTCAGTCTTTTGTGTTACAAAGGAGACCTGAAATCCTAAATATAGTTTAAGGCGAACATTTATTAAGTCTAAAACAGGACAATGACAAGAAAGAGAAATCATGAGGAAGACAATTAGCACAAGGTTATAATGGCATCCAAGGGCTTTCTGAAGTTCACAGAATTAAAAAGGACATGGGAGGGCAAAGATATGCCACAAAAGCATGATTGATGGGAGATCAATATACATTCATTGAAGGTGGGACTATGAAGCAGGAATAGGGCCATGATTGGGGCATACACATTTGTTAGACAGAAGATTGGTTCAGAGTACTCCAAACAAGGCAGTCAGGGCAAGGCTCATGACTATGTTACCCCAGCAACCTCCATCAAGGGAACATATTGGCAAACCCCAAGTGGAGACTGCCCCTCCCTGGGCTGTATAGAGATGGGGGGGGGGGGGGCTGGGGTAGGTGTGGAGGTAATCCACTTTCCAATGAACACTGCCTGAGGGCAAAACTATATTCACATCCTTGGTTAAGGGTCATCAGAAATTCAATGGAGGCTTATTCCATGTGGGGACTTTGCAAATGGGTGTTGGGCTTTCACTGTTATTCATGCCTTCTGCAAACAGGGTGTTCAGATTTTAACCTTTAGTACAGTCTCCATGTGCCTCTGTATGACTATCATACTTATCTCATCTCTAGAAACATGAATTAGCTAGAACCTGAAGCAAAGCAAGAAAAGGTTTGCTCAACACAATTGGGAAATACTTTGTTATGAATCTATTGCATTCCTATCACCTGAGAAGAGACATTTGATAACTTACTGAATACAGTTTTTCTCTCTTACCTCAGGACTTCTGTTATTCAAATCTTCTCTTTTCAAAGCAATTTCTCCCTCCAACCACAGCAACATGGACACAACCACTTTTTAAAAATGTCCTTCTTTCTGAGAACAATGAACATGAGATGCATGAAAGGGTTCAAACTCAACAAACCAAATTCAGGGCATCAACTTGATCCTGACTCATATAGACGCAATAGGATGGAGTAGAACTTAATTCCCATGGGTCTCTGAAACTGGAGGACATAGTCCGTGACAAGGCAACATGGGGCATTAGACTTTAAAATCCCCGTCTTTCCATGCCTGGGGGTTCTCTGGAGCTTTACATCTTTTACAGGAGTGGAAAGCCTCATCGTCTCCTTTCCTTGGATCAGCTGGTGGTTTCAAATAGCTGATCTTGCAGATAGCAGCCTACCATGGAACCCACTAAACGACAGAGCTCCTAACAGAAGAGACAGGCAGAAGCATTTCACTGTTTCACTGGAGTTGAACTGTGTCACTCACAGGAGGAGATGCTTTGGGTGTTATAACTTGCATTGTTCTGCTAAGTACTAGATCCATGGAGAGGGCAGTCACTGAATTTCTTTACTGAATTCCTTCAACACAACCTGTGATCTATAGGATTTCATACTTACTTTCTTTGAAGGGTGTGAGTGCTGCTCTTGGTTGCTGTTGGGCTAACTCTGATTAATATCGATCCCATGTGACAGCGTAGAAACCCACCCCCCACCCCCCACCACCAAGGTTTTCCTTATGAAAGCAAATTGTCAAATGTTTCTTCCAAGGAGCTGCTGGGTGGGCTTGAACCAACAACCAACAACCTTTTGCTAGGAGTCCAGCACCGAACACTACCAGGTCTCTTTAAGAGCAGTATTAGACCAGAGTTATTTCTCAAGTGGTTTCATAAATGTGCATAATTAAAAAAAAACCTAAAACATGAAGAGGCTTTCATAGCAGGAATCTGGGAAGACTGGGATCTGGAAATCCCATATGCTATGTTGCTTTTCCAAGATAGTCACTACCATATGACAATATCATCAGAAAAGTTTCATAAAAATGTTACCCTCGTACATATGATCCAGTCCATTCGAAGGGAAAAGTGGGTGTTCCCTTGTGTCTTGCTTTCCTCGGAAAATTCCTGGTGCAGTTTATTTTGGCAACTCCTTGATCTTGAGACCATTGTTTCCTTGTTCTGAGGCCACCGTCCTTTCACCCCAAAAGCCCTCTGTCTCTACCAGTTTAATTTGAATTTAATTACAAGGACTTTCAATTTCCGATCCATCAAGCATTGGTCTGCACTAAGGATTCGTTTTCCACTCCAGACTCATAATAATTTACAAGTTCAGAACAATGGCTATTTGTTTTCTCCTGTTAGGTTTCCAGAAACAGATATAAGAGAGCTGCCATGTGTTTATCTTCACACTCCAACAAGCATCCCTCCATGACTCATATAAACCCAAAGCCAAAGGCTCTAAATGGTTGTTTATTCTCACCAGCTGGATGACCCTGGACAAGGCATGGGCAAGGATCAGGAACCCTTGGAAACGTGTCAAGATATAAGAACAAACAAAACCACAGCAACTTGAGCTTTGCTCAGTGCCTTTGAGGAAGTTCAGAACGATCTATCAGCCTCAAGTCATCGAGTTTACTTTTCGCTATTTATGCACAAAGGAAAGAAGATCTCGATTTGGTTGCCAGAGAAATGCAACAGATAATATTTATCATAATTTAATATTCAGCCTTTGGAATGGATACTTTACGAATATTCAGCACATGACTCTTACTGATCTAATTAAATCAAATTACTAGCTCCCCTTCAGAGAAGCAAAGAAGGACAATCTTTCCCCCGATTGCAAATTATATGTGAAATTTAATACTTGTTCCACTTACAGCACCTCTGTCACCTGGCTGTTTTCTGCCCAGCAGTGCAGAAGGTCTTTCTGGGCAAGTATAGTTTAGGATTCAGCAGAAGGCTCCAGGGACTCCTGTGCAGAGTCCTGAAGGTCTTCTCGGGTGCTCTCTCTGCCTCCCTGAACTCCAGCTTCTATCTGTTCAACTTACCAAGATTTCAGAGCTCTGTTTGGATTCTTGCTACAAGCCTCTGGCCAGGTATATGCCTTTAGGCAGAAAGCAAAACATTTCTTTGGGCTCACCTATCAGGTTTTTACCTTTTCTTTTTCCTGTTTCTTAGACATCACAGATTTGAGTTGCACACTTTCCAATTCCTGTTGCCAATGTCACATATGTTATCTAGTTTTCTATTTGCTTAGGATAAGAGGGTACGTTTGCTAGCACATATTGTATTATGACTAGAATTAGAAATCTCTAGTCATGACTTATGATATAAAACTATTAAAAACTAGGGTAGAAACAATGTATGTGCCCATTAAACCCAGTTTATCTCTTTCTAGATTTTATATACCATACTAATAGCAGGAAGCAGGGAATCAGTTCAGGGGAGAAAAGTGTCTTCATATTAAGAAGAGCTTTCATGAAGAGGAACACTCCTTTTCTGACCCTGGATATTGTGTTAAGGGTATGAAATCTGTCATTTCTGAAGTCAACTTGCACTGGCTAGAGAAGAAGCACACGTGCTAAGGAGGGAATGAGGAAGGCAGCATACCCAGGTCCCCGATGATAACAATGGACCATGCATTAACCATCCCGGAAGTATCCTAGCAGCAAACTTGGGTGATGTAGTACATTCCTTACAGTTAGAACCAACTAAGTCTGGATTTTCTATTACTGATAGCCAAATGAACTGCAACATATTTTTTCTTGTGTGTAGGTGACTTTGAAAATGGTTAACTGACATGGAAGATTCCATAAAGGGAAATGCACTATTAGAATAATATGGAAAGATGGTGAGGAGTTCCATTTGGGACATAGTCAATTTATATATGGGGCATGCAATGAGGATGTCCAATAGGCAACTAGGTATGTGATGTGAAAATGAGACATGCCATACCAATTTGGGGTATTGCTGCAGAGAATGAGCAAGGACGGAGAACACCAATCTTCTTGAAGTAAATCACGAGAAAGGGAGCCACAAAGGAGGCTCCACAAAAGTTCGGGAAGTAGAAGGAGGTTCAGAATGCACGAGTCTCAGAAAAGCAAATTTGTCTATTGGAGATATCCCTCTATTCTGGTCTTACTTCTGGATATACTGCTCTCATTGAGGAGGGAATCCTGATTTTCTCCTGCCCTTTCCTCCCCGGCATCTGAAGAAGGCTATATAGAATCAGACATGTGTAATGGGACCTACTCTAGGAGGAAAGCTAAGAACACCAGAAGAAAATGGATCTCAAGGAATTGAAAATGGATCTCACGATTTAATAGGGTGCAGTCATGTTCACTCTTAATAACTTATGTGACACTGTTGTACATCTTTTTTTTCATTTTCAAAGTAGCACAAAAAGGAATCTAAAATTAACACAGACATTACAGATCTTTACAATTAAAAAATTGTTTTAAGTAGAAATCCATGTAGTTTGTCAACCTAATAGCTCTTAAGTGTTCTGCTCTGACTTTAACAAATTTACGCAAAAAATCAAAAGTCCAACATTAACCCATGAACCCATATGTCCAACACCAATCCACAAAGTCCTCCTCCATCTTACGAAACAGACGCAATGATGCCGACTGCAAGAGGAAAGCCGAGTCAGTGAATGTGTAAGCATCTCTGCGCTGGCTGTGGGTGCTCCAGCACCCAGGGCTGCATC
>NW_022107431.1:65637314-65682557 GCF_000313985.2 Echinops telfairi | reverse complement strand
ATTTTTGTTTGTTTGTTTACTGTTTGTTGTGAATCTTCTGATGCCCATTGCCTAGTTTCAATACCACACGATTGCACCGACTGGTGGGCTTCTTCCATGTGGATTTGTTACCTCACTGTTGGATGGCCACTTGTTAAACGTGAAGCCTTTAAGACCCCAGACACTATATCTTTTAAAAGCCAGGCATCATCTTTGTCTTCACCACATCTTCTTGTGCACCCATTTTGTCTTCAGTGATCATGTAGGGGTGGGGTGAGCATCATTGAATGCCAATTTGTTAGAACAAAGTGTTCTTATATTGAGGTTAGGTATGAGCCAAGACCCAAGGCTGCTCTACAGCCTCAGTGTATTGTCTTATAAATATGTGTACATAGGCCAATACCTCTATTGTTATAGATTAATGTATTTACATAAGTGCACATCTCTGTTATTATCCCTATCTATGCCTTTACTTCCTAGAGCTTGCCCCGCAATTACAGATATATTTAAGAAATAAAATTAAAGTCTAGAATGATTAAATCTTTCATGACTATCTTTAAAAAAAACTTAGAAAGGTAAGTAGTATCAGAAATAAATGTATTTAAATATGTAAACTTAGAGGGTATTTATCATTGGATATTAAGGTTTTATGTAAAGTTGCAAAGATTTAATGATAGAATGTACATATAATACTTGCTCCAGAGCCTGTCATTTAAAAACAATAAATAAATGAGAATTATTATGATTATCACATCATCATCTAGGATAGATCAACTCCATCACGTTATCTTTTTTTAAATCATTTTATTGGGGCTCATAGAACTCTTATCACAATCCATACATACATCAGTTGTGTAAAACACACTTATACATTCGTTGCCCTCTTCATTCTCAAAACACTCACTTTCTGCTTGGGCTCCTGGAATCAGCGCCTCATTTTTTCCCCTCCCTCCCCGCTCCCCACTCCCTCATGAGCACTTGATAATTTATAAATGATTATTTTATCATATCTTACACTGTCCGACTTATCATGATTATAAACATGTTGCTGTTGTTAGGTGTGTCAAAATACTTCTGACTCATAGTGACCCTGTGTGTGATAGCATGCAGCACCACCCAGTCCTGCACCGTCCTCACAATTGTTTTAAAAACATGCTTGAGTTTTATCTTTGTTTTATATTTCAGGCTCTCTAAAAGTAATTATTTAGCTTTAATAATTTCTCTATAAAAACAAGTCATAACAATAATCTATTTACACTTAGGAAGTGAGAGATGAAATATTTCAGACCATAGACTCTTGTTCAATATTCTAAATTATCAGAAGGAGTCAAATAATGTAGGAGACTGCAGACTAAAGTAATACTCTATTCAGATGTTATAATTCCGACTGTGTAAGTATTCCCCACTTGCTCACCACCTCCATTGCCAAACCATCCTGCCCATTCCTTCCTTCCCTCGGCATAATGTGCATTCCAACAAGTTCAGAGTAAGCCAGCACTACCTGATTGTTAACCAGACTTACACAGCTATCTCTTTCTAAAGAGTTTGAGGTAATTGACATTTCCGCAGATCAATTATAATATCCTCTTTTGGATCCTTTGTACCATTAACCTTGTTGTTAGATTGCATTGGTTATATAGCTCTATCTTTATCAATAGCAATATAGTTTGCTCTCATAGGAGCTAATCCCCTGTTCAGAAAACTCTAATTTTTTCTAAAACTCGAGAAACAAATAGAAATTTGCTATTATATAATATCTTGACTAGGTGTTCTCTCGATCTTTCTTTAGACGATCACAAATATCTTCAAGAGTCATATTCAGAGCACCTCAATGCCCAAAACTTACAGAAATAAACAAAACAAATGTTTGGGGTTTAAATAAGGTTAAAGGAAGATTATTTTGCTAAGCTAAATTAGAGGAAAACATTTTCCCTAACTTAGTTTCCCTGTTTAATCTCAGTTTCAAAATTAATTTTTTTCTTTTAAAACCTTGGAAATGTTGAAATAAATTTTTTTAAAAGGCGTAAATTTGGTCGTACAGATCATGACATAATTGCTCTAACTCATTTTATATTTCAGAGTTTTTCATTTGTTTTCTTGAGTGACTTTCACAAGGTTTGAAAAAGGTTAAATCAAACAATATTTAATGAAAAAGAGTTGATTTTGCTTCAGTGCTTTTTGCTTGTGTTTTGCTTTGATGTCCTTCCATGCTCAGTTCGCTCTCCCTCATCTTCTCAAATCACATAGCGCTTCCACGGACTTTCAAACGCATATTTTCACTCAGGGTCTGTTTCTAGAACACAAAATACATATTCCAATTATCTATTGCTTTTGATGTCCCACAGCTACTCAACCCATAAATCATTTCTTCCCCAACACCCTGATTCTCTTAATTGTTTCATATCTCTATAATGGAATCATTGATTTAGCCCACCAATAGTCCAAATCAGAGAGATAACTGTTAACTCTAGCATGTCTCTCCCCAACAATCAAAAAGCTCCTGTTGATTTTACCTCTTAAGAATCAACTTTTCCCCCTCTCTATAAAATTAATGCCTTTCCCCTAGCTTTTGCCACTATCATCTCTCATTAAAATTCTTTGAGGAAGCTCATAATTTCATGACCTCTAAACCTCACATTCTTTTATCTCTATACTTGAGGCAGAAATATTTTTTTCAAACAAAGATCAATGATACATAATAATAGAAATGGAAGTACAGAAATACTAGGGTTTATACCTAAAAAGCAATTCTGCCCATTCAAAAAATCAGAATGCAACAAATGTTGGAGGGGATGTGGTGAGATAGGAACTCTGATGGACCTGTAGGTATGTGCAACCATTATGAAAATCAATTTGGTGATAGCTAAAACAAATGGAAATTGAGCTACAATATGACCCAGCAATCCACCTACTGGACATGTACCCAGAAGAGATAAGAAACACACCACGTGCAGGCATCTGTGCCCCAATATTCATTATGGCAAAGTTCATAATCACAAAGAATTGGAAATAACCTGAATTTCCATCAACTGACGAATGGATTAAAAAACTCTGGTGCATACATACAATGGAGTACGACACATCCCTAAAAAAAGCAGTGATGAATGCATGAAGCACATCACATGGGAAAAGGTGGAAGATTGTATTAGTCTAGGTACTTTGGAGAAACAAATCCACGGTGACTCACGTATAAGAGAGAGTTTTATGTAAAGAAAAGGTGCATCACGAAAACATCCCAACCCAATGCTGCCCAAGCCCACAAGTCCAACATTAACCCATTAACCCAACACCAGTCCACAAAGTCCTCCACCTCACAAAACAGAGGCAATGATGCCGACTGCAGGAGGAAAGCTGAGTCCGTGAACGTGCAAGCATCTCAACACTGGCAAGGGTCTCCACACGGCTGCTCCAGCACCCAGGGCTGCATTGGGATAGATCCATGCGGCTTCTCCTTGGGGATGTCTTGGAGGAAGTCAATCTTGCAAGCTGAAGCAGGAAACTGCTAAGGCAGCTGCACCCGATGCAACCACCACAAAACAAGAGACCCGAGAACTAGAAAGGTGAGGCTTCACCACCCATTTATCCCTCCGCCTTTCAATCAGCACCACATGTGATTATCGGCCAGGCTGGCACAATTAACTAACTCAAAGATATTATGCTAAGCAAAGTAAGCCAAGCACAGAAGCGCAAGCACAACATGAGTCCACTAAGGTGAGCTTAAAAAGCACAAGGGGCATAGGGGAAAAGCCATTCAATGCATAACTTCCCGGGATGAGGCCCAGACACCATGGCAGGGGTTACACACAACCCAGGGATGCATATGGCAGCCAACTAAAAAGGAGGCAAAAAGAAACCAAAAAAAGTAGGACATGGATAGTGTGGGAACAATCACTAATCCACCCATGGAGAGGGTATTGTTTGTATCTTCACAGGAAAGTGAGAGCGGGACCAGACCTCAACCTGGTACACCTTGCCTTGAGGACTACATACCGGCATGAAGCAGCGAACTAACAGAGAGGTCTTCAGGGCCAACCCCAATCCCAGCTTTGTTGACCTCCTCTCCAGAAGATTGCACTACAGAGGACAGAACTGAAGAGACAGCCTGGGGAGAATGACGGGTCTGCCTAGACCACATGGGGGGCAAACCAAGAGGAAAAGAGAGAGAATGGACTGCACTTGGCCAACCAAGCCCCAAGGCCAATACTCCTGCTCAGAGCTGCCAGGGTACAAAGAGAACCATAGGGTAAGCCTCACCACAAGATATGATGTCCCCTCACTGACCCACAGCACTGCAGGGAACAGTACTGGGGATACAGTACTGGAATTGTGCCCCGTTTGACACCCCTTCCCCACCCCCACCCACCCCACACACTGGGGAAAAACACAAAGGGAGTGCAACAGAGCAGTGAGGGAAGCAAAGCAATAAAGTTCCCTAGGGATTCTGAAAATAGACTTCAGACTCAAAGGGCAGGGCTTGGCATCTCATCAGAAAGCATACATGAGGGTCAGCAGACATACCAGACTGGGAACTATTTATAGGCCTTCTTTTTTTTCTTTCTTTCTTTTTCATGTCTATCTATATAAGATACGCAAGATAAACAATCTGGAGAAGAAAACAATGGGACTGACAATTCCAGGGGACAGGGGAAAGGGGGAGTTGGGGGAAAGGGAAGGGGTAGCCAACAAACCCAGGCACAAGTGAACAAGATATCTAAATTTGATGGTGAGGAGGGCATAGAATGCTTAGTGGGGTTTGATCAAGTGCAATGTAGTAAAGAGGAATTACTGAGAGCCAAATGAAGGTTGAAAATGATAGTGGGACAGGAAGAAAGTAAAAGGAAATATAGAAAAAAATTAGGAGGCAACAGACATTTATAGAGATATAAATATAGGTATTTAGATATGTAAATATATTAATATATAATCATGGGGATAAAGATGTAGGTACATATATTTCTGTTAAGTTTCAAGGTAGCAGATGGACATTGGGCCTCTACTCAAGTGCTCCCTCAATGCAAGAACACTTTGCTCTAATAATCTGGCTTTCTGTGGTGCTCACTTTCTCGACACACCTTCCAAACAATGACTCTTTCTCCATACCTCCTCTCTGCATCCCTGTCCACAGATACAGATCCTCATCAGGCTCAAGGTATGGGCCGTACTGTACTGTTTCCCCAAAAGTATGACATTCCCCCAAATAAGACCTACTTACAGTTGTGCCTCTTGCTGAAATATAAGGCATTCCCTCCAAACATAAGACCTCCCTGAAAATAAGGCCCCCGAAGCTACCATAACTCTGGACTCTGGACCATGGTGGGTGCCACTGCGCAGCTCACTGTTGGCTGCAGCACAACCAGAGTAGACAGGAATTGTGAGGTCTCTTTTAATAAAACAATAAACAATAAATGTGTACTGTATTCTTCTTCATGGAAAAATAAGACATCCCCTGAAAATAAGACCTAGAGCATCTTTGGGAGCAAAAATTAATATAAGACACTGTCTTATTTTCGGGGAAACAGGGTAGTTGTTAAAAACTTTTAAATGTTGTCTCTTATTTAAATGATATTATTTAACTAAGAACTTATTTACTTTGAAATTTCTGTGTAATGTTTTATATAAAAAGGCAAGGTTAGGGTAAAAACTTGTTGGTTGAGAACAGATTAATTCGTTTTCAGTTATTTCTTATGGGCAAAGTTGATTCAGAACTCAACTGCATCACATCTCAATGCTGCTTCTAGAACAGATTAGTGTTG
This sequence comes from Echinops telfairi, assembly GCF_000313985.2. Taxonomy (NCBI): domain Eukaryota; kingdom Metazoa; phylum Chordata; class Mammalia; order Afrosoricida; family Tenrecidae; genus Echinops; species Echinops telfairi. Next base: position 65,676,825 of record NW_022107431.1, on the reverse strand, counting down.
AGGTCCGGTAACTTGTTTCTAAACAAGGTATCAGAAATCTAATTAAGTCATTTATCTGATCATCTCCTATTGTGGTCTCTCATGATTGTAAAGATGTCTTGGGCAGTTATTCTCATTCGGTTTTGTTTTTTCATAGGGCTTGCCCTTCACTAGTATTGTTTTTGGACTATTATAATTTTTGTTTAAACTTCAACCCATTATTATTTTCTGTGGGAAAATAGGCTCCAGTAAAGTTTTTGGCATCTCACAGTAGGTAGGATATTACATTTTAGAATTTAAAGAAACAAAAATTGTCATTGTTTTCCAAATGAACAAAGAAACACATTTTCATATCATTTAAAATTAATACTTTCAGAGGACCCAGGCTCCCCTAGATAAAGCCATCTTGCTTTTATTCATATTAATTTCTGAGACGGAGACTAAAATATCTCAAAGAGTTTTCCAAGAATGTTATCATTTATACTCAATTCAAGCATTCATTGCCAACTACAAACCTCCAAAAGCTTATTTTCTGAAAACAAACTCTGAATGAAGGAAACACAGGTTTCAAAGCAATTATATGTAATTTAGACATGTATTTCATCTGTGTGTTTTTACATTTAGTGACTTGATTCAATTATCTGCTTCATTGCAAAATCAAGGTTAATCTTCACAGTGAATAAAAAACAATGAAATACTAAAAGAAAACCCATTTTTAATTAGTGGACACATTATTAAATTATCCAAATGAGTCACTGATGAATGACCCTTACTTAATTTGTTCTTATTTTACACCAAGAATTATTGACAGTAACTAAAGTATCATCTATAAAATATACTCGTATTCTATGTCAGATTATGTCAGGTAGTCTCTGAGATGCTATTGTATCTACTAGCAAAGAAGTCCTTGAAAATTATTGATATTGTCTTTGACAAGAACTGAATAACCTCAGGCAAGAGGACATGAGCATGTGAATCTGGTTATACTGCCTTTATCAGACAGCTCTGGGCTTCAGTGTCTTGGGGGGAATGCTGAGTAAGGAAAATATGAATCATCTCAAAGGATTTGTGTTGCTCTCTGGAAGAATCCAACCAAGATCCAGCTGTTTTCAAGGTATAAAAATGTTTCACCTGAGTTTTGTTATCAAGAAGCTTCAGAGCACAATCCATATTGTAAAGAGGTCCTGGGTAGTATAAACAGTTATTGTACTCAACAAGGAACCGAAAGATAAGTAATTTTAACCTACCCAAAGACAACTTAAAAGGCTGCAGAAAGGTAAAAAAACAAAACAAAAAACAACACACTCACTGCCATTGTCAATTGCTACTGATAGGAACCCTATAGGACAGAGTAGGACAGCCCCTGTGGGTTCTGAGAATGTAACTCAATAGGAGTAGTAAACCTTGTTTGTTTGTTTGTTTGTTTAAAAAGAGCAAATCCCAACTTAAAAACACAATGGGCCAACTATATTCTGCACAGATGGGATCATCAAGAGTTGGAACAACTCTATAGCAAATTACTATAATAAGACCATATTCTAGCTGAATTAATGGTTCCGTGGGGGTATGGCAAGGGAGTTTAGGGGCTACTGAGGAGCTAATAATGATGAGTACAAGAATGAAGAAAATGTTCTAAAAGTGATTATGGTGATGCTTTGTACAATTCTTCTCAAAGTGATTGAACTATTGAATTGTATGATATGTGAATATATACCAATAAAACTTAAAAAAAATATATATATATATATATCATAGTCTAATCCAGACTCTTGGCTGGTTTCTGATATACATTGAAAAAAATTAAATATAAGATTTTAAATATGAATTTACTCACATACATTTACACATATCAATCCGTTCCTATGTTAGAAACTTTGTTGACCATGATATTCTTGTTGATGGGTCCCAGCTAATTGATTCTATTTCTGGGAGGAGGATCTAAGTTTCAAGTCTCTCCATTCCTTGGTTCTTGTCCTGCTCCCAAGAAAGATTTCCAGTGAGGGAGAAAATTCAGACCAGTGTCAAAGGTAAGGTTTGAAGAAATTGAGGGAGCTACTTTGGAAAAGAAGATCACAGAGCACTTAGATATTCTAAAAGACCTCGTAGAATGTGACGGGGACCTTATATTCAGCTAATGGAAGACTGCTAGGGGGTGTTCTGCTATTGACTGCCCCTTGCACTGTATCTCCTCTCTTCAGGTATGTGCATTCCAGCGCCCTAGCATCCCAGACCTCATCCAGACCCCAAATCCAGGTTTTATTCAGTCATTATGGGAGTTGTGTGAACAATGTGCCTTTCCCTGCTTAGCCTTTTCACTATTTCTGGTCTCTTCCATTGATGAGCAAATGAGTCCTACTTACTTGTCACCTTCCTTTGTGTGGGAGAGGTACCTGCAGAAATGTGTCCCCACCTCTGCTTTGTGTTATGATTTCTGCCAGATTCCTCCCATCATCACCTCTTCTCCTCGTTGCCAACCTCTGTCTACCTATTGGCTTCATTCTTCGTGGCCCTCTGTATAACAGAACAGGAAGTTGCCCGGCCCGGTGCCAGCCTTGCAACGGTTGTTAGGGTCGAGCCTCTTACTGCAGCCACTCTGTCAATCCAGTTCTTTTTCTCTGAACTCACTTTCAAAGAATGTCGTCCTTTTGAAGAGCTTGGTCCCTTTTGAAAACTTTCTAAGAAGCATTTTGGTAGTATTTCTTCAACGACAGATTTGTTCATTCTTCTGGAAGTCCATGGTACAGTCAACACTCTTCATCAGCACCAAAATGCACATGCATCAATTCTTCAAGCTTCCTGACTCATTGTCCAGCCATGGATGCCTTTGAGGGGACTGAAAATACCGTGAGCTGGTTCACCTGAATCGTGGTCTGCAAACTGGCATCTGCTTTTTCAGTACTTCAAAGACTTGTTTTTGCAATAGATTTATCCAATGTAAGAAGTCATTTTGCTTATTGAGTATTGCTTCCATGGTGTTAATTGTGAATAAAAGTGAAACAACATTTTTTACAACTTCCATCCTTTCTCCATTTATCATGATATTGCTTATTGGTCCAATCTGATTATTTTTGCTTTCTTTATGTTAAGATGCAATTCATACCCAAAGCTGTAGTCACTGATTTTTATCAGTAAGGGTTTCAAATCCTTTTCACTTTCCATAAAGGAGGTTGTGTCATTAGCATACCAATGGTTGTTAATGAGCCTTTGTGGTAGTTCCATAATCTGTTGTCAATTTGAAGATTCAGTGTAAAGGGGTGGAGTCTAGATGGTCAATCAGGTTGAGGACCTCATTTGGAGGCGCTGAGGAGATGAATGGGAGAAACATGCTCATTCCGTGGAGATATGCCTGTGGAGAAAACACATGGAGAGAGGCTGATAGAGCCAGACCTGTGGAGCCAGAGAAGCAAGTGGAGACCCTTGCCAGCATTGAGATGCTTAAACCACCACTGGAACCACAAGATTATCAGTCATATGGGCTAATATTGGACTTATGGACTTGATCTGGACTGGGCTGGAATATTTTCTCAATATTCAACTCTGATACCAATCTATAAATTCCTCTTCAGACTCATGAAACACATGCAATAATGCAAAATTCAGGAAGATCACATGTCAGTGGGTGGAAAGTCTTGTGGATCCAGTGGCGGTGTAAGCATCTCAGCACTGGCGTGGGTCACCATGTGGCTCCTTGGCTCCAGGGCTCTAGCGTAGCTCCATGTGTCTTGTCATCAGGAATACTGAGCAGAGAGTGTGTGTGTCCTGCCTTTAGCGTGCTATTTACCTCTGTAGCACCTCCAAATGAGGTCATTAAGCAGTGACTTGATTGACAGGCTAGACTCCACCCCTTCACTCTTAATAGTCTCAAATTGGCACCAGATTACTAACTACCACAGAGCCTTAATGACAGACAAGTAGTGGATGAGATTGAAGTGAATTGGTCAGAATTTAATACCAGAACTCTGAGGTGGATGGTAAAAATTGTACCATTGAACTGCCAGTGGCCCTACTGACAACAGAGGAAAGAGCCCTTAGAACAATTTTGGGTGTGGCCATGAGTTTCTGAAAAATAAAACATTTAGCTAAATCTTCAATGATGATTTAAATTAGTATACAGATAGCTGTAGGGGCAAAATAACTAAAGGTGTAGTCAAAAGTCAAGGTAGTGTGATAGATCATGGACAATGCAGGAAACTATAAGCCATTTGTTATTTTTACAGCATGAGATGCTAAATTAGAGAAAGGACAGGTAAGGTTGGGTCTCTATGAGGAGACCGAGCAGGGGTGAGAATCACAAGAGAATCAAAAGCACTCATCTTCTTAAGTTTCCCAAAACTAGAAAGAACTATCACAAATACATTCTCCCAGCAAAACATCTTATGTTCATTCCGCTAATTTAAAACGATTGAATGTAGGTGAGAGTTCTAGATCATATGGTACAGACAGATCAGGAAAGCTAGATTTATACTGAAGAAATAAACAAGAAGGGCTTGATTGATGGATAAGATTTTCAGACATACAACACACCTTCATACATAAACATATCCTATCATAGCAGTTTATTTGTGTTCGTTAAAAATATTTACGTATTGTATTGTCTGAAATCACCACCCAGGTCATGATTGCCCTGAAAGTTAATGAACACAGTCTAATCTACTTAAGCAGTATTTCTACTCCCTTCAGTTCCATATACTCCCCTTAGCCTCCACAACTTCTAAAATGTAAAATAGCCTTACTATATGGGAAGTTGGGGGAAAGACAGGCAAGTATGGAGTCTTAACTGCTCACCTCTTTCTAATCCCTTACTAGATGGCCTCCAGTGGGGTGGAGAAAAGTATGTTCCGTGATGTGAGTTGAATACAGACTGTCCACAATTGACCACATCCACTGGGCAAGGCTTACCGATCCCAAGGAATGCAAAAACTCAGGTTCCAAAACACAGGCTGACTGATCATTCTGGTTGTCTAAATTGGGAACTAATTAAATGTTTTAACTGGAAGTCTCCTCTCACTATGGCAGAACAGAGCCATTTTGAAGTAAATATTTCAATGAAACATTTCTTTGGGAGTATGCAGTTTGACTACAACTGCATCTTGCTGGAGACACAGTCTACCCATTCCTACCTGATTCTCTATGTCTCCCCAATGTATACACATAGACTAAATATTGTTGACATAATGAAGCTTCACTAGAGGGAAAGGATGACCTCAGATACCGGAAATGTTATGGTGATCAGAAACAGGTTGTCCTTACCTCTGTTGGATGTTGGTCCATTTCGCAGGGACTGATGAACGAGTCTATACTGTTTGAATGCAGTAAGAATGGTAGATTGTCATTGTTTTCATATCCTTTAGTAATTATATGTTAGTTGAATCATAGCTCCTGTTTGGCAATCTCTCCAAGACAGAAGTTTCCACTTAAACTTATGGCTCAAACTTCTTTTGAAAATCCATGGTCTATTGTGCTTCTGAGTGTCAAATTTTACTGATTATTGTAGATGATCTCTTAATTGTTTTGGGTGCAAAATTAGTACCAAACAGGAAAAGAACTGCAATAAGCACACCAGTAAGACACAACAAGCTCAAGGGTTTTTGTGTCCAAGAGCTAACCCTGGGCAAACATAGTGTAGATTGGAGGTTAGTACAAATGTAAGTGACTTGAGTGTGAAATGTGAGTCAGAAAGTACTCAAGATGATGCAGCACAATGTGAAAAGTGCACAAAAAATAACACAGACTCACAGAAGGTTACACTCCATGTGATAAAGTAAGTTCTAAAAACGAGATGAGTACAGAGTGGCACAGGGATCATTTCTGGTGCAGGGCCTTAAGGAAAAAAAAATGTGATAGGGAATAAGACTAAAACAAAATGACACCCCATGAGTAAGGAATATAGTCAGTGTCAAAGAAATAGAGTGGATATTCCCAGTAGTAGGAGTAGTGTAACTAGAAAAATATCATGCATGTACTTTTGCCACAAAATTCTTCTATATATAAATGAAAAAGTAAAGGTTTGTAGGTAATGAGAAGAAAGAAATCAGTAAATCACTCCTCAGGGAAGTGTAGGTGATGCCATAGTGCCTTAACTTCATGTCCCCTATAGCCCACTGCCCTATTGGTAGCTTGCTATGTCAAAATGTCCTGGTAATTTTCCAGCCTAAGTTTGTAGCCTTCAGATAACTCTCTGTCCCCCCCCACCCCCCACCCCCCGCCCCCGTTTCAGGATGTTATTGTATTTCTCATTCCCAGACACTATATATGTGCCCCTACACTGTTCCAGGATGTTATTGTAGACTAACACTTCTTTCAGCTTCTGTAATCAGGTAGGCTGATCAGAATGGAAAAACAGAATGCAGCCGGAGTCTTGTACTTAGCAGCGTGAAAAGCAGGATAGGGCTTTTGCCTTCATATACCCTGCCTAAATGCTATTTGGGGGTTCTGGGTTTTAAGAGACGCTAGTCCTTCCATAGATGCCTGTTGAATAAAGACTCCTAATTCGAATTCACGGCATTACAGTGGTCTTTAATCTCTGGCAGTATGTGACACTCTCACCCCAAAACACTGCTATAGAGTCATTTGCAATTCTTAGAGACTCAATGTAACTTTCCCAGACTGTAGTTTGATGGGTGCAGACAACTTTGTTTCTTCTATGGATAGGTTGGTAGGTTGGAACCATCTACCTTACAGGGGGATTGTGTTTGTATCTAAGAAGGTGATTTCATTGGTGGGTAGAATGGGGGTGGAGAGGGGGGAGGACTGACAGCTTACCATTGAGAAAAACACTCACCGTGGCTTATATAGAGCACCCCCTAGAGGAGAGTCTGTCTGTTTTATAATGCTAATCATATATTTTTTGTAGCATTTCTTTTCAGTCCTCAGTAACCTGGTGGTATAGTGGTTATGAGTTGTGCTGCCAATTACAAGGTCAGCAGTTTGAAACCATCAGCCACTCCATGAGAGAAAGATGAAGCTTTCTACTTCTGTAAAGAGTTACAGTATTTCAAATCCCCAGGGGAAGTTCTACCCTCTCATAAGATCATACATACAAGCAAATTTTAAAAATCCAAATCACTGCCATTGAGTCAATGGTTTTGAACTGCCAACTATGCAGACATCTGCCCAACATGTAACCAGTACACCACCAGGGCTCTAGAATTTGGAATTTATTCAATGAAGCGAATGAGTTGTCTCTTTTAGAGTCCTTTATATCTCATTTTCATGCTCCCACCCCTTCATTTAGGAGGAGTTTCAAAGCCTATGGAAAAAAACAGCCATACCAAGTATAAAACTAATTTCCTATAAAGAAAAGAACTAGGCATACATTGTAGTCTGACTGCCTACTACCATCTACTGACAGGGATCAAGTTGTTCTTGTTAGGTGAGAAAAGTGTTTGTAAGCAAATTGCAATTCCTGAACCAGTCCTAGGAGAGACTACCTTCCCTTCAGGGAACTTAAAGATTGAAAATAGCCCCATTATTTAAAAGTTAGAGTATGGGGGCCAAGTAGTTAAAGCTGTAGAACCAATCCTATAACACCTTTAAATCTTCAATTGTGTACACTTACCAATCAAGGTCCTCCTGTAATCCTGCCTTCAGTAGTGATGAATTGATGTGCTAACAGTCATGATCTTGTGATAATTTCCTTTGTCCATGGCCATGAATTTGTTGGACTTGCTCTTGGCCTCTTGTGTATGGGCTCCCTAATCCAGATGATTTTCTTTACATTGTCCTGTTGAAGGTTTAACGATGGAGTCACTATAGAATATGTTTGAATTTGGGACCTCTCCTCACTCCTCCTAAAAACATGTGTCAGGGTAGAATGGTGTTCCATGGAGTTTTCAGTGGATGGGTTTTCAGAAATAGTTCTTCAGGTATTTCTTTCATGGAGCTTCTGGGAAGGCTCAAACTTCCAACGTTATGGTGACCAGCAAAAAACCTAACCTTTTGCACCAGTCAGGACAGAGTTGTTTAAAGGGACTGTAATTGAGTGAACAATTTACTAGTAATTCAGAGAAGTGGCTTCAGGGATGAGCATTTACTTTACAAAGAAGGGAAACCAACTTAGTGTACACTTTCTGCCATGAAAGTAAATGGAGAATGCTACCTATGCTTTCAAAACTTATGGGTACCTATTCAAGGAAGACAATAGAGATGAATATATCTGACCTCTGCTGGCTTTGTTTTTTGCCATGGGTCAGGGGTATACATGCTTCCACAACCCATCTGCCTATATATACTGATCGATCTGGTCCCAGTAGCCTCTGCCAGTTCAGACAGAGGTCTTCCAAATGGTCTTTCTGCTTCTCTGTGTCCTAGATAGCCATCATACACTGAGGGATTGCTGTGATGGAGGCGTGGTTTGTCTTTTAGCTGACCATACCCCCAAGGAAAATAAAGGAGGGTGTCTTCAGACACATCCTCTATTAAAATAGTCTTAACGATACTGTGATAGAAACAAAGGATGTGGTTTAGTTCCTACCCTTCTTAATGCTGTAGCAGGGAATTCCTTACAAAATGGGATCCTATCCTAAGGAATATAGAATTATAACACATCACATAAGGAGTTATGGCTAGACGGCCCATATTAGTTGACTATATCTCAACTAGAGCCTTAGATCACTTGCTCTTAGATGGTGGCTACTTCAAATGAAGCATTTTGTGAACAAAAGTGAATGACAATATACTATAAACTAAATATGTTGTTCTGTGGTTATTGGGTCACAGAAGGTGATTGTGGTAGTTACCTAGTCTGGTGTCAATTTGACTCTTGAGAGGATTAAGAGTGAAGGGGTAGAGTCTAGCCTGTCAATCTGGTCATAGCAAATGAGGCCTCTATGTGGGGATGGCCTTTTCCACAGAATTCTGGGAAATCCAGTATTTCCTCCATAGAGGCAGGAGTCACCTCTCTCTCTCTCTCTCTGCTGACTCCTTGCTAGGCATCCCTGAGGAGAAGCTACATGGACCTACCCTGATACAGCCCTGAAAGCTGGAGAAGCCAGGTGGAGACCCCTGCCAGCACTGAGATACTTACAACACCACTGGATCCAAAGACTTTCTACCCACTGGCTTGTGATCCTCCTGCATTTGGCATCATTGCATGTATTTTGTGAGTCTGAAGAAGACTTTATAGATTGGTATTGGACATATGGGCTAATATTGGACTTACGGGCTTGGACTAGACTGGGTTGAGATGCTTTTTTAATGTACAGTTACCCTTTATATAAAAATCTCTCTTATATATACATATGATTCTATGGATTTATTTCTCTAGTCTACCCAGACTAACACAGAGATAATACTAAATTTTTTTTTTCAGATGAAGGTAGGAGGGGAAGATTGGTGTTTGGCAAAGCTGAATTTATATTGGGCTATAAGGGTCTACAAAGGGAGCCTGGCCCCAAAGTCTGAAGACTGAAGGCCAACAAGGAGGAAGCTGTTAAGTATCTGACTGAAGAACAGAAGAAATCACCAAGGCTTGATTATCTGACAAAGAGTTTTCAGTGATTCACGAACACCTCCTTTGATGGGAAGGCAAAGTGCCTGAAGCAGACCACAGAGTGTGTTGAAGGAGTGTGCCTGCATATACTAGATTTTATCTCCTCGAAGGCTGGCATTGTGTCTGTGCTATTGTCTGCTTCTTTAAAACCCAAACTGAGGGAGTTGAGGTAAGCCATTGACCAGTGTTTCCTCAGCTCCTGAGGAATGTTTACTGAGGTGTGGTGTTTTTCAAAGCCTTTAATCAAAAGTACACTATGTCCTTTGTACCTTTATTTTCTAAATGTGTGAGGACACACTGTTTTTACTTCTTTGTCAGCATTCCAAAACATTCTTGTCACTCTGAATTCCATGCTATCCTCTGAACATGGGCAATATGGCCTAGAGCTTTGTATTAATATACTGTTCTCATGATTTCCAATATAGACAAGTCTGATTCTGTAGATGACCCAGAATGAAGGCCCATCAAAGATGTAAACTGTAAACTTTTTTTTAAGTCACCATGGAAAGGTACGGTATGATTACAAATTTTGTTTGCCTTCAGGACTCTGAATAAAACATATGAAAAGCGGTATTTCTTTTTAAAAAATATACTTGATATCATTTTAATCTATACTAAAATGAATGAACATAAGTTTGCTAGAGCCCAAAACATTGTGTCAGAATGCAAATTATATATGTTTAATGATTTGTTGCCCTAAGACAAGCACTGATATTTTTATTAAGTTCACTATGAAGAGCCAATAACTAATTGCAGATAATGTCCTATTTTTGCAAAGCAACTAGCCTGGCCCTGGGCTTTTACTATCTGCCTACTAAGAAAATAGCGAAGTATGCCTCACGTAGTGACAACCAACAGAATGTAAAACAGATGACCAAGAAAAGAGCATTGTATTGTGTGGTGGAGTAAAATTTCTTAATATAGCTCTCCTGCACAGTCTTTAAATCCTACCAGAGGACCACGAAAACAGGATGCATTGAACACAGATAGAGGGATGGGTCAGTTTTCATTACCAAGACTGACTGTAAGCCTGAGCCATCTTTAAAGCAGCATCAGCGAGAAGCCCTGAGGACCATGGAAGAGCATGTCCACCCCCTGTCTGAAGTGGTGGAGGTCATGGAGTTGATGCATCAGAGACTGTGGGACAGAGGCTCACAGTAGCAGTGCCAAGACTATGAGGTACTTTCTCCTCATCTAGCCCAAGACGATGGAGCGGTGTAATAGAATGACAAGCAGGCTGCCTTCGTGGCCCATGGCGGCAAAGAACAAGGGACAATGTGACCGAGAGACCAAAAACTGGAGAAAGACTTGACTGCTGGTTAAAAAGTCCCATGATTGTCTTATTACTCTGGCTGATCCTGACTTGTGCTAACCTCCTGACTTCCCTAATAAATTCCCTGGATTGTGAGTGTTGTTTGTGAGCTCTGTTTGGTCATTGCAGTAAATGATCGAACCATCATAGATGTCGCGTGGCATGGGAGGAAAGGTTTTGCTGTCACAATAGGCAGGGAAGGATGCAACCTGAAGGCATGTCCTCAGAGAAGTAGGGAAGCCAGAGATCAGAAATGGCCCTCTATTATTGTTTATTGGAATTGTTGCTTGTATTGTTAGAAACTGGAAGTTTTCCAAGAATACAGAGCAGAGAAGGCTCTCACCTAATCCAAGAGGTTCACAGACAAAATCGTCCTCAATTGTAAAAAACCAAAAAACCAAACTCACTGTCATTGAGTCGATGACTATATGAGACGGTAGAACTGCCCTTTTAAGTTTTTGAGACTGTAGCTGTTCACAGGAGTTGAAAGCCTTTGCTCAATCCTGAAGGATATTAAAAATGCTCAGTTTATGAATGAAATGTGCCTAAGATTTGTGAAGGGCTAATTTGCATCTCCGCTTCCTCTCTCTCTCCTTTTAGCAGAATGGTCCACAAATACATTTGTGCATCATTTTTATTAACAGGGCCTCCTCGTTCACTATGGTGTAGGTATCATTGTTAGACGCCATTGAACTAGTTCTGTCTGACAGTGACCCCATGTACAAAAGAGTGAAACACTGTCCACTCTGCCTCGTGGTTAAGTTTGAGCCAATTTTTGCTGCCACTTTGACATAAAAGATCTTCCTCTTTTTCACTGGCCTTCCACTTTCATGAGCATTACACATGATTCCTCCTGATAACATGTCCACAATATGTTAGATGAAGTCCAGCCATATTTACTTCCAATGAACATTCTGTAGGTATTTCATGAAAGTTAGATTTGTTCATTGTCTGTCAGTTCATTATATATCCAACATTCTTGACCAAAACCGTAATTCAAGTGCACAAATTCTTCCCTAGTTTTCCTTATTCATTGTACAGATTTTCATATATGCTTGAGGATATTGAAAATACCATGACTTGAGTCAGGTGCATTCAAAGTACTATCTTTGCTCTTGTAACACTTAAAAGATGTCTTTTGTAGTAGATTCTCCAGTGTTGTTTGAATTTTTGAGTACTTCCATGGGAATTGATAGTGGATCTAAACAAAATGAAATTCTTGAAAACTTAAATATTTTCTCTGTTCATTATGATATGATCTACTGGTACAGACATGAGGATTTTTTTCTTTGTAATCCCTCAAAAACAACAGCGACAAAAGCATCACTACCATTGGGTCAATTTCAACTCATAGCAACCCTATGGAAGAAGATAGAACTACCCGTTTGGGTTTCTAAGATTGGGAAGCTTTATGGGAACAGAATGTCTCATCTAGCCCCTGAAGAGTAGCTGGTACATTTGAACTGTTGACCTTGTTTTAAACTTATCTTCATTAAAAAATCATTGCATATGATATTAATGATTCCACATTCTATTGGGTTACATTTCTTTAGAATGGCCACAAATATGGATCTCTTCTGTTCTGCTGCCAGGTTTTCTAATCAAAGACTAGTGAGTGCATCCAATTCTGCATTAGAGTTTTGAAATATTGGAATTGGTATTCCATCAATTCCTGGAGCTTTGTTTTTCACTTGTAGCTTCAGTGTCAGCTGGACTTCTTCTTCTGGTATCATCTGTTATTGATCTTATGCTACTTCTTAAAATTGAATGTTGACAGATTCTTTTTGGTACAGTCACTCTGTATTCCTTCCATTTTCTTATGAGATTTACTGTATCATTCAATATTTTTCCCATAAAATCCTTCAAGGGTAAGCATTCAGCAGATGTCCACAAAGGGTATTTAAACGCCACTCAGGGACTCTCCAAGGGAAAACCTGGGGCCCTGCTCCCTTCAAGATTTTACTCCAGAAAATCGAACAGATTTCTCTCAAAGTTGATAAATGTGAGTCAAAATTCACTTATCAGCACCTCACAATGAAGATTAACCTCTGGAACCCATTCAATAGAAAGCTGGCTAATAGAAGTCTTCAATAGAAGTCTGGAAGAACTACTGTGACTGGGGGAGTTAGAGGCTTTATCATTCAATGAAATATCTTTTTAAATACAAAAAAAGCTGCACCTTAATTTTTGGAAGTAACTGCTCAATTGGTGCACTGAAAATCAATATTTCAAAAAATGGATAATGAATAGTAGAATATAAAAAATACCTTATAATAGGAGGAGTGTAATTGTAGAATTACAATAGAATTGAGATTGTAATTCTAGAAATTTATGATAGATTTAGAGAATTCAGGAAGGTAGCTTGCAATACCAAAGCGCTGTACTTATTTTTAACGGCAAGCCATTATAAATGACTTTGTAACAAAGACTTTTAAAAGAAACTCTATGAACTTAGTATCCTCAAGTTCATTTTATCCATCAGTCATTACCACACTATGTCAATGGTCTAGGAACTGTTTAAAGGTCTACAAAATGAGTGAAAGTAGAGAAAATGAGGGATGGGGCAGGAGAAAGCATTGCCTCCTTTGCCGTGAGACCAGAAGAGTTCGATGGTGCCTGGATACCATCACTGACCATTTTGACCAATGGATTCCATAGAATAATGCTATCAAAAGGACAAAATACAGAACAGAATTTCAAACTGTCTGAACTCTAAACTTTCTGAAGCCAATCCCTGAAACTATTGCTCAGAGACAATAATTAAGCCATAAACAAAAATATCCTTTAAAAACAAAGCTCAAAATCATTAAAGAAAGAGAGAAAGAAAGACCAAGTTTATTGGTCTGAGAATGACTGGCCCCTTCAGCCAACTTTCAGCCAAATAATGAACAAACCTGTAAGGTGAACAATAACTACAAGCAGATGCCCTGTTCTTGGATCAATCACTCAGAGGAGCTCAAAAGAACAGCATTTGCCCAGAAAAAATGTTTAGTAAGGCTGAAAGGGTCAGAAAAAGTAAGGAAAGGCAGGAAGTGGGAATGCTATTATTACAGTGTGTGGATTAAAATTAATGTCACACACAGGGGAAATTATATGACTTACTCAATGGAAAAACAATTTGCCCTGTAAACTTTCACCAAAATCACAATAAAAAGTAAGAAGGAAAAAGAAAGCCAATTCGTTGAAACCCAAGCATTTGGACATGAATCACTTTCCTTTGGGGTATGCGTTATGTCTAACGTATGTGAATGTTCTGGCTGAGCTGGCTCTCTCTCAGGCCTGCATCCAACTCATCATCCTCTGATGTCTAATTCTTGGAATGTATGCCAGCAGCTTGCCATCTGACCTGAATTTAGAGTTCATCAGTCCCTGCAACTGCATGAGCCAGAGGAAGCCTCCACTTTGATGCCTGACTCACAGATTTGGAACTAGCCAGCCTCCACAACTATGGGAGAAATTTCCTTGAAATCTTTCTCTCTATATATGCATATGTATACATATGCACACATGCATTTATATATAAACATACATGTATATATGCATATATAATTATAGTTATATCCTGACCACTAAAAAATCACAGAGGACCCTTAGAGAACAGTGAATTTATATTAACAAGGGAGATACAACTAAGAAAAGAAGAGGGAGAATGGTTGCATAGCTCAAAGAATATAATCACTGTCACTGAATTGTATATGGAGAAACTGTTAAATTGATATATGTTTTGCTATATATTTTTTTCAACAGCTACAGCAATATAAATAAAGTTTAGGGGAGAAAAACTGAGCCCAGGAAACTCCGTGGGGAAGTTTTTCTCTGCCATATACGCTCCCTGTGAGTCAGAATCAACAGGGTAGTACCTACATGTGCACACATACACACACATACACATTCACAAAGTATTAGTGCCAAACTACAAAAATAAAGCTGAAAAATGGGAATTAATAAATACTTAACTAAATGTCCACCAAAAAATAATATTACATCAACTAGTCAACTGAAATTCCACTCTTTAATTGCAGTATAAATTATATTTAAAACAGGACAAGGGTGGATTTTAATTTGTTTGATATATTATAAATGTGAAGTGCCCCAAAGTAAGAGTACAAGGATCTCAAAACCCTAAATAACATTAATGTGATCAAAATGGAAATCTGTGTTTTCTTAGAGGGAGAATGACAAAAATGTCAGCCTTAAGTACCGATATAGTAGGCCTTCGAGAAAAGAGCCCACTTTAGGAATAAGGAGTATTTGCTGAATTCTTCATTTCCTGTACTCTGGGATCAGACACTGCTATGTACTGTCTTTTTGTTTTGTTTTGTTTGGCTTTTAAAGAGCAAGTTTTGCCTGGACAGGTATGGTGTACACTTCATTGTACACTCTACTTGTATAATTTAGAAAATCAATTAGATACCATTCCCTAAGGGGTGATATCTAGTGAATGTGTGGGGTTGGCAGGGTGAAGGTTAAATGCATGAGTGTGGTGGTGGGAGGCCAGGTTTTGAACAAAGCAAATCAGGCTGAGATGTAATATAGGAATTCCTAAGATACAAATACACTGGATGGAACAGTTTGGTTTGGGAGGAAGCTTGGATTAACTATCCTTTCTTATCCTCCCTCTTGAAGGAAAATGACCTGCTTCTTATTATCCTACAAAGGACCCCTGGTGACACAATGGTTAAGTGCTTCCTGCTAACCCAAGGACTAGTGTTGAAATCCACAGTGCTTCCACGAAACAAAGATTTGGTGATCTGCTCTCTTAAAGACCGCTGTTGTAAGGTACTATCTGGTTGGTTCCAACTAAGAACAACCTTACGTACAACTAAACGAAAACAACCAGCCACTGCATTCATCCATTTATTGACGGCCTTTCCCTCTTGTCATCTTCTACTTTACCAAACACAGTATCCTTCTCCAGAGACTAGTTCCCAGATAGCCTGTCCAAAGTATTTAAGAGGAAGTCTCTCCATAGTGTGTTTCTTAGCAGCTTTCTGGTTATACGTCTTTCAAAAGATATATATATATATTTTTGTTCTTCTGGAAGACTATGGGATATTTAATATTGTTTTGCAAAGCTTGCTGTAGGAAGGAAGTATCTAAGATGAATTTACAAAGAATGCGAAGGCGAAATATTCCCAATGGCCAATAAAGAAGTGCGCAGGAGGAGACTTAGGTCTGTTTGAAATCAGAACTATTAATGAAGGCCCTCACAATTAAATAAAAGGCAGAGCAAATTTAGAAACAAGCAAAGTTTAAAAAATGACTCTTGACTGGAATCTGAAATATTACAATAAGCATTCTATAAGGATATCTGCAACAATACCACTTTCACATAAAAAAAACATGTTTATTTTTAAATACTTGTGCAAGAACATCAACTGTTTACCAATGCTGTAAAAAGGAAGCGGTAACTTTGTAACACACTACACCAGTCCTGAACCAAGTAATGATCACAGTTTACAAAAATGGAAAATAACAAATCAAAAATTAACCCCTAAATCAAAATAAACAAAACGAAAATCTACTTCCACCACTGTGGGCAGAATTAAAATAATAATACAGAAGCACCTGTTATGGTATATTCCAAATAAATTAATTTCTTTATGTCCTTTAATAAAGATGTCTCCTAACTAAGAAACTCATCGGAATCTAACTAAGATGACCTATATTCCTAACATTATCAATAAACTGGTTTAACCTCCAAATGAAAGATTAGAGCTAGAAAACTATTATGCAGCAACCAAAAAAAATCCTAAGGCTTTGAGAATGTCAAGGGCTTCTTAATAATATCAGATAAGCATTGAGTTAATTTAATGATAGAACAAGAAATAGTGTAAGAAGTCCTGTAGCACCGTAGAACTAGTGTTATGGGTTTCTTTAAATTGTTTTTTAAAGTGTTAAGCTGATCTTGTTGCACAGATTAAAGTTAGCTAAAGAAAATTCCTGCATTATTTCATCGTATTGGGATTTTAGCTTCCCCATTATGATTTGAAGGAAGTGGACCAGAAACTCCCTTATAATAATGCTGTTTGTTCTAATGATAGGAATTTGAGGGAGGCAGAGACAAGGACATGTAACATGTCATTTCAATTAAAAGCCGAAATAGCAAATGGGTGTCTTTTCCCATAAAATAACAGCCTGATAGAACCTCTCTGCATTTTTACCATGTATTTTAGAGCGAGGACCCTGTTGCACTTCAGTTTAATAAGGGTTCCCAACAGTCTGCGAGACGTCAGGGATCAATACACTTTCACTATTTGTGTCTGAGATGAAAGATAAAAACTTGAGCTAACATCAACCATTTTAATCTAGTAGAGAGTAACCTTATATCCTACTTAAAAACTTGGGCAGATATGAGTAACAACAACAACAATAAAATTGACTCATGGTGGCTGATCGGACAGAGGAGAGCTGTCCCTCTGTGCCGCCAACTCTGTAAATATTTATGAGAGTAGAAACCCTCATCTTTCTCCTGTGGAGTGGCTGGTAATTTCAAACTTCTGACCTTGAGGTTTGTAGTGCAACATGTAACCCATGATGCCATCTTTGTTATTAGGTGTTATCAAGTGAGTTCTGACTTGTATACAGCAGAATAAATGACAGAATGAAACACTGTCAAGTCTGGCAGCATCAACCCCCACTGAGATGGATTGACACAGTGGCTGCAAGGATAAGTTCAACTGGAACAACAATTGTGAAGATGCTGCCAGACTTGACTCAGAAAAACCCTCAACAAAAGTTGAGACTTAATCACACCCTAATCCTGTCCATTAACCTAGCAGACACCCTATGGAGTCTTCATCTAAAATGGAATTACAGCAATAGGCATAAAGGAAAAAATTTATAGTACATCACATAAGGGATTATAGCAAAAGGAATCTATGTGCATATATTTATAGGTTTAGTATTAAAATAGCAGAAGGACATTGGGCCTCCACTCAAGCACTCCCTCAATGCAAGAATACTTTCTTCCATTAAATTGGCATTCTATGATGCTCACCTTCCTGACACAATCACTGAAGACAAAGCGGGTGAATAAGAAAATATGGTGAAGAAAGGTGATGGTGCCCGGCTATCAAAAGATATAGCCTCTGGGGTCTTAAAAGCTTGAAGATAAACAAGTGACCATCTAGCTCAGAAGCAACAAAGCCCACATGGAAGAAGTACTCCAGCCTGTGTGATCACGAGGTGCCAAAGGGATCAGTTATCAGGCATCATCAGAACAAAAAATCATATCATAGTGAATGAGGCGGGGAGTGCGGAGTGGAGACTCAAAGCCCATTTGTAGGCCTCTGGACATGCCCTTACAGAAGGTTCTTGGGGAGGAGATGAGTCAGTCAGGGTGCGATGTAGCAACAATGAAACATACAACTTTCCTCTAGTTCCTAAATGCTCCCCCCCACCGCCACTATCATGATCCCAATTCTACCTTACAAATATGGCTAGACCAGAGGATGTACACTGGTACAAATAGGAACTGGAAACACAGGGAATCCAGAATGGATGATCCCTTTAGGACCAGTTGTTTGAGTGGCGATACTGGGAGGGTGGGTTGGAAAGGGGGAACCGATTACAAGGATCTACATGTGACCTCTCCCTGGGGGACGGAAAGCAGAATAGTGGGTGAAGGGAGATGACGGACAGGGCAAAATATGATAAAATAATAATTTATAAATTATCAAGGGTTCATGAGGGAAGGTGAAGTGGGGAGGGAGGGGGAAAACTGAGGAGCTGATGCCAGGGCCTTAGATGGAGAGCAAATGTTATGAGAATGATGAGGGTAATGAATGTACAAATGTGCTTTACACATTTGATGTATGTATGGATTGTGATAAGAGTTGTATGAGTCCCTAATAAAATGATAAAAGGGGGGATTATGCATAGAAGGGTCATATTAAATGATTGACTACATCTCAAAAGCCATCCGCTTTTTTGTTCCCTTACCGTCTATTTTACCAAACATAATATCCTTCTTCAGGAATTAGTCCCTCCTAATGAAATGCCCAAGTAAGTAAACTAAGCTTGCCGTGCTCTCTTCTAAGGCACATTCAGACTGCCTCCTCCGAGACACATCTGCGTGCTCTTCGGGCAGTGCACGCTGTCTTCCGTATTCCCCGCCAGTAACACAGTCCAAACACAAGACTCCGTGGACTTCCATTTTCATTGTTCAGCTCTTCAAGCATGTGAGACCAGACTGCAAGAGACGGCACACCTGAGTCCTCAAAGCGTCCTCTTTGCTTTTAACACTTTTAAAGAGGTCTTTTACAGGAGATTCACCCTAAACTCACAAACAAATATGACACTTTGATAGGCCTGCTTCAAGGCAGCAATGACAAGGTGACCTCTTAATAGCCCCAAACACCTTCTTTTGCGATGAAGTCTTCTCATAAGAGTTTCTCACACTTTTCCAGCCCATTTAACCACCCTATGAAAACTCTGCCTAAAGCAAATTGAGAGAAGGTGTTGATGGTCGAGGGTAGAGGTCAGCAAACGGACTCAAGAGCCCTGTGTGGCTCTTTGGGGACGTCCATGTGGCTATGAAGTAAGACGGAAAAAACTTAAAGGATGCTATTCAACTAATGGCAATTTTGTTTTTTTGTAAAAGTATATTTATGGCTTTTGGATAATTTTTAAATTGTTGTGACGGACCACAGGATCAGCTCTTTCGTCACAAAAGTTTGCCCCCTCTTGGCCTAGGGCCAATAGTCAGAACCCATTCGAGTTGCGTGATCTCTCAATCCAGATGGTGTTTTGTGTGCACTGTCCAACCGATTCTGAATTGTGGAGACTTCATGCTTCACAGGGTTTTCTTAACCACAATCTTTACAGAAGTAGATGGCCAGTCCTTTGCCCCCATGATGTCACTGAATGGATTCCAAGCTCCCACCTTTCCGTTATCAGCCACTTGCACATAAACTCTTGGCACTTCCCGGGACCTTCAGAATCTAGACACTGAGAGAGAATCCCCAGGCTCCTGTCCTCATTCTGGTTCTTTTTAAATGACTTTGAAACTGCTACCTCTATCCTTGGCTGTGTATTCTAACCCTACTCTGATTTTGAGTCTGAATGCTATTCGCAGTGACTTCCTTACACTTAAAACCCTGCTGCCACTGCCATGTTCATCTTGAATTGATGTCAAAGACTGTGGTCTCTGTTTCAGGAGTCCTGGTGGCATCATGAGTTACTCATGAGCAGCTATCCACAAGACAGCAGCCTCCGTGAGGGGGGACAATGAGGCTTTCTAGTTCCATAAGGATTTCTAGCTTTGGAAACCCACAGCGGCAGTTCTACGCTGCCCCATGGGTTCCCTATGAGTTGGAATCAACTCGATGGCAGTGAGTTTGGTCTTTTGGTCTCCGCTTCACATAGATGACTCACAACAACAAAAGGAACATCTCTTCTTTCCAGACCCCCAGCAGCTGCAGTCACTGGCTTAATGGCTTCAGTGGTTCCTGATCACTGAAGCTCTTAGACTTGCCTTCCTTATGCAATCACTTACGGCAATCACCATTTTTTATCCTCCTCATCACAGATATAGGAGCCCTGGTGATGCAGTGGTTAAATGTTGGACTGCTAACCACAAGGTCAGCAGTTCAAAACCACCAATGGAGAAAGATGAGGCTTTCTATCCACATAGGGAATTACAGTCTCAGAAACCCACAGGGGGCAGTTTTACCCTGTCCTATAGGGCAACTGTGAGTCAGAATCAACTCGATGGCTGTGAATTTGAGAATCACAAGTAAGCGATAATCATAGATAAAATTAAAATGCTGCATGGTTCTTACTATTCACTTCTCTGTTTGATAACCCCTGGTGAGTCTCTACATAGGATAGGTAAATTTCTTACTTTAGTAGGCATGATTCCTTAAAATCTTATTATTCCAAAGAGACTTTCCAACATCATCTTTAAATATCAGCATTTTATGACTCTCTCGATATGCCCATGCACCCTAAATTTTACCGAAGCAGGGCAACTAATATGATCTTCCTAACTTATTGATAATTTCAATAATTTTGTGGTCTTCTTCCTCTTTTATTTGTCTGAAAATTCTTTTTTTAATTATAAATCATTTTATTGGGGGCTCTTACAGCTCTTATAACAATCCATACATCAATTGTGTGAAGCACATTTGTACATATGTTGCCATCATTATTTTCAAAACATTTTCTTTCTACTTGAGCCCTTGGTATCAGCTCCTCTATTTTGCCTCCCTCCCTCATACTCCCACCTTCATGAACCCTTGATAAATTATGAATTATTATTGTTTTCATATCTTATGCTATCCGCTGTCTCTCCCTTCACTCACCTTTCTGTTGTTTGTCACCTGAGCAGGGGAGTAGGGGAATTATACATCAATCATTGTGATTGGTTCCTCCTTTCGCCCTTTTTACCCCTCACCTTCCCCCTACTCTCCTGGTATCGCTAAACCCATTATTGTTCTTCTGTTCTGGATTGCATGTGTCGAAAGCTCTTAGCTGTACCAGGGTACATGCTCCAGACTAGCTGGATTTGTAAGCTAGAACTGGGGTCATGATAGTGGGGGTTGAGAGGAAGCGGAAGGAATAAAGAACTAGAGAAATGTTTTGTGTTTTGTCGGTGCTATACTACACCCTGTCTGACTCCTCTCTTCCTTCTTACCCTTCTGGGAGGGTGTGTCCAAATTGTCTACAAATGGTCTTTGGCTCTCCACTCTGACAATACTTGTTTAAATCAAGATGATTATTTGTTTTGGGTCTTCTGATGCCTTGTGTGTATATTCTTCTGCCTCTACACAGCCCCTCACCCACCACCCCTTTAACCTAGTTTATGCGACTCACCATCACCTATGTTGTTGTTGATATATGTTAGCAAGTAGATTCAGACCCTTAGAAACCACACAGGATAGTAGAATTTCCTCATAGATTTTTTTCTAGGCTGTAATCTCTATGAAAGCATGCTGCCAGGCTTTTCTGATCAGTGACTGCAGGTTGGGGCTGTTAACCTTTTAGTTAATAGCCACGTCTTTAGCCATTGAGCCACTTGATTCGTTATTTATCCTTTATAGGTATTGCCATTAAGTTGATTTTGACTCATAGTGACCCTATAGAATACTGCTGAACTGCTCTTAGAGTTTCTGAGACTTTAAATCTTTATGAGAGCAGCCAGTCCCCTCTTTCTCCCATAAAATAGGTGTGGATTTGAACTATCAACCTTTCAGTTAATAGTCCAACAATAAAGCCATGGTGTCACCAGGACTCAATTCCATCCTTTATCCTCTACACATGCATTGAGCTGCCATCTCCTCTAGAAAGCCTTCCCAAGGCTTCCAAGTGGTAAAAACTGCTTATATGTCTCTTACCATTGTGCATTGGTTATTGGAATTTTCAGCTGTTATGAGTTACTCAAGGGAAAATTCCATAACTACAGCAGCATCTCTATCTGATGAATTAAGAAGGGTATGAATCAGAATATTGTCCTTTAGTCCTATGTAGGTCCTTTGTGCTTTGCTATGATGTAACATTTTACTAGCCCTGCACAGATAAGGTCAGATCCCAAAGAGGGGAAGACCCTCACAGCACAGAAGAGGGAGAGATCATTATAATAGAATACCTTCCCTGTTAAATCAACAGCCATGCCTCTCCTCTGCTATTATTTTTATTTTATTTTATTTTTTGTCCATTTGTATTCTGAGGATGTGTTACTCCTAGTCTTCTCTCTTGCAATTTATCAGTTCATTCAATAAACAGATCATAGACCAACTGCTAAACATTACACAAGACAAGCCTGGTCCTTGCTCTCATAGAATTTTAACTCTACACAGGAATAAAAATAGTGTCATCTATCTTTTTTCCTTTCTTTTATTAATTTACACAACCTTAAATGTGGCCGAAGGACAGGAAGTGGTGGCTTTATCCAAGAATACAACGTGGCCCCATTATTGGATCAGAGAAAATGTTCTTGAGAAAGTTCAAATTCATTTCCTGTTTGGTTCACTTCATAAGGAAAAGAGGAAAGTAAGTCAGCTCTTTCTTACTGGTATAATTAAAGGTTAATTATTATTAATTATTTCCAGCTTAATCTGAATCATGTCTTCCAAAACTCTTTGACATTTAACATCATATTTTTGCCCCATTCAGTTTCTGCTTCCCAATAAATACAAATGTGAAGGACACTCAAAACTCATACAAAAGTTAACATAAAGCTTATTCAGAGCAGTTAGGTTATATGCATGTAGGGAGACCATTCTAATTGTTTATAAAGGAAAGATGAGGGAAAGAAGATTAGCCATTGACCAATCTTAATAGGATTGAGCCCTATCTTCACAACGCCCACTCCCAACCCCCATGTACTGATATCAATTAACATCTGGTTACTTCTAGCCTGACTACTAATAATTTGGCCTTCCACCCACCTAACCTTGAGGTCTTTTGAGATGAAGACTGTGAATCATGACTATCATCATGAGTTTTCATTTCTTCAGGAAACCTGTGTTGAAATTACTTGTTATGGCTCTTCTATGCATAGTTTCTATAATTTCCACCAAATGACTGTGTGGGAACATGCAGAGAAGGTATAGAAGACTCTAAGGAGGGAGTTAGTCAATGTTTGTCATTCCACTGTGCATAAATTGAGCCATCTCAGAAGCAGGGACAGAGAGTCATGACAAATAGTAGGAAGAGCACATCGAGGACCCCAGCAGGTGAGGAGCAGCAGAGGCAGCAGCAGAGACAAAGAAAAAGGGGTTAGAGCAGCAGAGACAATAGACAGACAGGCAGGATTCCCAGCCTAGAAAATGAGAAAGTGGAGTCTCTTTAGTCATTGGCAGCACTAAAGGAGCATGATAGCACGTAAGCAGGACCAAGACCCAGAGTCCACATCGCTGTGAGACTGCAGACGTGTCTGCCAGTATGGTTGATGAGAGGTCCGGTAGACAAAAGAACCGTAGCCTACTGTTGTACGATCTTTCTGTGAATTCTCTGTTGCCATGGCACAGGGTTCTTAACCCAGCAGAGGAAGAGTGTGCCATAGAGATGATTGGTGTCAGAACAGGGAAAACCAGGTTGGAGGGTGGAAGCCCAGCTGTCCTCAGCCTCACAGGGATCATCCTTGGCCAGATGTGCAGCTGGACTCTCTTTCTCCCTACTGGTGTTGGAGGCAGTCATTCATGGTCCCTAAGTCATTTCCCCAAGGAAAAGACATATGGAGACCACTCATATTTACACCAAGAGCTCCCAAGTTAGCCATGTCATTAACCTCAGATTCCAAATTTCAGGTTAGTCACAGTTGGCTGGCCACAAATACCTCTCCTGCCCACCCCACCCTTAAAAAAAAGAAAGATCTCCATTGAGTGGATTCCAACACATAGTGGTCTGATTAGACAGAATAGAACTACTCCTGAGTCACTCTTTCCAGAAGCAGACTACCACAGCTTTCTCCTGCAGAGGGGCTGGTAGGTTCAAACCATTCATCTTTCTGTTAGCAGCTAAATACTTTAACAACTGAGATACCAGGACTCCCAACATATCTTTGGTGCCTAGACAAGGGCCTGAATCCTGAGTTGGAATCAACTCATCAAGAGTTTTAGGAGCAAATTTTGACAGGCTTTTGCAATTTTGGTCGGGATTTTTATGCCTAATATTCAGTTTGGGGACAAGAAAATTTTAAAACTTGAGTATGATGGTTGTTATTAATTTTCCTATTGAACAAGAAAGAACAAGTATAAAGCAGATGTATAGATTGTCACTTTCTGTTTTTTTACATGGTTATCTAACTGGCATATTCTATAGACATGGTGGGGTATTCAGGGTGAAGTTCATATAAAAATCTGTTTTTTCTAGCATTAAAAGGTATTCAATATCAACATTAATATTGAGAGAAGTTTCTATTATATACACTGTGCAGCCTAGAGAAGAATTTGTAGCAAGTGAGGAGGAGGCTGTTGATTGGGGTAGACGGCAATTCCACCCTAACATACTTGTAGCTACAACATTTGAACCTCTCAGAACCTGAACGTCTTGGAAGTCCATCAAAGCAAAAACCAATACTCACTTCAGAATGAACAATGTTTCCCATGCCATATGTCCTGGCACTCTCTTAAAATTCCAACTAATTTTGCTAGGGATGAAGAGAATCGTGAGCAAATTTACCCCGTGGGCATGCAAGAGTACTAGGTGGTGTTTAACCTCCGATTACAAGGACATGGATTCTGCAGAATGTGTGTCCAGTGCCTTACTTTGCTTTATTTGACCTGTGTATATTTGGGAGGAAAATAACCTTCATTTTCCTAATTTAAGTTTCATGTGAAATATTTCTTTAAAATAACAAGCCTTTTGGCTGCAGTAAAGATAAGGATTAGTTAGCATAGCTTCTAAACTCCCTAATGTAGTCCTTATGAGACTGCTCTCTTTTAACAGCCTCAATTAAATTAACTCAGTTTCTTTAATGTGTTCTTTACCCGCAAACTGGACTAATTCTGAGCCAAAGAGAGGGAAACTCACTGTTAGTGAAAATGAATTAAGTCATCTCCTTTGAAAGACCTATCTATGGCCCTAAAACCACTTGAAGGAGCCTTGAGGGCTTAGTGGGTCACAATGTGAGCTGCTGTCCTCAAGATGAGCATTTTAACCCTCCAGCCATTCTGATAGGAAGATGAGGCTTAGGGCTCCCATAAAGATTTACACCCTCATAAACACAGAGGGGCAGTTTTGACCTGTTCCATAGAGTCCTAATGAGTTGGAATCCACTCAATGGGAGTGGGTTAAGGGAACTATGCAAACAATGCAGTTGTTCCATCTAGATTCTATCAGGAAACTAGAAATTCCTAGACTGTGAAGTTCATTCTTCCTTTTAATGGCCACAGTAGCCTGGTGACACAGAAGGGTCAAGAATTAGGCTCCTAATCTCCTCATGAGAAAGAGGTAGCATCCACTTCCTTGAAGACGGCAGTAGTAGGAATGCTATGAAGAAGTTCTATTCTGTCCTACAGGGCTGCTATGAGTCAGAATGGAATTAACAGACACAGGTTTGGTTTGTTATTAATATTTTTCATATTTATGGCCAAGAATCGACAGACAGAGTTTTAATTTTTGGGGTTTGGGGGTTAGTCACACGGCTTCCACAGAATTATGTCTTGGAAGCTCTTTGTGCAAATATGAGAGGTAGCCATGTGTCTTTTCCATGTGATAGTGGGCCTCATTCCTCAAGGAATGAAAAATAATGACAGTGATCATGATTCGCAGCTTCCACTTCACTTGTCAACATCTGGCCTTTGTTTTTATTTCAGAGCTTTGGCATTCCCAGACTGATATTGTTCTACCCACAAAGACTGTCGAATATCAATTTCAGCCTTAAAACATGTGATAACGTATACACACTTGATAAGTTTGTACGTTCACATTGAGACCATGTGTGGCCTGTAAATGTGATGAGTGATATCGAGTGCTGTGGCTTTATTCTGGGAATGACTAAACAAAGCATCTCAGATGTCTACTGTATTATGGTCAGAAATAGCAGTCTTCAAGTCTTTATCCTACGACACCAGTAGCATAAGATCGAAAAGAATATGTCTCTTCTTTCTTTCTTTAGATTTATCCACCACTCCCCCATCTGCCACCTGCTCACCCGACCACCAGGCTCTATCCTAACCTGGTTTTGTTTTTGTGATATCACCATTCTGTGCAGGGCCTAAAAGAAGGTAAAATAGAATAAGGTCTTTGAGTTCTGGTACTGAACAATGGATTCCTTGGAAGGGAGTTGCTTAGGTTTTCAGAGAAACCTAATCCATTGGAGTTTGGAGACAAACATGGTATAGATCATTATTTCTTGGTATCCACAGAGATTGGTTTCAGGAATCCTTCTGCTACCAAAAGTGCAGATGCTCCAATCTGTTATATAAAATGGCATAGTTTGTTAGTCTGGGTACTTTAAAGAAACAAATCCACAGAAAGGGAAGAAAGGGAAATCCAGAACACCAGCTTGGGTGCATACATAACTTGTGCAGATAGAAAAAAACAGAACAAAGAGCTATACTCCTCAGTCTGGATTAAAGCTCATTATAAAACAGAGGAGGGAAAAACAGCAAAACTAAACCCTCCCAAATAGACCAATAAGCAGGGTCATGATAAACAGAGAAAGCTTTGAAGTTGTCACTGATACTATTTGACTTAAAAATCAATGAATGTTCACGGGAGCAGCAATCAAGACATCAAATGCATTGGACAAATTTGCTGCAAAAGACCATATTTTAAATCTTGAAAAGCAAAGTTGCCACTTGGAGGAGCAAGGTGTTCCTGACTCAAGTCATGGTACGTTTAGTCACCTCATTTACTTGCAAAAGCTAGACAATGACAATGGCACCATGAAGAATTTATGCATTTGAATTACAGTATTGACAAAGAAGAGTGGATGTACTAGGGATTGCCAGAAGAGCAAACAGCCCTATCTCAGATGATATACATCTAGAAAGTTCCTTAGAAATGAGACTGGTGAAATTTTGTCTCACTTACTTTGGAGATGTTATCAAGATGGACCAATCCCCAGAGAAGGACATCATGCTAGTAAAGGGTCAGAAAAAAGAAAAAAAGACAAAGAAGAAGAAGCTTAATGAGAATTGACACAATGACTGCAATAATAGTCTCCAACATATATGTTGTTGTAAGGATGGTGCAGGACTGTGCTATATTTGATCCTATTGTGCATAGGGACTCTGCGAGTGGCAGTCAACTCAATGGCATCTAATAACAAGAATGGTGCTGAATATATTCAGCAGATCTTCTAATCTAGACCAGCAGTTCTCAACCTGTGGGTCGCGACCCCTTTGCAGGTTGAATGACCCTTTTACATGGGTCGCCTGACTCATAAAAATAGCAAAATTACAGTTATGAAGTAGCAATGAAAATAATTTTATGGCTGGGGGTCACCACAACATGAGGAACTGTATGAAAGGGTCACGGCATTAGGAAGGTTGAGAACCACTGGTCTACACTAAGATAGACTAGAGAGAAGGGCCTGGTGAGCTACTACTAAGCTTCAGCCGATGAGCAGATGACAAGTGTCAACTAGACTAGACAGTATTTTCTTCCCTGTGCCTTGGGTTGCCATGAGTCAAAGGTAGCCACCAGGATGAACTTTATAAATCGAACTAAGTCCTACTGACAATAGCATCTTCAGGGTGACAAGGCCTCACACTTGCATGTGAAACTTTTCTTATGTGATGTAGGGAACAAGGGAGAAAAGGGGTTTACCTGAAGATTTCACCAATGATAAAGTTATGCTCATGCCTTTCCAAGTTTCACTATTTATATGCCAAGCAATCTCCTCTTGAGAAATATTCATCTAAAACGGGCAGAATTAATGTCAGATGTGAAGAGAAATTCGTATGTTTTTAAATGCTTGAGGGTAATATGGCAGGGATCCCTTAGGGAAAGGGGTGTATTCTACAGGGAAGTCTACCAAGGCACATGGATCTGTTTTTGAGGCCTTGTGCCTTGTGGGTATTTGTAGAAGAAAGTTACTCTAACTTCCTTGGCCAGGCATGCACGAGGCATTTCAATTCCTGTATCATGTGGACGCTGATGAGTCCCACCTGCCAGGAGTGAGAGCCTAAACAGGATGGCCAGACACCCTGAGAAAATAATCAAGATAGAAAAATATGCCATCGTCAGCTTCTGACAAAGCCATAGACTAAATAGAAATTTCCCGTCCCAGAAACAAAATGTGTGCAGAAATCCTGGTGAGTGACATCCAGGGTCATATTCTCCTAAGATGATATTTATTTGCAAACCAACTTTGGAGGAAAGACTCCACAAGGCAGATCACGTTTCCTGAAATAAGCGATAACTGCTGGCTGAACGGGAGAGCTCTCCTGAGGGGCAATGGGACAAGTGGTAGCACAATCACATGTGGCACAACATGAGAAAAATGATCTTCTTCGGACAACCACAAGGTGGTCATTTTGCAGGAAAAAAATAAAGAAAGAAAATTCAAGCAATTCACAAATCAATCAGTTCTTCCTTTAGTCAGAAATTCCCTGAAGCACTTCTGTCAGACTGAGGTCTAAAGACAGAGGAAAAACCCAGAGATTTTGAGAAAATTTACTTCTTAGATGGGCTTGTTTACAAGTCCTTATATGTAGGCAAGTCTTCGTGTACCAATTGACACTACAGACACTCCAACTTCTCAGCACTGATGAGATTTTGGATAGGCTCCAGGGTCTCTACCTAAGCCTTGGCTGCACACTGCCAGGTCAGCAGTTCAAACACACCAGTTACTTAGTGGGGGAAAGGCTGGGTCACCTGCTTCTGTAAACGGTATCCATTGACATTGGTTCCTGCTCACAAGGCCTCTGCATAACAGAGCAGAGCAGCCTCATGGTGTTTCAGAGGCTGGGATATATTTCTTGTGATTTAGGTGGAAATACCCAGAGGGAATTGGTCAACAATTCACACACATTCATCAGTTCTTACACATCGTTTCGTGAAAATCTTTGTAAGCCACACGAGGTAATAGCACACGTTCCACTTCCTCTGTGCGTTTACAGTTTTCTTTGTCCTTCTTCCCTACTCCATCCTACCCCAATGCAGAGGACCTGGGGCTGGAACTGCTGAACAGCAAGGTGGGCTGTGTGTGTGTGTGTGTGTGTGTGTGTGTGTGTGTGTGTGTGTGAAGGAGAATGACAACAACATTAAAGAATGTGAAATCACAAAAATTGGATCAAAGTCTGAAAGCGAACAGCTTTACTGTGGGGTCAGAGGCCCCTCAGTGAAAAGGACAAAGGAACCCATTGAACAACGGCAGTGGCTTCAGCACTGTCACAGCTGCCACTCCCAGTTGGTATCGTCTATGATGAATCATGGTGACAGCAGGTATATCAGAGTAGGATTGTGTTCCACGGGTTTTCTGTGACTGATTTCTTGGGAGTAGATCGCCAGGCGTATTGTCCCAGGTTCCTCTGAGTGGATTCAAACCTCCAACCTCTTGGGAGCAGACAAGTGCACTAATCATTTGCACCACCCAAGCATTTCTAAAGTTGTCATTAGCAGACAAT
This sequence comes from Echinops telfairi, assembly GCF_000313985.2. Lineage (NCBI taxonomy): Eukaryota > Metazoa > Chordata > Mammalia > Afrosoricida > Tenrecidae > Echinops > Echinops telfairi. Next base: position 65,647,019 of record NW_022107431.1, on the reverse strand, counting down.
TATGGAAGATAACTTGCTGCCGTTGAGTCCATGCTGACGCATAGTGACCCCTTGTGGGTTTCGAGACTGTAACTGGAGTGGAAAGTCCAGTCTTTCTCCCATGGGGATGCTGGTGGTTTCAAACTGCTGACCATGCAGATCACAGCCCAATGCATGACCGCTGCACACACTAATAGTGCAACAATTAAGTATTCAGCTACTAAGGCAGAGGTTGGAGGTTCAAACCCACCAGCTTCTCCACGGAATAAAAGACCTAGTGATCTGTCCCCATCAAGATTTCAATTCTAGGAAACCCCATGGGGCCGTTTCACTCTGTCATGTGGGACTGTTATGCATCAGAATCAACTCAACACCATACCCTACCACCAAGGGAGGAGACAGACTCAAAGCACCTAGTTTGACTCTGTACCCCCAACAGCTTACCATGTGTCCTCTCTCTATTCAGTAAGCCTCTTCTTGACACCAGACTGACCATAATCAAAGCACTTCCTATTACCTGCTACTCCGTTTTGACTTTCACATTCCCCTTCAGTGATTTTAATGTCAGCAAGCGGCTGCTGCTGCTGCTTTTCTGATTAAATGAAGCATGATACTTTTAAAGGGATTTTGAACGCAATGTTAAGATCTTTGATTTATTCTGTGGCTTATGCTATCTATGCCTTTTAAATAAACAAAGGTCGGGTGTAGAATCCCAGAATTTCCAGTCTACAAATTAATTATCAGCCATGTATCTCAATAATACTTTTCACATATAACTCACAGCCAGACATGGAAGATTCTTGTCACTGGGCTCTAAGCCCAGTGCTCTTTCTGTCATCAAAGATAATACTTTCCACATGAGTCACTGATATTTGCTAGTTTGTGATGTTTGCCTTTGTTCTCAGCTCTTTTCATAACAAATTTCTGCCATGATAGTTCCTTCTTCCTGCCCAGCCAAAAAAGCTGATAAACTTTTCATACAACTAGTAGAGTTATAAAAGTATCTACTGAACATTCTTTAAAATCATTTCATTGGGGCCTCATACAACTCTTATCACAATCCTTAAATCCATCCATATGTCAAGCACATTTGTACATTTGTTGCCATCATAATTTTCAAAAAACTTGCTTTCAGCTCATTTTTACCACTCGCTCCCCACCCTCCCTTCTTCATGAACCCTTGATGATTTATAATTTTTTTCATGTCTTTTACCGGCTGATGTCTCCCTTCACCCACCTTTCTGTTGTCTGTCCCCCTGGGAGGGGGTTATATGTAGATCTTTGTGAAAGGTTCCCCCTTTCTACCCCACCTTCCCTTACCCTCCTGGTATCAATACTCTCTTTATTGGTCCTGAGGTGTTTATCTGTCCAGGATTCCCTGTGTTTCCAGCTCTGATCTGTACTGGTGTACATCCTCTGGTCTAGCTAGCTTTGTAAGGTAGAATTGGGGTCATGGTTGTGGGGTGGGAGTACTTTAAAGAACTAAAGGGAAGTTGTATGTTTCATCCTTGCTATACTGCACCCTGACTGGCTCATCTCCTCCCTGCAACCCTTCTGTAAGGGGATGTCTAGTTGCCTACAGATGGGCTTTGGGTCTCCACTCTGAACTCCTCCTCATTCACAATGATATAATTTTTTGTTCTTTGATGCCTGATACCTGATCCCATCGACACCTTGTGATCACACAGGCTGGTGTGCTTATTCCATGTGGCCTTTGTTGCTTCTGAGCTAGATGGCTGCTTGTTTATCTTCAAGCCTTTAAGACTGCAGACGCTATATCTTTTGATAGCTGGGCACCATTAGCTTTCTTCACCACATTTGCTTATGTACCTGCTTTGTCTTCAGCAATCATGTAGGGAAGGTGAGCATCATGGAATGCCAGTTTAACAGAACAAAGTGTTCTTGCATTGAGGGAGTACTTGGTACTGCACAATTTTATGATAAAATGAGAAGAATTGTTTCTATTTCAGGCTATAGGTCCTAATAATAAAAGGCTTGAATTCTAGAGTCCAAAAAACCAGTATCCCTGTCACTCACTAGTTTTGACTTTTAAAAACAGAGAGAATAATAATCATAATTCTTCTTAAGACAATAACAAGACCCAGTGAGTTTATCCATGCACATATCGGAGTCAGTGCCTCCTTAAAGACAACATGTAACATTATTATAATTTGTTGATATATTGACCTATTTATACATCTTAACACTCTCAATTAAACCAACTCCTTTGAATTGATATTTAAAGTCACTTTCATAATATCTTTAACATAGTATTTTAAAGTTTACCAAAGCACTTTTAAGTATATTATTTATTAGATACACTTTACCAAAGCACTTTCAAGTATATTATTTGTTAGATACACTTAGTTGGCTAAGATGAAACCCCAGGAAAACAAGGTTCTTCTCTTCATTCCAAAGATGTGTACTAATATTAAAGTATTGAAAGAGGGAGAGTAGGAAAGACTCTCAAACTCATGAAAAAGTAAAAACAAAAAATGGATTGATTCAATACTTAGTGATTTGCTACTGTAAGTTGGATGATTTAACAGTGTTAGTTTGGAACTGAAGTTTCTCTCTGTTGTGCCCCAGTATGAAGGAAAGATGCTTTTAATGATATCAAGGCTTTGGCCAGATTAAAAGGGAATGGAGCACTTCACCCTATTCTTTCCACAACTGCTGTCTACTCACAAAAGAGCTTATCATGAATTTGACTATATGGCATTAGATAATATCATGAAAATTTGACCCAGTCAAGGTGTCATAAAACCTGACTATCAAGCAGCCAAGCATACAACTGTTGTGCCACCGGAATCCATTCTCAGGAGTCCCAGAGTCTATGACTGAAGTATGCTGCTGTAATACCACAAGCTCACCAGTTCAAAACCACCAGTGGTTCCATGGGAGGAAGATGAGACTGTCCAATCCCAGAAAGATTTACAGTCTCAGCAGCCCACAGGGACAGTTTTACCCTGTCTTACCGGGTCAGTAAGAGCCCATTTGGACTAGTAGTTATACATTGGACTGCGATCTGCAAGGGCAGTAGCTTAAAACCACAAACCTCTATATGGGAGAAAGATAGGACTTTCTCCTCCAAGAAAGACAGCTTTCTACTCCTCTTAAACAGTTACACTCTCGGAAATTCACAGGGGCAGTTCGACTCTGCCCTGTAGAGTGACTTTGAGTCAGAATGGACTAGTTGGGAGTGAGAGGTGGAGGAGGTCAGGGTTCTTATGAGTCAGCATTGCCTCGATGGCACTGAGAATAGCACGTAAACGTATTTTCCACGTTTCACCTTTGTTGCATGAATTCCATTTCCCAAAGAAAGGCACTCATGGACAATGAGACAGGAAGACTTAAGGAGGGTTTTACTGTCCTTTTAATAACTGGCAAAGCCTTGCTTCCTTCATTTGTTACAGAAGAATTCAGACTAAGGAGATGGAGAGTTCTACTGAACCAAACATTCTATGATGCCATATAGTTTTACACTAATCTACAATGTTGTCTTGTGTTTGCTTGGGGTGGAGGCTTGTTGTTTGGGATCTTGGTTTTGCTGTAGTGGTGGTCGAACCTTTCTTAATAAGGAGCAACACTGTATTCAGTAGACTCCTCTGTACCTTTAAAAAGGCAGGGCAGTATGTGTCCATTCACAAAGGTCTTAGAAACCTTTGCATTAAAATAATTTTTCCTAGTGCCAGAATGAAAGCTAAAATACAATTGAGAGAGAGTGCCTGGGAATAGTCACAGAGCCTTCTCACAGGCTTTTACGTTATCTTTCAAAGTGGCCCAAGTTCTATTTATTCTTCAAGCATGGAAATAACCCCAGCATATTTGTGTAACAGCTCAATAAAGAGTATCTTTTGGACTTCACCATGTATGGTTTCAATCTGACTGCTCCCATTTTTGTATCACATGCTGCTCAGCATTTGGTTCTCACAGGCCTGCACAAGCCACACCCCCAAGGCTTAGGGATGCTTGCTGGGAAGGTCCAATCATGTGGTGCGCTTATTCTTAACTCAGCACTGCATTGTTTAATAGCTCCGGCTGCCTGTTCTAAATAGGGTCTGGTGCCTATCATGCTCGCTCACTGGGAAAGAATGCAAAAAGTCCCAGGAATGAAATACTCAGGAAGATTGTCCTACTTGGTAAGAGCTATTTTATTTTCATGACAAAAGTTTCCTCCAGACAGAGAGAAAGTCTGGCATTTTTGCCCTCTGAGTCTCTCCATCTTCCAAATGATGTAATGTTTCATCTGAGAAAAGAAAGAGAAGAGGATCACAGGGAGATGATATCAGAGGCGAAAATGTGCTGAAGCAACACCTTTCCCCCTTAGGTCACCTCCAAAGGAGCACTTCAGATGGAGACCGAATCTGTGCAGCCTGCCGACTATTCCAGAACGTTGTTCAGCAGGACGTCCTGAAAGCCAACAGCAAGAGTAGTTAAAACGCTTTAACAAAGATACCACATTGAGGATGTAAGCTCAGTAGAAAACCACTGGCACAGACTTTTATGAAATCTGCTTGTTCTTTTTCTTCCATATAAGGAGATGAATGTGAGACAAATGAGTCTCACAAACCAAAACAAAAACACAATCAGATGTTTTTTCTTCTGGATTTAAACTAATCAAGTTTGCTTTGAAGAATATACCTTGTGACTCAAAAGACTGAAAACTCCGATTCTGACTCAGAATGATCCTGTAGGAGAGAGTAGAGGTGCCCCTGTGGGTTTCCAAGAGTGTAACTCTTTACAGGAGTGAAAAAGCCTCATCTTTCTTCCATGGAGAAGCTGGTGGTTTTGAACGGCTGACCTTGTGCTTAACCCATGAGAAAGCAGTCATATTTATTAACTTTTCTTGTTTAATTATCAGGAAAGTGTCATTAATTTGTCAAGGGGATAGTGAGGCTTCCATTTCTACATTTAGAAATGCTCCTCATTCCAGCCATAAGATAAGGAGAAGGCAGCTGATAATAGTTTCTGTTTCTTGATCGAGGGAGCAGAAGAGGATGCTAAAGGGTTGCCATGTCTTTCGTATCTACATGACTTGCTTTGCTCAGATGCCTGCAATGGGGATGTCCAGTATTTGTGCCGGCTGCATTTTTACCTCCAGCGGAGTATCTGGGATTGCAGTTCCGAAGCTGAATGCTCTTCTGAATCTAAGATTTGAACCATTCTTGACTCTCTGAAGAGTCTTAGACTAGACAATATTTGTTTAGCACTAATAATGGTTTGGGGAATGATCTGGACACACAAAAATTTGGTTATACGATATTTGCGTTGGGGGAATTTGGTAAGTAGTTTGGGGCTTTCTTTAGTCCATATTCATAGGACAAATTAGAGTTCCAATGGGGCCAACAATCCAATGGCACTAAAGTCTAACTTTCAGCTATGCCGTGTAGCCAGGAACGTTTTTCTAGACATCAGAAGGGCTGATCTTAGTTTGTTGGCAATGGGTGAGTTTCCCATGGCCCTAGCAATCTAGCAATCTAGATCTAGAAGGCGGCCTTCCTCCTGGACAATTAGTCATCTCACCAGAATGCTTAAGGAAAATAGAAACTTTCATTAATGACCGAGAGAATATTTAAGCACACATTCTTGATGTGAACTCAGGTACATATAAAATGTGAGACTTGGAACTTAAAAGAGAAATTACCTTGGACCACTCGCTTTTAAAAAGTGCAAAGAAAGTTTAAAGAGCAGAATGGTTAGAAAACACAAAAGTCAAGGGTGAGTTTTGTAGTAGTCCAGGACCACCCTGGAGGCTCAGCCTGCCCTGACAATGTCCGCATAGTGAAGAGAAAGGCCGAGTACCCGGTCCTTACTTCACTTCCTTTGTCACTTGAGACACAGTTAATTTAAAATTTGGACAACTCCTATAAATTCTAATTCGAGAAAATAAATCTTTCTGTGATAGCACCCTCTAATGTGATACCATACATAAGGTAGATAAGGAAATTCAGCATACCAAAGTATGTACATTGTAAATAATATACACATTTTTCTAATTAAGATTAAAATAGCCTAACGGCTAAACAACTGGATTTCCTTGCTTATGGCCAACTCATAAAGTTAAAATAAAATCTGGTTTAATATGTTTTTTCTTCTCACAAATATAAACATTTCAAATCGAGGCAACTGTATACACAGGCTCGAGCCAGTATAAAGTAGACAAAAGTTAGAAAATTGCCTGATATTAAAATTAAAACCACCCCAATCCTCCATTTACTTTATACTGGAGAATGATGAGCTTTGATCTTAGTTTGGATTAAAACCACCATCTCAGGTCCTATTTCCCTTTTCTTTACAACGTAAACGTTTTAAAACCGAGTTCAGCAACTTCACATCTGCTCTTGCTCCTGGAAAAGTGCTGTTTCAGGCACACAGGTTATGGTCCAGCTCACCATTCACAGCACTTCTTAGCTCTGTGTGCAAAATCGGGAGAACTATTCCCTTCAGTGAGAGTATCTTTAGCGTACTTCTTCCTTTTCCCGTTCCTTGTGGCCAGGTGATTTCATTCATTTGAGTCCCCTTTAGATATTAACATTGTGAAGGCCTCTAAATCCCCATCCATGCTCTTTGCATGCTGACAAGGAAGCCATACCATAATAACAATAACAATAACAACAACAATAATACTTCCAACAGCTCCCCCTCCTTTTTTTTTCTTGATGTCTGGTGGCCGGAATGTTGGGTAAAGCTACAAGCAATAAGGCGAGATGTCCCTTCAGATAACCATTTGTCTAAGACAGCAAATGAAGACACACTAAGTTACAAAAGAACTATGAAAAGTGATCTTAATTATCAGAGAAGATCAAATAGGGGGAAATGGGTGTGACTATCATCAATAAGGGGGACAGTGAGACATTAGAAACAAGGAACAAATATTATTTAGCATTTAATCCAGTGTTGGAGAGTGGGGGAGGTTGACACGTTTATTGCCCTTCAGAGAGTTATGTTGAGGCTGAAAACGAATCAATAGAACAGGCTGAAACTCTTGACACTGTGATATATACTTTCTTAAAAAAAACAAACAAAAAACTCACTGCCATCGAATCCAGCCTGGCACCTAGTGACTGCCCTGTGGATTTCTGAGACTGTAACTATTCACCGGAGTAGAAAGCCCAGTCTTTCTCATGGAGCCGCTAGTGGCTTCAAACTGTCAGCCAAGGGGATCAGAGTCAATGCATCATCACTACACCAAATATGTGCTTTAGGAACCCAGGTAACAGTGACATGGAAGTTGTTTATTAAATGTCGTCAGAGCGAGATTCCTGATGGAGGAAGCATTTGAGGTGGGCAGAAGCTGGATGTGATATGTAAATGGACTGGGGAGGAGCTTGGTAGAGGGAGGTTGGTGACACAAATAAAAAGGAGGATACTGCTTTCATAGAGAAAGGCCGCATGCCGAAGAGTGGAAGGATGGGAGATTGGAATGCTAGAGTGGAGCTGGATCTTGGAACACCTAAAACCCCAAAGCCCTATGACAAGTTATATGGGGCTAACTATGATTTCTTTAATCTGATGTAAACCATCAGTAACCAAAAAGCTTCAAATTCACCATCATCCAGTAAATTCTGACCCTTAGTCACCCTACAAGATAGTGTAGATCTGCCCCGGTGGTTTCTGAGCCTGTTGACAGGAGAAAGCCTTATTTTTCTCCCACACTGCTGATTGGTCGTTTAAACTGCCGACCTGCTGGTAAGCAGCTCAAGGTGTACCCTAGTACATTACCAGGGCTCCTAAACCATAAGTAAGGAAAAATAATTTGAAAACATTTTATAGGACTTTTAAAAGTGCTCCTCAAGTTGATACACTGTCCAGAAAAAATTAGTTCTTATTTATAACTAAGTTATAATATATTGAATAATATATAATATATATAATATAATATATATAATATTATATAATATATTTATAACTAAGTTATAATATATTATATATTATTCTATATATAATTATACAAAATATTCTATATATAGTATATTCTAATTACATATATTATATAGTATAATATATAATAATAATATAATTCACAACTAAATTGTAAATAAGGAATCATTGTAGAATATTTCCCAGTATAATATAACTTAATGCTTTAATTTTTACTAATAAGGATATGTTTTGCCTAAGCTAGTATCTTATTCTTATAGCCTACATTATGCTGCGCAATACTATAGGAGGAATCCCTGGGTGGTGAAACGCAGTTAAGCACGTGGTTGTTTACTGAAAGTCTGGAGGTCAGAGATGGGAGTCCTCTTGAGAAAAGGACTGGTGATCTACTTTCAAAAACCAACCACTGAGGGTCCAAAAGAGCAATTTCCCTCTAAAACACATGAGGTTACCATGAGTCAAAACCGACTTGACAGCAACTGATTTGGTTTTGGTTTTAAAAGTGTAAGTTTTCTTACAGTGCCCCATAAAAATTTGTTTTAGAATTATTCTATACATACTGCTTGTAGAGGTTAAAATCTGCATCCAGACTCAATGCAAGCGTGTTTGGTTTTTTTTCACTCTCTCCTTCATTAATCCATTCATTCCACATTGGGTCACATGCTTATACCACTGCTGCCTTAGACCATCTTTATTCTTTCTATGGCTGATTAAATGGAGTAACATGTGAAGGCAGAGAGTTATTTCAATAGCTTCTTGGTTCCACAAATTATCTTACCACCTGTTATGAAAGGCCAAAAAATTTTGTTATCATTTTATTGGAATATACTTCTAATATCATACATTTTAATCATTCGATCAGATTAAGATTGTGTACTCATCCATCACATCAATTTCAGAAAATTTTCTTCCCCTACTCATTATTGTTAGCTCCCCATTTCTCCACATCCTCCCCTGCCATGCCCCTGGGGAATTATCAATCCAGTTACTGTCTCTATAGATGAACCTATCCTGGATTTCATATACAGAAAATTATATAAAACACAAACAAGAAGCAAATTCTTGTTCAAGGACTCAAATTCTTCCACTAGAAATAAACCTATAGGCTTGAATTAAGATGCCTAATGAGATAAATGCTTAGAAATTCATTCACATAAAAATAAAGTGAAATTCATCATCTACAGTATGCAGACAGGTATTAAATTCTTCTCTGTTTATATGAAGGTTAGAAAGCAATTGGTGATAGGATGCCAAGAAGAGTCAAGAATGTGGAAGCAAAGGACATTGAAAGGGAAATACCAATTTCATCAACTTCATAATTTGTTTTGAAATTAATTGGGTGTATTACCCAAGTCTGTTTGTGGAAGCTAAGCACTGTGTGCTGCTGGAGTCCCACCCATTAAGTAAGGAACATGTCATATGACAGAAGTCAGCTCTTCCATCCATGATTACAATAATTTCATTTGATTGTTCACAAAGGAATGTTGTGAACAATAGTCTCTCCAGATAAAGACGAAGGAAGACTATTTGGGTCCAAATCCTGCCCTTCACAAGTTGTGTTAGCTTGACAATGTAATTTAAGCACACTGTGCCCAAGTTCCTTTCCCTGTAAAAAGAGATGAGAATAGTGTATAACTTAGAGGATGACTGTGGTTGTGAAAAGAGATAATACAGTAATGAGGGGCTCTTTGTGCACAACAAGCTTTACATGCAGATCAGCTATGTAATAGTCTGGATAGACAAGAGAAACAAATTCATAGACACTAATATGTATCTAAGAAAGGGCTTTATACACTTACCTGGCAGGGAGATACCATGATCACGAAGGTGGTTTTCCCAGGG
>NW_022107431.1:65636457-65636973 GCF_000313985.2 Echinops telfairi | reverse complement strand
GTGATTTTTCACATTTACAAGGACCATGGGCATGGTATCAGCAAGATTTAGAAGTGGAAAATGGGCTGGCATCATAGGAATCTCTCTTCAAGACTTTGAAGCATAGCTTCTCAACTGCTTATATGAAATTGTTCATTTGAAATGGATTGTGGTAATGATTGCTCAACTCTTCTTAATGTGATTGAATGATTAAAGTGTATGACATGTGAATCATACACCAATAAAACTATTCAAAAAATAAAATATCTAAACAGTGAAAGAAAGGAAACACCTAGGGTGCTGAGTAAAAGGAGCTCTGGTGGCATAGCCGGTTGCACATTTGATTACTAACCACAATGTCAGTGGTTCGAAACTACCAGGCATTTGTCAGTTGAAAGATGAGGGTTGCTGCTTCCATTAAAATGTACAGCCTTGGAGTTTGGGAGTTTGCCATCTTTTTCTATGCTCTGGAAGAGTTTGTGTAGGGTTGGTGTTAGTTCTTCCCTAAATGCTTGGTAGAATTCTCCAGTGAAGCCA
>NW_022107431.1:65624440-65632380 GCF_000313985.2 Echinops telfairi | reverse complement strand
TTTTGAGAATGATGAGGGCAATGAATGTACAAATGTGGTTTACACAATTGATGTGTGTATGGATTGTGATAAGAATTGTATGAGCCCCTAATCAAATGATTAAAAAAATTTACAGCCTTGGAAACCCACAGGGGCAGTTCTACTCTGTCCTGTAGGGTCACTATTGGTCAGAATAGACTGGATGGCAGTGAGGTTTATTTGAGAGGCTGTTGAATTGGTATTTAGTCCAAAGGTACCCATAACAGATCAAAATTTCCTAGATGTCTTCTTTTAACCCATTTTTCATTTTACAGCAAAATATATGTGCTTAAATATCGAGAGCATCCACGCGAAGGAATGCTAAGGAGAGGATGCCGAAGAAGTTTCACTTACTCTTCCTGGATCTCAACCAATGGCCACCTGTCATAGCTGCTGTAGAATTCATTGCTCCAACTTGAGAAGCATGATAACAGGGGCTTTAAATAGAATTCTAGTTAGCAAATTGCTGCTGAAATATATGACACAAAGTTTTTAACACACGGTTATAAAACAGCACTGGAAAAAGGATGGATATACTGAATATTTCAGTTATCTGCGAATATTCACATGCATCAACAATTTGCAACGAATGTGATATGTATTTGTTTCATTTATATTTTTTATTCAGAAATTATATCTGATTCTGAAGAAAATTTGGACTCATTACTATATTCTATTAGTGCATTGGACCGTTTATATGAAAGTTTCCAAGTTTTTGTATAACGAGCATTTGGTGGTGTAGAGCTTATGCATTTGCTGCTAACCCTATGATCAGCGGTTGGAAACCACCAGCCAGCTCCTTGAGAGAAAGACGAGGCTTTCCACTCCTGTAAACAGTTTGAGACTCAGAATTCCACAGGGGCAGTTCTTCCCTGTTCTATTGTGCTGCTATGGGTCAGGATTGACTCGGTGGTGGTGGGTTCGGGTTTTGTTTTGTTTTAATATATGGTCGTTTATTTCTTCTTTAGTATTTTAGTTGATTATTTTGGGCATGGAAAAGATAAAAGGATATGAAAAATATCTAAACGAAATAAGTAAATGCCAAATGCTAGTTACATTTTGACATTCTTCTACGAAACAGAAAGAGCAGCAGCTAGCCAACAACAAGATAAAACTCTGACTTGCAATGCTCAAACAGAAACATAGCTCCTCAGTAAAGGAGCAATCTGATTTAGTTATCCACTTAGCTGTGCATTTATCTAGCTGTTTCGTGAATCTTTGGTATACTTCCCAAGGAGAAAACTTAAGTATCCACTAAGATTAGTACAATGACCCTCCATTCGTGGTAGAATTCTGCTAGATATGCACTATCTCTCTTTAAACACAGAAATGTTCTTGGCTGATTACCATAAGTCACTGCAAAATACAAAAATGGACAAGTTTAATTACAGAGGAGCCCATTCCTGGATATCTTTCTGGCAGTGACACAAGGATAAAAAAATCTCTCTCCATGGAAACCAAATACAACAAGGAAATTCTAATTCAATCACATGTGTTACATGGATACAAGCCACACAGTTTGGATCCTGGACATTTGTTTTCCATCCCTTTTAAAAAATAAAGTCTTATATTTCAGAGAAATGCCAAATGTGCTTTTTAAATTCATCCACAAATCAAAATGAAGTGTAATTAAGTGATAAAAAAAATAACTATATGAAAAAATAAATAAAATAGCTGTGTGAACTTCTGCATAAACATGTTGAGTTGAGCACAGGAGGCTATCATCGTTCCAATGCAAACCCCACTGACACAGCAATGGAGGGATCTAAAAAGCCAGAAACAAGGGAAGATAAAAAGAGGAAAGGAGACTAAACATATGAAAAAATGAACCAACCTTCCAATTCCAGACCATTACTTTAGCATTATTCCTGACCCTGTTTTCTCCCATAAAACAAACAACAACAACAAGAAGACTCATTGCTATTGGGCTGATTCTGCCCCAAACAACTTTATAGGACAGAGTGGAACTGCATCAGTGGGTTTCTGAGACTGTAATACTCTTTGCAGGCATAGAAAACCTTGTCTTTCTTCTACAGAGCAACCGGTGGTTTCAAATTGCTGACCTCTTTGTTAGCAGTCCACTGTACAGCCCACCAGGTCACCAGGGCTCCTCCTTCCTCTCATGATTTGGCTTAATCAACCAGGAATTTCTATTCATTATGCTTCCAACACACATAGAAAATTCAGCCACTTTTTAAAATTGAGAATTAACACATATATCATTCCAGAGTTCAATCACACCAAGCAGTATTATACAATTAGTACCACAATGAGTTTCCAGATATTCTTTTCCTTCCTAGACTCCTTGACATCATCTCCCTTTTACCCAGCCCCTACATTATCACTGTACCCAACTCAGAAACCCTTACTCTACTTGCTGTCCCTATTGGTTCATCAATCCTGGGTTTCATATGCCAAAAAACCAGAAAAACATATAACACAAATTCAAGAGGGTTACCCCCATTGACATAACAATCTAAGATAGACCCCCAATATAAACAAACAAAAAACAAACATACAGAAAATGATAAAAACCAAATCAAGTCTAACCCGCATCAGAATGGGGATCAACTGACAAGGTTTTAACCATTCAAGTCAGGTTCATCCTTTTGATCTTCTACAGCCCTCTTCCCAATGTACTCTGTTTAGTAACCACTTTCCTCCCAGCGCTCTGCTATGGAGAGAGGGAGATCACGGGAGGCTTACTTCCTGTGTAGTTCTCACAAATGTACCTTGGTTCTCTCTCTTGGTTCTCTCATCCATAGCCTTCTGCAAACCAAATTCTCACAATTTAGGCTCTGATATGATTACGTCCTTCAACTTTAGATTATATGATTTACAATCCTTTGGTGACTGATGATGGTGTGCTTCTTTCATGTGGACTTAGTTGACATCTCACCTAGATGACTGCTTGTTTTCCTATAGCACCCATATCTTCTGTGTTTCCCTTCCTGAGGGCAAGTATCAAGCAGGACCATGATGTAAGAATTAACTGTTCTTAAATTGGGGCTAGGATTTAGTGTGAGCCCCTAACCCATTCCTAGACCTAGTTTGTTTGTTTTAACTTTGACTTTGGATCCCTTTCAAAGCTTCCTTATTAATTTATGGTAGAGAGTCTTATCAATCATCCCCGTGGGACAAAATGATCTCCCAATGAGGTTGCCTTTGAATAGCTCCTGGTACTAATTTTTAAAAGCCCAGTTGAGAGAAGGACATTGGGCCAATGTCAAAGTTAGCCTTTCTTGGCACACCACAGCTCTCACACTTGTCAAGCCTTCAGCAATTCTTGACTAGAATACTACAAAAATCTCCTCATTGGCCTCCTCTGACCCCCCACTTTGTATTCTCAAGTTAGCAGCCAGATTACTTGTTTGAACAATAACTAAGTCATGTGTAACACTCCACTGTTCTCACAGCTCACCCCAATTTTTTTTTTGCAATGCCTCACAGTCATCTACTGGTCTGAACCAGTGCTTTTATGCTGACCTCATTTTGACCTTGTAAAGTTATTAACCACATGGGTCTCCTGCCTCAAATATAGTAGCTGCACTCATACTTCTCGTTATTTTTGCTGCGTCTTCTGCTTGGAATACACCTGCCTGAAAATTTTACACAGCCCAAATGTTTTTCTATAACCTCCTTTCCAACACAAAGAAATATAATGCCACTTGTTCTATACTCAATATCCTTTCTCACTGACATCAAGTAAATTCTGATTCATAGCGATGCTATTTAACAGTGTAGAACTGCCTGTGTTTCTTTCTGAGACTGTACTTCTTTACAGAACTAGGAAGCTTCATCTTTCTCCTAAGGACGGGCTGGTGGGTTCCAACTGCAGTTCTAGTGATTCTGGGTCTTTGATGCCCAATACTTGATCCAATTGACACCTTGTGATCACACAGGCTGGTGTGCTTCTTCCATGTGGGCTTTGCTGCTTCTGAGATAGGTGGTTGCTTATTTATCTTCAAGCCTTTAAGACCCCAGACATTATATCTTTTGATAGCCAGGCACCATCAGCTTTCTTCACCACATTTGCTTATGCACTTGTCTTCAGTGATTGTGTCAGTCAGGTGAGCATCATGGAATGCCAAGTTATTAGAACAAAATGTTGAGGGAGTCCTTGAGCAGAGGCCTAATGTCCCTTTGCTACCTTAATACTTAACAAATAAATATAATATGGACATAGATATATTTCCTTATTTTTATATTTACATATGTACATGCCTGTATTTAGACCTCTATAAATGCCCTTTCCCTCCTAATTCTTTCCTTTATTTCATTTTACTTTCCTCTTGTCCCACTATCGTGTTCAACCTTCATTCGGCTTTCATTCATTGCTTTTGGCTACATTGCACTTCATCAAACCCTACCAGGAATCCTATGCCCTCCTTGCAATCGAATTTAGATCACTTGTTTAGGAAATTTTTTTTCAAGAAACTTGAAGTATAAAATTTCAAGGTAAAGTCCAAATACTAATGTACATAGCTTCAGTTAATTCAGGCAGTGACTGTTATGTGCTGAGTGTGTCTGTGATATGTGAGATATTAATGTATTTTCAAAGATAAAAATGAATAAGTTAAATATATGGGAGGCTATCACAACTCTTAATAAAAGAAATTATACTATTATAGATCCTACTTATTATATGTACAGAATATGAAATACCTTTAAGTGGTATAGTATAGAAGACAGGCCAAATGAAAAGACATATTTCTCCAGAAGGTGATCACCCAAGAAAAGATAAAACCCATACATTCTTAATTTCCACACCCATCTATGCTCCATAGAATATTATCATTATAGAGATTTTTAAACAATAATGATTCAAATTTGCTATGTTTTTAGCTAATATGAAAATCCACTCTCCATGGCTGTTTTTCCTTTCCATGTGATTGGGGATGCAAGAAGGAGAACTAATTAAAAGTTGGGGGTGGCGTGGATATTATTAAAGTTGCTAAGATATCAGGAATAAACATACACAAACAGTTCTCTGTTCAACACAAATAACCATAGATACACACAGTGCCACACAGAAAGCTAAACTGTGAGACATAAAGATAGTAAGACCTGAAAAGACCAAACAGCTGTGAGATACCCTTAGTCACTTCTTGTGAGCTCTTCTTGTTTTGCTCCACAATAAGAATTCAAGATTGCGCTTCCCCTATCCCTGTAGTTTGTACTGTTTCAACACACACAACTGAAAGTTGCAGCACTCCAGATAAAACAAATGTTTATTTTCTATTTTACAAAGTGTGAAGGTAATTTGGCAATAGAGCTTCCAATACTTATTATTATAAGTATTATATTCCTCTTATTATAAGTATCTCCCTGTGCTCAAAATATATTTCTGAAAAAATTCTCATTCCCTATTGTTCTCAGTTTTATTATTTTTATTTTAAAAACAACCTCTTTGGATGTTTTATAAAGGTGTCTAGTTCTCATGGCTAGAAAAGCCTGTCTCCATGGCTTTGAAGTAATAGTAAGGGGTTGTCCCCACTATAGAGTTTAACACTTACTCCTAGATATTGGCCTTTAGGGATTCTGATCCCACTCCCCAACGTGTTCAGGGAAGTCAGTACTGTCTAGTTGGACCACAACTCCAGCATCCCTCAGTACTGAACAAATTCTGACATCATGATTCGAGAATCCTGTAACAGGAGATCCCTAAGGGGACTCATTGAACCTTGTCCTACAAGTCTGACCAACTGCTGAGCAATGACTCATGGTGAATCCTCGGGCTGATTTTTGGTATCTATACTCTGTTGTTCGGTCATTCCCAACACTTCCTATTTACCCCACTACTGAATTCGATCATGTATTTCCCTGGACACACAGAACTCACACACGATATTCATCATTTAAAAATCTTACTTTAAAAATTAACAGGTTACAATGCAGGTAAGAAATGCTCAGGATACAGTTGTTCAGTTGGCACATGTTACAAAGATTTTCAGGACAGATAATTCATGTCTTAAGGAGATATCCCTCTACTGTAAGCCTCAACCTGAAAGTATTCAGCTCAAGCTCTGTGAGTCAGAAAACCCAGCTCCTTGAATTGCTGGTAAGTGCCCAAAGGCACCCTACTCCACCAGCCAACATCCTGCCCCAAAGCACTGTGGTTTACTTGCTCTGTGGGCTGGGAAATCCACCATACTGACTCATGCTCTGGCTCCAATTATGCTGCCATGCCTTTGATATCACAGCTGTTTTCTGCATCAAGGAAGTTCAATAAGCAGGGATCTTGGGGTCCAGAGGATATGCTTCACTCCTGGCTCTTCCTGCTAGTGTAGGCCCCTTCTGCTGATCAAAGGAATCATATTATACCATGCTGTATGGCAAGCCAATTAATCATGTTACCAATGACTCACTGTGGAATGCTGTCAATCTTTCTCTACCTTCTAGACTCATGTAGGAAAACAATGTTGAGTGGAAGTTACAGAAGTGTTGGCTAGAAAAGCTACATAAATCATTCACTGCTGCTGCATCTTCCTCTTCTCTGGACAGCTGCCTAATAAATTCTAGCTATTGTAGCAGTCTCCTATCTCAATCGTTGCCCCCAAAGCTCAGAAATACCACGTCACTGCTTGTACCCTCAACCCCTATGCCATGATGTGAACTCAGACCAAAGAAACTAGGGAAGTAGCAGATCAAATAATATATGTCTCTTTAAGTTCTTAGAAAAATATTTTTAATGTGATTCATTAAATGGAAAATACAAAAAATTGGGGCCATGTCACAAAATTTAATATAGTCTCTGAATATAGTCTTTATTAAAATCATTGAGATTTTTCAAAATCATGTTATGAAATAGGATATGGTAACCATTTTGTTCAATACTTAACTTGTATTGTCTATGTAAATGGACAGAAAAAATAATGTTGAATTTGACTATAGGATTTCTAATTTTCTCTGAAATGTCTCTAGAATTCTAAAAGGTGAAGCATTTAATGTGGTCATAAGTTTTTTAATAATACTTTTACCTTGTGGTTTCACTTCGGATTTCATTTTGACCTGTGGACAATAAGTGACAAATTGACATTCAGAAGTAACTTTAAATAACATTAAGAAATGCAATAGTTTATCTCTTACATAGGTTTTTATTTTAAATCTGTCTTCATGGTCATTTATTACTAACTAATACAAACTAACAATCAAATTTTAATTTTTACAAGAAGTATCCTGAAGATTCACCCGAATGTTGTCTATATATGGCCCAGGTCAGTCTTGCATCAACGATGCTATAAAAATAAAACATTTGGCAAAGAGTTCATTTTGAAAATACTTTAATGAAAGAAGTTGCAAACATAGACCTCAGGTGCTAGCACTCAAATATCTTCTCTGGTCAATCTAATTTTAAAATCTTTCCAGGCTTTAGCCGTTGATGATCTTAGATTTATCACGCATAGAGAAAAGTAATCACAGGGAGTTTTAAAAGTTCTGAAGGCTTTGAAACTCCAAGGCTTAAGATGTAAAAACGATGGTATTTTTTTTTCTACTCAACATTTACCCCGAATTTATCTTAACTTAACCTTTACTTATGTTTTGCTTCCAGTAATATTAAAATCAGTTTACATTAGTAAAACAACAGCAAAACTTTTGAGTGCCTAATTTGTAATAAGTATTATATAGGCACATTCCCTAAGTATCAGACTCACAGCAAGTGGCTAAGTAAACCTTTGTGGGTTCCATTAACATTTCTCCATTCTAGTCACAAAGAATAGAATTTGGTAGACACGGACCAAATAATCTATGTGGCTGAAGGTGATTGTGATCTATGTGAGGAAGAGCCACTATGAAAGCTCAAGTACATTGATGCTGATACAACATTTTAAATTGGATGCTTCACTAATTGCATATATTTGGTGGAACGAATTACAAAAATATCATTTCCCAATCTTTTTGTGTGTGTGTGTTGGGGGGGG
>NW_022107431.1:65618408-65622911 GCF_000313985.2 Echinops telfairi | reverse complement strand
AGACAGACCTGTGGAGATAATAACATGCACAAAAACAAGACAGAGCAAAACCAAGTAATAATATACAACAAAACAACAACAAAAACAACAACAAAGCAATGACAAAAAAAAACCCAAAGCAAAACAAACAAGAAAGAAAAGTTTGTAGCCAGTTCAAGGATCATTTGTTGGCCTTTAGGAGTGTTTTCCAGTCCAGTCTGTTGGGGCACCACACCCTGACCGCAAGGTCCACCTTCAGCATTCCCGGGGGACCTCACGGCTCCATTCTCTTGCTGTTCTGTTGCTCCCCCTTAGTGTTTTGCCTTGGTGTGGCAGGATCAGATCGGGCGCAATTCCCACACTGTGTCTCTGGTGTTGTCTCCTGTAGGGCTATGGGTCAGTGAGGGCATTCCCCAATCTTATATAACACTGTGCTTAACTAAAATATTTTTCTCAGTATGTAAACAAAGCTGAAGATAAAAGAAAGGAGGAGACCAAAATGAAACGTTGACTTTACATCCATTCTAAATGATGCAATTTTAGAGATAGCTAAATAGCTGGTGAAAGAACATCTCCCTGATGCCCTGGACATCCACTGAGGAAGTCAAGCGAGTGCAGCTCAGTGAAGCGAAGAATAGTTGCTGAATTTGGAAAGTGTTGACCATTTGTGATTTCTGTCCACTTTCTGTCCATTTGGTGAGGCAGATGCTTCTTTTCTATTGTTTGAAAGAGCCAAAGAGAAGCTCAGAAATATATAAAACCTTGCTCCTTATAATTTATACATATATTTAATTCTACAATCATATATGTATAAATTATAATGAAGTGCAAAGTTATCTAATGAAATACTTTTGAAGTGGTACTCACAAAGGTGCAAACTAGCACTGCACAAAGCAGCCCACACACCTCGTGCCGCTGTGTCCATTCAGACTGACACCAACGCTAGAGGAGAGAGAATAACTGCTCCATAGGGTTTCCAAAGACATGAATGTTTTCGTGGAACCACTGTCATGACTTTCTCTGGGAAGCAGCTTGTAGACGCAACCAGACTTTCAGTTAGCAGCTGAACCTGGCGCCCTATGCCACCAGGGGTCCTTCAAATTGTGATAGATGCTACAAAAAGTAATACAGTAAGCATTTGAAATAGGAAAGTGAACAAATGGCATTTGACTGGAAATGTAATAATGATAATTTTTTTTAAATACATTAATTTAAAAATATATCCAGCAAGCTCTTTGCTACTAACCAAAAGACTGGTCTTTCCAGTTTGCCCAGGGGCACTTAAGAAGAAAATCAAAATCCTTGTCATCTACTCCTGAAGAGCAGCCAGCGGAAACCTGACGGTGAATAGGTCCACTTTGACACATGGGGGTCCCCATGAGTCAGAGGTTACAGTGCTGACTTTGAACTGGACACTGGACACTACTCCATTCTTCTCATGTAATGGCAAGACAGTGAATAAAGTCACTCGTAAATGAAATTTCTAAGTCACTGTGATGAAAAGTCATGGTCTGTGCTTGCTCAGACAGTAAATCCACGGCAAGGTGTTTGTCCACTTAGTGTTACGTGTTTCATTTGGAAGAGTGTCTAAAACAATAACTCTTCCTTTGGGAAGAGTCTATTTCCTTGGCCTCCCTGATACAATATGAAATGACTTTGGTCAGACTACAGCTGCTCCAAACAACCCCCTTTAAGTAAGACTTGAAGAATTACATTGAGTCCTCTATTGTCCCATCACGTGTCTGTCAGTTTGTTGTAATGTGGCTGTTTTTTTTGCTGTGGTCCTAGAAGTTATGCTGCCAGTATTTTAAGTACTAGCAGGCACACCAATGATGGGCAAATTTCATGGGAGCTTCCAAACTAAGACAGACTAGGAATAAAGGCTTCATGATCTACTTCTGAAAAAAAAAATCAGGCCTGTAAAAAGTCTGAATAGTAAGTAGCGTAGTCATGCCTGATAGAGTGCCAGAGATGAAACTTAGTGAATTGTAAAGCTTTCAGAACCTTCACTTTATGATTTTTCATATTTCAAAACAAGAAGAAACTATTTAAAACACCTATTAATAATCAACATAAAACGTGTGAAGCAGGAATCTAAGAACCTATGAAGATGGGTGTCTTAGGCACTGCTATTATTCCTAGGTGCCATCGAGTCTGTTCCGATTAATAGTAACTGTGTGAGCAACAGAGATAAACACTGTCCAGTCCTACACCATGCTCACAATCGTTATGTTTGAGCCCATTGATGCAGTTAATCTGTCAATCCATCTTCTTGAGGATCCCAAGTATAATGTCCTTTTTTAGGGGACTGGTCTTTCCTGATAATATGTCCAAAGTATGTGAGATAAAGTATTGACATCCTCACTTCTAAGAAGCATTTTGACTTATTTCTTCCAAGATAGATTTGTTTGTTCATCTGACAGTTCATAGAAATTTCAACACTCTCTGCAAGTACCATAATGAAAATGCATTGATTCCTCTTTAATGTCTTTACTCAGTGTCTTTCACATGCTTATGGGGTGATCACAAATAGCCTCTCTTGGGTCAAGCGCACCTGTCATCATTGTGCTTCAACACTTTAAAGATGTGTGTGTAGCAGATCTCCCCAGAGTAAGACAACATTTGATTCATGACTGGTGCTTCTATGAGCATTGATTGTGGATCCAAGCAAGATGAAATCCTTGACAACTTCATTTTTTCCCCCTCTATTTATCATGATGTTGTCTACTGGTCCACTTGTGAAGATTTTGGTTTTTCTTACATGAGCTGCACTCCATACCAATGACTACAGTTCTTGATCTTCATCAACTAGTGCATCAAGTCCTCCTTGCTTTCAGCAACCAAATTTGTGTCATCTGCATCTCACGGGTTGTTAATAAGCCTTCCTCCAATCTTGGTGTCCATTTCTTCTTCATATAGTCCAGCTTCTTGAATTATTTGCTCAGCATAGAGATTGGGTGAAATGATGCAACCCTGATACATATCTTTCCTGATTTTAGATCATGCCATATTCCCCATATGATTGCCTGTTTCTTGGTCCATGTACAGGTTCTATACGAGCACAATTAAGTGATATGGAATTCTTCTCAATGCTATATGAAGATTTTAATGATCCATACAGTCTGATGCCTTTGCATTGTCAATAAAACTCAAACAAACATGTTTCTGGTATTGTCTGCTCTCAGTCAAAATCCATCTGTCATCAGCAATGTCATCCTCATTCCACATCCTCTTCTGAATCTGGCTTGAAATCTGAGCTTCCTATTGTTGTACTGCTGCCACCATTTTTGAATTATCTTCAGAAAAATTTTACTGGCAGAGCATACTATTTATATTGTTCAATAATATCGTTCTCCTTCCACTCCTCTGCATGGAGCTGGCTGCCAAGATCGTGGCTGTTCTGGAGGTAAATTTTTGATAATGATGGAGGCAGTGACTACCATTGTCCAGCTGAGAAGATAAAAAGCAGTCAACTTCCACTATCTAACTGAGAGGACAAATAAGGAACTTGAACATTTCCTGATGTGTGGTAATGAACATCAGATTTGGGCAAAGGGAGAAGTGAGCTGGTATGCTGAGTGAAGTAAGTCGATCACAAAAGGACAGGAATTGTATGAGTCTATAAGAAGAAACTATAAGAAGAAACACCAATTAAACAAATCTTAAGAACCAGTTCCTGAACAAAAGGGGAGAAGGCTAGCTACCGGCCATGAACCATACATCACATCCCTTTTGCACACCTCACAAGAGCCACCTTGCAGGAAGAGATCTCACATTGTCTGGGGTCACTCCTTCAAAGGGGGGGAAATGGGAGATGACCATTTACTTGAAGCTATACAACATCTTGATAAGATTGGGACAAATCAGTAGGCCTCCCTAAAGGAATGGAAGGATAACTTTGTCAGAAAATCATTGGGGAAATTAATGATGTTACCAGCATATCTAGTCCGATTACGCCACCGGCAGATCTCCTCTAGTCACAGGTAAGGGTCTAAACAACCTTACTATCACACAGAGATCGTTGTAATCTTAATTATGCTGAATTGAACTTGATACTTGGTCAGTTGACCTCCCTGGTGACCTATCTGTATTTGTTCTAGGAAGTATACCTTGCTTGTACCATGACAAAAATTTTTCCCTGTTTTTTGAGATATTGGTGGTGGTCTTTTCTTTCTTACTCATTATCCATATTTTTATTTTTATATTATTATTTTATCTTTACTACTTTACTTCGTTTTTGATTTTTAATGTTTCTGTTGGATTTTCCACTTTGTGAAGCATAGAAGTGGATGTACAGAGGTAATAATTGATGCAAGGGTTTATCCTTGCATAAAAAATGTAGAAGTGGGGATGGCATGTAGGGAGAGGCGTGGGGTGTTTAGAGTAAACAATGGATGCAGGAGGGGAAGGGAATACTACAACTGAATATGACTACACGTCATTTTAAAGGCAATTTAATCATGAAAAAATAATGAAAAGAAAATGTGTTTTTTTTTTCTTAAATCATTTTATTGGGGGCTCATA
>NW_022107431.1:65604997-65616937 GCF_000313985.2 Echinops telfairi | reverse complement strand
CCCGCCTCCCCCTCTCCCATGTCCCCCGGGAACCATTGGTCCCATTGTTTTCTCCTCCAGACTGTTTATCCAGCCTATCTTATCTAGATAGATCTGTAGAGATAATAATATGCATCAAAAAATCAAGGCATAGCAAGATAGGCGACGAATGAGAACACAGCAATGACAACAAAAAAGAAAACCAATGACCCATGAAAGAGTAAATTAATTAAAAGAAAAAAAATTAAAGAAAAAAAACCTGTAAATAGATCAAGGTTTGATTTTTGATCTCTATATGTGTCCTTCAGTCAGGTCTGGTGGGGTGCCATGCGCTGGCCCCAGAATCTATCCTTTGTACTCCCTTGGGGGCTGTCTGCTCTGCTCCCACAGTTGCTCTGCGGCACACCTTGAATGTTTTGCCTTGGTGTCGCGGGGTCAGTCTGAGCCAGTCCCGACACTGAGTCTCCAATGTTTTTTAAAAATAATATCTTCTGTTCTCATAGAGAAAGAAGTATTCACAGTGACCATTAGTCACACACCTCATCTTCCTGACACTTCTTCTGTTGCAGCTCCAGGTGAATTCAAATCCGTTATTATGATTTGTATGGTTACTTGCAGGTTTTAACACCCAGGTACTAGGCAATGGAACAGATAAAACACAATCAATAAATTGGTTATTAGAACATTGTGTGGAATGGTCCATGAAACATGTTGTGTTTCTTTGGTTTGTAGCTGTGGCACTTTCTATTCATGAATTTTTACACTGAATCTCAACTTTAATAACAGAGAAGAATAGCATGTCAAAAATATCTGCATTCTGTTGGATCATCTTTATTTGGAATGGGTACAAATATGGCTCTCTTTCCAGTGGTTGGCCAAGTAGTTGTCTTCCAACATTCTTGGCATAAGTGAATCAGTGCTTCATCAGCTAGATGAAATATTTCAACTGGTATTTCATCAACTCCTGGAGCCTTATTTTTCTCTAATTCTTTCAATGCAAATTGGATTTTATTTTCCAGTACGAATGGTTCTTGATCATATGCTGACTCTTAAAATGGGTGAATGTCGACTAATTCTGTTTGGTACAAGAACTCTGTTTTCCTCCCATCTTCTTTAATGCTTCCTGCATCAACACATTTTTTCCCATATAACTTTCAATATTGCATCTTGAGGCTGACAGTTTTTTTCAGTTCTTTTACCTTGAGAAACGATTAGCATGCCCTTCCTTTTTTTAACTCCTGGTCTTTGCACATTGTATTATAATACTGTACTTTGTCATCTCAGGCTGCCCTTTGAAATGTACTTTTGAGCTCTTTTACTTCATTATTTCTTCCATTTGCCTTAGCATTAAAGAGAAAGATTCAGTCTCTTCTGATACCCACTTTCGTTTTTCTGTCTTTATAATGATCATCTGTTCTCTTCATGTTTGATGTTTTTCTGTCATTAGTGTTCAATGAGTCAAATCTATTCCTAAGATGTTTTCAAAATTCAGTTAGGAGATACTCAAGGTCATGTTTTGGTTTCTATGAACTTGTTTTAATATTCTTCAAATTCAACCTGAACTTATATACAAGTAAATGATAGTCTGTTCCCAAGGCAGCACCTGGTATATTTGGCTAATGATATTGAGCTTCTCCTTCATTTCTTCCCACATATGTAGTTAATTTGATTCCTGCATATTCCATCTGGCCAAGACCATATGCATAGTCAACATTTATGCTGTTGAAAAAGGTATTTGCCATGAGGTAGTCATTGCAAAATTCTATTATTCAAACTCCAGCTTCATTTCTATTACCAAGGTCATATTTTCCAATGACTATTCCTTCCCTTTTGCTTCCAACTTTTGAATTCTAATAGTCAGTAATTACCAATGCATATAGATTTCAGTTTGATACATTTCAGACTGAAGAAGTTGGTATCATTCTTCATTTTGCTTTATCAGTAGCCTTAGTGGTTAGTGTGAAAATGTGAATAACAGTTGTATTAACTGGATTTCTTTGTAGGTACATAGCCATTATCCTATTACAGACAGTATTGTGCTTCAACAGAGATTTGACATGTTCTTTTTGACTATAAATATTATGCCAATCCTCTTTCTCTTTCACAGCATAGTAAACCATATTATTGTCCAGTTCAAAATGGCCACAACCAGGTTATTTCGGCTCAGTAGTGCCTAGGATATTGAGCTTTATGCATTTCATTTTTGATCACTTCCAATTTTCTTGGATTCATACATGGTACACACATTCTGATTATTAATAAATGTTTGCAGCTGTTTCTTCTCATGTCCCATCATTAAATAAAGGTGCCAATGTCTTTGCTCCATTCATGTCATTATGGTTGATTCAGCTGTGAGGAGGCAGCTCTTCCTCACTTGTATTTTGAGTATCTTCTGACATGAGTGTCTAAGGTTTGGGCATGATATCTGGCAATGTTCTGTTACTATTCATACAGTTTTAGTGGCTAATCCCTCAGAAGTGCACACCTATGTCTTCTTTGTAGTCTGTTCTTGGTGTGAACGCTTCGGGAAAGCCTGTGAATCTTGAATGGCCCCACTGATATTTGAAATACTGATGACATGGCTTCCAGCATCACAGCAACACACAGGCCACTACAATAGGAAAGAGTGGCAGACAAGGGGTGGGGTCCAAGCACTATTGAGCTTCAGTGGACTGGTATCAGCCTTTAGAATTGGGCGATCATAATGACAACTATGCCAAGAATGACACATTGGCGAGCAATAACATCACATCCATTGTCCCAAAATGGTTTTGTGATCTATTCTAAAGTACAGCACTGTCAGGGAAAAGAAAATATCCAAATATCTACAAGGAATACCTAGTAATCAGACTAATTGATATTTACAGACCAACCACTAATCCCAAAGTTAAAGAACTTCACAATGATTACCAACTTCTTCAGTCAGATATAATGAAATATGCAGCCAAGAGACACATTGATAATTATTGGTGATTTAGTGTAAAAGTTGGAAACAAGATGGACATTACTCAGAAAATATGGCCTTGATGATGGAAATGACACAAGAAGTCATATAATACATTTTACAAGAAAAATTGCTTATTCATTACAATACCTTGTTTCAGCAACACAAATAGTGAGTGTACACATGAGCCTCATTTGATCAAATACACAGGTATCCTAGTGACTAAATCAGTGGAAAGAGACAATGAAGAAACTTAATCTCATCAGTCATAACAAGGCCAGGGTTGAATTGTGGCACGGATCACTAACTACTATTTGCACATTCCAGTTGAGGCTAAAGAAAATGAAAACATGCCATAAAGTCAAAGTCCAACCTTGGTCATATCAAACCTGACTTTAAAGACTATCTCAAGAATAAATTTGATGCATTGAAAATTAATGACCAAATACCACAAGAATTGGAGATTGATATTAAGGACATCATATATGAAGAAAGCCAAAAGTCATTACAAAAGTAAAAAAGAAAACAAAGTGGATAACCCGGCTTGAACATGATGTATCAAATGGAAAAAAATAAATGAAGAAAAGAGCTAAACATAAAATTTAACGAATGTCTCAAAAAGACAACATAAAATATGACATTGAAATGTGTGACATTAGATAATCAAAGGGGAAGAACACACTTGGAATTTCTCAAGCTGAAAAAAATTAAGAAAAATACAAGTCTCAAACTGCAATATTTAAGGACTCTGAGCAAAATATTGAACAAGATAGAGAACTCCAAAGAAGATGGAAGAAATACATTGAGTCACTCTATAGAAAGAATTAGTATGATGTTCCACCATTTCAGATGTAATATCAGTTAGAATTAATGGTGCTGAAGAAAAAGTCCAAGCTGAACTGAAGGCATTGATGAAAACAGGTTCCAGCCGTTGATGGAATACCAATTGAGATGTTTCAATAAACTAAGGCAAACCTGGCAATGCTCACTTATTTTTGCCAAGAAATTTGGAAAAAAACTACCAGGCCAACTGACAGAAAGATATCCATATTCTCACCTATTGCAAAAAAGGTCATCCAACAGAATATGGAAATTATTTTTAAAAATCACTCATATCACACACAAATAATATACGCTGAAGATAATTCAAAAATGGCTTTAGCAATTCATCAAATAGGAACTACAAGAAATTCAAACCAGATTCGGAAGAGGACATGGAACAAAAGATATTTTTGCTGATGCCAAATGGATCTTGGCTGAAAGATGAGAATACCAGAAAGATGTTTTCTTATGTTTTATTAACTACACAAAGGCATTCACATGTGTAGATCATAACTACTCTGATAATATGATAAATGGTTTTCTGGAACACTTAATTGTGCTTTGGAGGAAGCTTTACAAAAGCCAAGAGGCAGTTATTCATACAGAACAAAGGGATAGTGAGTGTTTTAAAATCAGGACAGGATTATATCCTTTCACCATACTTATTCAGTGCATACACTGAGCAATTAATCAGGGAATATGAACCATGGGAAGAAGAATTTAGCAGTGGGATTAAAGGAAAACTCATTTAAAACCTACAATATGCAGATGACACAACATGGCTTGCTGAAAGGGTAGAGCACTTGTAGCACTTACTGATGATCAAAGACAACAGTCTTCAATAGTGATTATAACTCACTGAAAAGAAAACCAAATTTCCTTACAACTGGACCAATAGACAACATCATAATATGTGTAGGAAAGATTGAAGTTGTAAAGGATTTCATGTTACTTAGATGCACAATCAAGTCATTGTTGTGCACAGAAGCTGTAGACAAGAAATCAAAGATGTAGTACATAGGGCAAGTCTGTTGCAAAAGACCTCTTTAATGTGTTAAAATGCAAAAATGTCACTTTGAAGGTGCTTTATAAGCATGTAAAAGCTAGACAATGAATTAAGGAAGACTGGAAAAAATTGATGTATGTCAGTTACGGTGTTTTCAAAGAATATTGACATACCATTGATAAACCAAACAGTAAGTAAATCCATCTTGGAGGAAGTACAAGCAGAATTTGTCTTGTAGTGAGCATGGTAAGCCATTGCCTCAGTAGTTTAGGCATATATTAGGAAGGATTAGCCCCTGGAAAAGGACATCATGCATGCTAACGCTTGTTATTGTTGTTGTTAGGTGCCATTGAGTGCTATAGCAACTTTAGACACAACAGAAAGAAACACTGCACGGTCCTGTGCTGTCCTTACAATGGTTCATATGCCTGACCCCATTGTTGCAGCCATGGTATCAATCTCTCTCATTGAGGGCCTTCCCTTGTTGCTACCCATCCAGTTTATCAAACATGATGTCCTTCTTCAGGGACCGAGCTCTCCTGACCACATGTCCAAAGTATGTAATTCTCTATTCAGCTCTTTTACTTCATCCTTTCTCCCATTTGCTTTAGCTACTCCATAATTAGGAGAAAGTTTCAGAATACCTTCTGATATAACATTGACCTTTTCTTTCTTTCCTGTCTTTTAAATTATTTTTTTATTTCTTCACGAGTGATGGTTTTCATGTCCTCCCACGGCTCATCGGGTATTCTGTCATTAGTGTTCAATGGATCCATTCTGTTTTTGAGATGTTCTCCAAATTCAGGTGGGCTAGACATAAGGTCATCTTTTAGCTCTCATGGCTTTTTTTCATTTTCTTCAACTTAAACCTGAACTTACATATGAGCAATTGAGGTTCTATTCCACAGTCAGCCCCAGGTCTTGTTTTAACTGCTGATATCTAGCTCCTCCATTGGGTCTTCCCAGAGATGTAGTCAGTCAATTCCATTTCTGTGTATTCCATCTGGAGAAGTCTATATGCATAGTTTGTCTTTTGTGCTGTTGACAATGGTATTTGCTATGAATAAGTCATTGGTTTTGTAAAATTCTATCATATTATCACTAGCTTAATTTCTATCACAAGGTCATGTTTTCCAATTACATTTTGTTCCTCTTTGCTTCCAACTTTTGCATTCCAATCATAAATAATTATCAATGCATCTTGATTGCACATTTGATCAATTTCTGACTGAAGTTCTTGGTAGAATTCAATTTCTTTATCACTAGCTTTTGTGGTTGATGCAAAATATTGAAATTTTAGTAAAGTAGGTAATGAAAAGGGAGAAGACCCTTAAGGGAAAGGACTGGCACAATGGCTATAACAATATTCTGTTACATACCAGTGACTGTAAGATGGGGCAGTACCAGATAATGTTTCATTCTTTTGTATGGCGACACACACCATCAGAATCTACAAGATGACGCCTAACAATAGCAACAAGGTACTATTATTCCCAGAAAACCTCACAGTGGGGGCCATGAGCACTCACAAGTATAAAACCATAAGTGACACAGGAAGGGAATGTTGAGATAAGGTATGTTATCAGTCTCTATTTCAAAAACAAAGCCAGAGTCAAATGTACAAACTGACTACAGGATAACAAGAAAAATGACAGGCTTTCTCCAAGTTAATCTATTGGATTTCTTGAAATGTAAGATAAAACGAGTGAAATTACCTTCTAAAGCCCTACAGGAAGTGTTTATTTTGTGTTATATAGAAAAATCTAACGGATATCCAAAAGAACTCCATGTCCCCGTTAAGAGGGAAAAGGCCCTGGCAGACGGCTGGAGGGAGCTGATGGTATGTTCCACTGCGCACATTCTTTACCGGGCCCTTGAATTGTTCGTTTCAAAAGGGAGGCAAACATTTCCTGCTTTAGTGCACAGCAGATTGGGGAAGTGTTCTGGAATGACCTCAGAAGATTTAAGCTTCATTCCAAAGCATTTAGACAGAATTTGCTCAAAACTTCAGTCAACTGAACAGTTACCAAACCACATGAACAAATTTTGCATTTAGGAAGAAGAAAGCTCCCAATGGGAGATATTCCCAATAAGAAACCATTACAACCATGAAAGTATTTCTGTTATTGATGTGTCTGAGCTATTCATCAAACATTTTAATGTGCTTATCCAGTTCACTTTACCCCTACTTACCTACAACTTTAAAAACCAAAGCTCACAATGACTATAAAATATAACACATTCTTTCATTCACTCATTCAACAGACAATTAATGATGCCTAGCTTTGTATTAAGGATTGAGGATGCAAAGACATTTGCTCATAGACATTTCCGAAGCATTTAGTGTCAGGGCTTCAAGGATTCATCCTGATTCAACCTTTGCTGAGAATTTACATTCCCACCATCCATACACTGAAGCAGAATCTACATTTTAAGAAGATTCACAAGTAATCTTCTAGAAACTTAGGAGAGCTTCCAGAAATGCAGATTTTGATTGAGCACATCTGTGGTAAAATGACCATTTCTCAACAAGGACCCAACAATACAGAGCTCGTTGAAGACGCTGTTGCAGGCACTGTGGCAAGAAACGAAGGGAGTGGGGGGGTGTAAAACTGTGAAATAGACCATCAAACATCTCTGGCTTCATGGACCTTTCCATTTAGTTCTCCAAAACAAAATCCAACTTGCAGCAACTCTAGGACAGAGCAATTGTCCAGGGGGTTTCAAAAATTGTAACCTTTATTGAAGCAAACTACACCTTTCTTCTGTGGAAAGTGCCAACCTTCTATTAACAGTTGGATACTTACCAATGAATCACCAGGGCTTTTGTCCTGGGACATTTAGCCTGGTTATAAACCAGAATCATATGATCATTTTTAATATATGCCACAAAGGGGTCCCACCTGATACTCATTGCAGTTAGATAGTGTTCTTACTAATTGCACTCAAGCTTATGATGGGGTTTCAAAAAGTTCATGGACATTTTCATTGTCTTTTTGCTGTTTTCCATGAACTCTTTGAAGTCCTTTTGCTTTTTTGACTAATGGTGACCCCGGGTGACCAGAGTAGTATTACTCTCCATAGCATTTTCAAAGGTAGTTTGCCAAATCTATCTTCCAAGGTTTCCCTAGATGGATTTGACCTACAAACCTTTGACTAGTAGTGAGGTGCTTAACCATTTATGTCACCCAGGACATCTTCAGAGACAGATGCAGCAGTAAAACTGAGCATTAAAACATATTGTGATAAAAGTAATGATTGAGAAAAATAAGGTGTGTTTGAAAACACTTTGGAGGTACAGCCAACAAGATTCATAGCTGAGTAGCATGAGTTTAAAATGATGTATCTATCAATTGGCCTATGAAAAACTTGAGTAGGGACATTCTGGACCAAAGGAAGATGAAATTCAAGGGAGAGAGGCAAATGTTTTTTGCGGTACAGCGCTGTGGTTATTTCTGATATGTGGCTGAGGGGACACTGGTTGTACAGTGGTAGAATCACCATCTTTCACGTTGGATACCCAGGTTCAAGTCCTGGTCAATGTCCCTTCAGTGCAGCCCCACCTCTGTGATGCTGAATAGGTGGCAACAGAGTATTCATAGGAGGACGAAACACCTGATCCACTTCCCCAAATCAGCCAATGAAAACCCTCTATGTAACAATGGCCCAATCCAATTATGCACGGAGTCACTGTGAATGGAACGTTGAGTTGAAGGCAGCTAAAAATAGGATGGTACAGCTGAAGGACAAGACTCAGGAGGGGAAAGACCAGTAATGCAACTTGATAAACAGATAAAGACCAGATTAAAAAAAAACAAAACGTTTATGTTCATGTTGAGGGGTCGGGCATTTATCCTGAAAGCAAGGAAATTTAAACAAAAATAATGTGATCGTTACCTATCCTTTCATATTATTTTAGGAGCCTTGATGACTTACTTAGTGGTTTCATGCTGTTAGCAGCAAGGTCAGCGATTCAAAATCACTAGCTGCTCCATGGGTGAAAGAGCTAGTTTTGGAAATCCACAGGGACAGCTCTACCCTCTCCTTTAGGGTAGCTGTGAGTCTGTGGAAGTGGCTTTTTGTTTTGCTTTTATTCTCTTCCTGAAATAACCCTTGAGAGCATAAGTTTTTTTGGTTTTTTAAATCATTTTATTAGGGGTTCATACAACTCTTATCACAATCCATGCATCAATTGTGTAAAGCACATTTGTACATTCGTTGCCCTCATCATTCTCAAAACATTTGCTCTCCACTTAAGCCCCTGGCATCAGCTCCTCATTTTCCCCCTCTCTCCCCACTCCCCCTTCCCTCATGAACACTTGATAATTTATAAATTATTATTTTGTCATATTTTGCATTGTCCGACGTCTCCCATCACCCACTTTTCTGTTGTTCATCCCCCAGGGAGGAGGTCATATGTAGATCCTTGTAATCGGTTCCCCCTTTCGAACCCACCCTTCCTCCACCCTCCTAGTATCCCCATTCACATCACTGGTCCTGAAGGGATCATCCACCCTGGATTCCCTGTGTTTCCAGTTCCTATTTGTACCAGTGTACATCAACTGGTCTAGCCATATTTGAAAGGTAGAATTGGGATCATGATAGTGGGGGTGGTGGGGAGCATTTAGGAACTAGAGGAAAGTTGTATGTTTCATCGTTGCTACGTCGCACCTTGACTGGCTCATCTCCTCCCCGAGACCCTCTGTAAGGGGATATACAGTGGTGTACAAATGGGCTTTGTTTGGGTCTCCACTCTGCATTCCCCCCCTCATTCATAATGATATGATTTTTTGTTATGATGCTTGATACCCAATCCCTTTGACACCTCGTGATCACACAGGCTGGTGTGCTTCCTCCATGTGGGCTTTGTCGCTTCTGAGCTAGATGACCGCTTGTTTACCTTCAAGCCTTTAAGACCCCAGACACTATACTTTTGGTAGCCGGGCATCATCAGCTTTCTTCACCACATTTGCGTATTCACCTGCTTTGTCTTCAGTGATTGTGTCAGGAAGATAACATAAGTTTTATTAAAAATAACATTTAAAAAACGATGCTTTGGATACTTGATTTTTGCAGGTATTGAGGCAACAACACAATAACCCCAAGTAATAAATACCTTCTCTTAGTCCCTGAGAGAAACAATTAATTTAATTTGCTAAAACAATCTGCCTGGTCCTGCCTCATCCTCATAATTTTTCCTATCCTTGAGCCCATTGTTGCAGTCACTGTATCAATCCATCTCATTGAGGTCCT
This sequence comes from Echinops telfairi, assembly GCF_000313985.2. Classification (NCBI taxonomy): domain Eukaryota; kingdom Metazoa; phylum Chordata; class Mammalia; order Afrosoricida; family Tenrecidae; genus Echinops; species Echinops telfairi. Next base: position 65,606,933 of record NW_022107431.1, on the reverse strand, counting down.
TCCATTTTGCTTCCTGCCCCTCTACTTTACGTAACATGACCTCCCTATACAGCAGTGGTTCTCAACCAGTGGGTTGCAACCCCTTTGGGGGTGGAATGACCCTTTCACAAGGGCCGCCCAATTCATAACAATAGCAAAATTACAGTTATGAAGTAGCAATGAAAATAATTTTATGGCTGAGCGGTCATCACAACATGAGGCACTGTATGAAAGGGTCACGGCATGAGGAAAGTTGAGTACCACTGCTCTACAGGGACTGATCTCTCCTGATAATATGTCCAAAGTATGTAAGATGAAGTCTCGCCACTCTTGCTTCTAAGGAGCATTCTGGCCACACTTTTACCAAGATAGATTTATTTTTCCTTTTGGCCAACCATAGCGCATTCAATGTTCTCTGGTAGCACCACAATTCAAAAGCATAGTGTGGTAGTCACACAATTTCATGCCAACTTAGTAAAATTAGGTCACAGCCTAATGATCCCTCCTTATAGGTGTGGACTTCTCATGAGGATTCTGGGAATGATCTCTCTCTCTTTGCTGCACATTCCTGTTGACAAGCCATGTGGAGCCATGCTAATGGCAGCCAGAGGCCTGGAGATGCTTCCACGGCCACTGGATCCACAAGACATTCCACCCACTGGCCTGTGATCTTCCTACATTCAGTATCATTGCAAGTGGCTGCGTAAATCTCAAGAGGAATCTATAGACTAATATTGGACATAGGGGCTAATATCAGACTTATGGACTTGATCTGGACTAGGCTGAGATGTCTTCTTAATATACAATTGTTCTTTGATATAGAGCTCCCTCTTACACACATATGAGTGTTTCTGGATTTGTTTCTCTAATCTACCCAGACAAACACACATAGATTCTTCTTTTGTCTTCCTTATTTATGGCCAACTTTCACATGCTAACGGGGCACTTGAAAATACCATGCTTTGGGTCAGGTTCAGGCACAACTTAGTCCTTAAAGAAACATACTTGTTTTTCAACACTTTAAAGAGGTCTTGTTTAGCAGATTTACCCAATGCAATATATCATTCGATCTCCTGACTACTGTTTCTAGGAGCATTGATTATGGATGCCAGAAAGACAAAATCCTGGACAACTTTCATCTTTTCTCCATTTATCATGATGTCACCTCTTGGTCCACTTGTGAGGATTTTGGTCTTCCTCCAAGCCTGATGCCACCTTCTTCTTCATAAAAGCCAGCTTCTCTGATTATTTGCTCAGCAAGCAGATTGAATATGTATGGTATGGGAATACAACCCAGACACACACTTTTCTTGACTATAAACCACTCAGTATTCTCTTGTTCTATTCTTACAACTGCCTCTCCATCCATGTGCAAGTTCCACACGAGCACATATATACCCCTTGCCTGTCAGTTTGTCATACGGTCGTGATTTGGGGGTTGCTCTGATTCGGGAAGCTATGTCAGTAGTATTTCAAATTCCAGCAGCCTCACACAAAGTGAGCAAATTTCAGTGGAGCTTGAAGACTAAAACATTAGAAAGAAGTAATTGCCCCCTTTGGAGGAAGTAGCTGCTGAAAACCATATGCATAGTTTTCTTTCACATACTGGCGTCCTGATGCATGGAAACAAAATATTGTTGGAGACAGTGTAGGATGATGGCTTCCTCAGGTCAGAGAGCACAAGCTGTCTTCTCAAAGTAGAGTCAACCATAGCAGCATGAATCAATAAAGCCTGTGAGAGTGGAGCCTTCAGGATCTTCATTTGCTGATAGGGTACAACTCAGAGAGAGAAGAAAGAGCTGCAAAAATTTACCAATAATCTCAAATGGGAATGTGTGAAGTATGAACCTAAGAAAGTGGGAAGTGGTCCAAAATGAAATGGACCGCATAAAGATCAACATAGCAGGCATTAGTGAGCTGAGATGGACTGGCATTGGTGATTTTGAATCAGAAAATC
>NW_022107431.1:65602009-65603439 GCF_000313985.2 Echinops telfairi | reverse complement strand
TCCTCTGCCAAGATAGAATTCAGGTGAGGGGCAGCATTCAGACCAGAATCAGAGAAAAGATTTGAATGCAACCATAATTTACGGACAAAAGAAACCAAAAAACCTTACTGGAACCAGTGGTGTCAATGGAGTCAATGTCAACTCATAGTGACCCCCTAGGAGAGGGCAGAATTGCTCTTGTGAGTTTCTGAGACTAAAACTCTTTACAGGACTACAGAGTCCTGTTTTTCTCCAGAGGAATGACCAGTGGTTTAGAACTTCTGACCTTGTAATTAGCAGCCCAGTGCATAACCACTATGCCACCAAGGCTCCATTTATTGAATATATTGAAGGAGGTACTTTGGTGTAGAGCCCCAAAAGACCTCCAGTTAATCCAAAGGCATAGTAGAATGAGGAGTTGGGGGTTTTATTCACCTCATGGCAGACCATCCACCCTTGGCTGGCATTTTGGTGGGTCTTCTGATAATGTTTAGCTCTGGAATGATAAGAGCCTGGGGAGAAAACCAGCTCTGCTACCTACAAGTTGTAGGACCTTTTCTTGCCTCAATTTCCCCATCTCCAGGACACAAATAGCAAGCACCTTTGAGGATGAGATGAGTAATGAGATGGAATTATTTGTTCCCACGCTGTACATTGTGAGTACCATGGAAACGTTTGGGAAATAAATTGCAAGGGGAGATTTGGGATACATGCACGAGGTGCCTACAGAAACAGTCCTTAGGACTTTCCTTTTTCTGTGATGCAGGGATAATGTCACAGACTTAGAATTATCGACTCATTCCCAAGTCACAGCAGACATTTATCTGTCCTCTGTTCTATGTCTCCTTTCTTGTCTCTCTCTTCTTCCTGCCCTGAGTCAGGCCCTCCTCGTCCCTCCATCAGAACACTGCACACACTGCTTCGCAGGGAAGAGTCCTAGTGGAGGAGCGAGGGAAGCATTGGGCTGCTAACCACAAAGTTAGCTGGTTCAATCTCACCAGCCATTCTGTGGGAGAAAGATTCAGCTGTGTGCTCTCTCACAGATTTCGTCTCAGAAACCCTATGGAGCAATTCTAGCTGTCCTATAAGGTTACTCTGAATTGGAATCAATGCAATGGCAGTGTGTGGGGAGCAGGGCCAGGGGACCCTAGCTGAGATCCAGGCCATCAGCAGCCCTCTTCTCCAAGCAGCCTGTGAGCTGCTGTCTCATAGAACCTTCTCAAGGGCCGGCTCTGATCCGAACACTCACTTGCTCAGTACCCTTCAGCAGCTCATGCTTGCCTTCTGAACACCATTCAACAGCCCTTAATCCTTGATTCTAATAGCCAGAAAATTCCTCATTTTCTATTTCTGAAATCTAACTAATCTCGTTTCCTCACACCAAAATGCCCTTCACTAATACCGACTCATATCCAAATACTCTACTTAGCCTTCAAATTCTTCTTCTTTTT
>NW_022107431.1:65599770-65601237 GCF_000313985.2 Echinops telfairi | reverse complement strand
CTTTGTTGCTTCTGAGCTAGATGGCCACTCGTTTATCTTCAAGCCTTTAAGTCCCCAGATGCTATATCTTTTGATAGACAGGCACCATCAACTTTTTCATCACAATGCTTATGCATCCATTGGTCTTCAGCGATCATATCAGGGAGGTGAGCACACAATGATATGATTTTCTTTTTGTTCTCATAATTCTTCTACATATAGCCTTCTTTGACTTCCACAAGATAACCTCACCCTCTTCCTTCTGAACAAAGATGATAATCGATTTTGTTGCCATTTTAACAATAGTAATGCTTGTATTAGTGTGTTATTATGTACCTCTTTGATCTGGCTCCTGAAACCCAACTCCCCAAAGGCCACAGAATCAACTAACACCTTACTCAGCCTTAGAATGGCACTGTAAATATATCGTAGACACTCAAAATATGTTAAACAAGTGCTTGGTTTTCCCATGAGCAAAGGAAGTTTGCTATTCTGCCAGGAACCATGGACACCTCCTTTCTGACTCATAATGACACCATTGTATCATGGCAAAGCTATGCTTTGTCTGACATTTTTTTTTTTTAATGGTGAGAATCTGTTTGATTTTCACTGGCTGATTTTTTTCAGCAATAAATTGCCACCCTTTCCTCCGGAGACACCTGTGACTGGCCTTGAAGCTTCAACCTTTCAGTTAGCAGCAATCACAGTCCCTTATTTAGGAGGGCAATATGTTAGTGTATAGAGAATCTTAGAAATTGCTTATTATGTAGGAATAATCGTATTAAGATAACAATTATATTTGAGATGACTCTGAAGTGTATAGTTTATTCTCTTAAACATCCCTAATTATCCTCATTGTAAGTTTCTTTACATTACTAATTTTCAAAAATATTTTTGACATCTTTATCCTCATAACAGCAACCATTCTCCAAGTTATCAACATATCAGATGCTTTTATCCCTGAATTTTTAGTTGCTGGTTCCACATCTGCACTCAAGAATAAAATTTAGCAATATATAGAAAGTCCATTTATTTAAATTTGTTTTCTGCAGGAAAATTCAGAATGTTAAGTGCAAGGGTTACCTGCAAATGGCCAGTGTCTCTCTCATGTCTCCAAAGGCCAAGGCTTTGCACTTGTTAGAAAGCACAATCATGGTCAGTCTTGTGAACACCTCTTGGTGTGGATTACATTGAAATAGTCATCTCAGGATGAAAACTCCTGGCACAGACAGAAAATGTGTTCATTGTTGCAAGTTCATTTCTTCTTGGTGAGGAAATAAGCATCAGTCAGCTGCTGGTACACCTGGTAAAACACACCGACAACCTAAGCGGCCTCTGGAAGACATGGCCAAGCACCGAAAGAAATGTCTACAGTACACGTCAGGGATTAATTCTTTGGACTCTTCATCATCACCCGAGGTTTGTTGTTTAAGAACTTGCTGCCCCCTTAGGCGAGTCATATTTTGAATTAGGCAAGTGAAAGAGGGG
>NW_022107431.1:65590686-65598008 GCF_000313985.2 Echinops telfairi | reverse complement strand
AGGTCTTTGCACATTTCATTATAATATTCTGTCTTGAGTTTCCTTTTAAAATCTCTGTTCAGCTTTTACTTTATCATTGTTTTTCCTTTTGCTTTAGCTATTCTATATATAACAAATTTCAAAGTGTCTTCTGACATCCATTTGGATAATTTCTTTCTTCCTTGTCCTTTTAATGACCTTTTACTTTCTTCAATTTGATGTCCTCCCACAACTCATCTTGTCTTCAGTCATTAGTGTTCAATGAGTCAAATTTATTCTTGAAATGTTCTTTAAATTCAAATAGGATATACTTGAGATTGTACTTGGCTTCTCGTGGACTTGTTTTCATTTTATTCAGCTTTATTCTGAAATAGCATATGAGAATTGATGGTTTGTTCTATTGTTGGCTCCTGTTCTTAATTTAGTTGCTGATATTAAGCTTCCCCATTGTTTCTTTCCAAAAATATATCAATGTGATTATTGTGGTCTATGTATGTAAGGTCTAAAAAATATTTGAAATAAATAAGCCTTTGTAGTCTTGCAAAATTCTATTATGTGATCTTCTTTGTTGTGTCTATTACCAAGACCAGATTTTCAAACTACCAAGTTTTCATTATTATTTCCAATTTTTATACCAGTAATTATCAACATATCTTGATAGCATGTTTGATCAATTTCTCACTGCAGAAGTTGGTATAATTCTTCAATATTTTTCTTCATTAACTTTGGCAGTTGGTTAATAAATTTGAACAAAAGTGGTATTAACTGATCTTCCTTGTAGGTGTATGAATATTATCCCATCACAGATAGCATTGTACTTCAAGCTAGATCTTGAAATATTACTTTGACTATTAATGTAATGACATTTCTCATCAATTTGTCATTCCAGGTGTAGTAAATGATATGATTGCTGGCTCAAACTGGCAAATACCAGTCCATGTAACTCAATAATGTATAGAATATAAATATGTGTTTTATTTCATTTTTGGTGACTTCCAATTTTCCTAGATTTATACTTCACACGTTTCCTTTTCTGATTATTAATGCATGCTTTAGTTGTGCCCAAAAAGGAAATGAAGGTTCCAAAAGCTTTCATGTATTCATGTCATTAAGATCGACTCTGCTTCAAAGAGACAGTATTTCCGAAGTTGTATTCTGAATGTCTTCCAACTTTAGTGGCTTATCTTCCAGCATCGTAACAATGCTATTATTCTCTTTATAAGGTTTTTAGCACCTACTTTTCAGAAGTAGCTAATATTTAGTGGCTACCTTCTCCCTAATCTGTCTTAGTCTGGAAGCTCAGCTGAAACCTGTCCACCAGGGAAATCCCTGCTAATATTTGACATACTGGCGGCATAGCATCCAGCATCACAATACCCAAAGTCCCATAGTACAAAAGACTGACAGGCAAGCACCGCTCCAAATGGATAATCACCATTTATGTTATTGAAAATAGGTATTTGAAATGGTCTTGAAAAATCTATCTTGCAAAATTTTATTTTATGATCACCAAGGAACCCTGGTGGTATAGTGTGTACATGTTGGGCTGTGATCTGCAATAGTTGGCAGTTCAAAACCACCAGCAGCTCCACAGAAGGAAGACTGGACTTTCTACTCTAATAAACAGTTGCAGTCTCAGAAACCCACAGCAGGTCACTGTGAATCTGCATTGACTCAATGGCAGGGAGTTTTTACTTTTGAGTTAAGAATTCTATCGCCAATACCAGTTTTTCCTTCTTGTTTCCAACTTTCTTATTCTTTTCACCACTGATTAACAATACAATTTGATTGCAATACAATACAAATTTCGACTGGGGATTTTGATAAAAATCTTCAACTCTGAGCAACAGTAACATGGATGAAGGGAGACAGCAGGCAGTGTAAGATATGAAAATAATAATAATTTATAATTTATCAGGAGTTGGTCCATAAGAGTCGGGGGAGAGAGGGAAAAAAAGAGCTGATACCAAGGGCTCAAACTGAAAGAAAATATTTTGAAAATGATAACGACAACATATGTACAAATGTGCTTAACACAATTGATGTGTAGATTGTTATAAGAGCTGTAAGAGCTGTAAAATATTGTAAGAGCTGGAAGATCTGTTTACAGTTGTAAGAGCTGTAAAATGTTGAATTAAAATAAAAAGTTAAAAAATTCAATTTCTACATTAGTAATCAGTGCCCAAATTTGAGTAATTGTTATATTAACTGGTGGTCCTTGAAGGCATATGGATATTTTCCTACCACTGATAGTGTTGCAGTTCAGGAAAGATCTTAAATTGGTTTTGATTATTTTGTTTTTTATATGATGACTGTAATGCCTTTCCACTAATCATTCCATGACATAGTAGACCATATGATTGTTAAATTCAAAGTGTTCTATTTTAGCTCACTAAACTCTAGGATATCAATCTTTATATGTTCCACTTCATTTTTTATATCTTCTAATTTTCCTAGATTCATACTTCATATTTTCCACATTCTAATTACTAATGTATTTTTGAGTTTTTTATTCTCATTTTGAGGCCCACCTCACCAGCAAAAAAGATCCCAAAAGCTTGACTCCATCCATCTCATTAAGGTGTATTCTTTGAAAAGGCAGCTCCCAAGTTTTCTTCCATTAGGCATAGGGCCGAATCAAGACCAGCAAAGCAAAACAGAAAATTCCATTCATTAAAAGTTAGCATTGGCCTCTGGCATTTTGGGAGACTTCTTAAAGCCAAGAACATCTGTTGCAATTTACAGATTGTTTTTTTTTTGGCAAAACATATGATGCCAACATCACAAGACTCATAGCTATTATCTTCAATACCAAATACAGCAATCATTAATATGTCCCTGAGGATGTTGATGGCAAAGCCATTTTTTTTAAATTTAGTTTAAAAACCAAGGAACATTTCTGACTAATTATTTTCTTAGTCTTTGTGCTAGTTATTTTATATGGCCTATTTAATCCTCACAACAACTCAATGAGTAGAACATTATTAGTATACACAAAATACAGATAAAGAAACTGCAAAGTTGTATCCCACTACTACTACTGCTGCCCATCCCTTTATTTATTTACTTATTCAGCAACAAGTTATTGCTTTTGTACTATTTTTTAGGCACTGTATAAGGTGCTGGATAAAATGACAGACATCATTCCTTCTGATAACATTACATATTCGTGAGAGTCATCTCAGTGTGAGTCAGAGAATCCCCTCTGGTTTCCCACAGGGGATCTGGGTGGACTCCCCTGGCCCATCTTCTAAACACCCATTCCACTAAAGGAGGTCATCAAGCTGTAACCTGATTGACAGGCTAACCACCACCTGTATCTTCTTTCAGGTGTCATATTGACACACAAAAACCTATTATACATGTGCTGACATGTGAGTTGTTCAGTGGGGATATTATCCAGTTTGGTCCCAGTTAATAACCATGAGCAGAGTCAGGTATCAATATTATAAGCATAGTTTTGTTTAGGACTTATCCATTTTCCCCAAGAGCTGCCTAAATGAAGTACTATAGATCTAAATGTCTGGTGAGCAAAAAAACACAAACACTTCCATAGTTTCAGTGGATAATGTGCAATTTTCCAGTGAGCATTCAATTAACTAAGTTACAAGATAATAATCCCTTATCCTATTGATGGCTCAAAAGAGATGCTTCTGCAGTGTCCTGGGACTGATGACTGTTAAGGATTTCCAATAGATAATGAAACTAAGAAAAAAGGTATTCAGCCCAATGATATTTAGCTCAGTATTCAGTCCAAAGTATAAGAATCCTAGAAGTTCTAGGCTTGCTTCACAACAGAAAAAAAAGCAATGAAAATTCTTTCTTAGCCTTCATTGACAGAAGATTCCATGGTAACAAAGTTCAGATGACTCCGGAGAGAAAATAAAAGAAATACAAGGAAAGACAGAAGAAGTTTGAAGGATGTAATTATTTAATGGCACCTCCAGCAACAGCACATGATAGTTAAGAAAATGCATGAAGCTTCCCAGTAGTGAGATGTAACTTTTCAGTTTACCAAAATTCAGCAATACCTTTCATAGTTTATTCTCATTAAAAATTTTTATCAATTATGAAGGAAACTATAACTTAGGCTTATATTTTCTTTCTAGCCAAGAAACAGTAATGTTCCAAAACTAGACAAACTATCATCTGACTAAATATGGAAGTGAAAATCTGGAAAAAAAGGACAACTCATGGATAGCTTAGTGTCATTTTAAACTTTACAATTTTTTACACATGGTAGACAAATCTAACTACTGTACTTAATACCAGCATAATTCACACTATCTTAGTAAATCATTTTGCTTCCAAAACAAACAAAAATATAATTATCAACTTCCCCAAACAGAATACACCACTGGCAAATGGAATAAAATACTCATGTCATGGATCATTCTGTGTGATCTTTCCTATCTCGAAGGCATACAGTGGCAATTGCAGCCATATTGTCTTCGGCCTTCAGTTGACATGCTTGGGCACCAAGTAGGAATGTGACCAATGTGATAATAGAATAGAATAAGTAGGTGAGATGTACTCATGGGCTGACGAGGCATCTGTTGAAACACTGGAATTCACTTTTAAAATACTAGTCTCACTAGAATTTGAATGAAATTATTTCAAGGCAATGTGGTATAGGGATTAAACATGTGAACTCTTCAACCCTTACCAGTTAGGATGAACTCAACCCCTAAAAAACTAAACTCACTGCCAGTTAATACATTTCGACCCTATAAGAGTGGAGAACTGCCCTTTTAGGTTTCTGGGAGCATAAAATCTCATATTTCTCCTCTGGAACAACTGGTGGCCAGAAAAGGATGACCTCTTGGCTAGCAGCCCCAAAAGTAACCCACTAAGCCACAGGGCTGAAAGAACTCCAGTCAAAACCAAACTCGCTGCCATTGAGTGGATTCCTATAAGGTACAGTAGAACTGTCCATGTGGGTTTCGGGGACTGTGCCTATCATGAGAGTATAAAACTCCCTCTTTCTCACACAGAGCAGCTGTAGGGTTTGAACTGCTTATCCTACGGTGCCTATTGTTGCTAGGTGCCCTTTAGTCTGTTCTGGCCCATAGTGATCATCTGTCCCACAGGACAAAACACGGCCCAGTCCTGTGCCACTCTCACAATTATTCCTCTGCTTGAGCTCATTGTTGTAGCCCCTATGTTAATCCATCTTCCTCTTTTTTTCCCAGCCCCCTACTTCACCAAGTACAGACTGGTCTCTCCTGACATGTCTAAAGTACATGAGACAAAGTCTCACCATTCTTGCCTCTAAGGCGCATTCTGGTCATATTTTGTCCAAGACAGATCAGTTTGTTCTTTGGACGGGGCATGGTACTTTCAATATTCTTCTCCAGCACCACAATTCAAATACATCAATTCTTCTTCAGTGTTCCTTATTCAATGGCGAACTTTCACATGCATATGAGGCAATGGAAAATACCATGGCTTGAGTCAGGTGCACCTTAGTTCTCCAAGTAACATCCTTGCTTTTCAACACTCTATAGAGGTCTTGTGCATAGATTTACCTTATGTCATGTGTCCTTTGATCTCTTGACTCCTACTTTCATTAGTATTGATGTGGATCCAACCAAGACAAAATCCTTGGGAATTTCAATCTTATCTCCATTTATCAGGATGTTACTTATTGCTCAAGTTGTGAGGATTTCATTCTTTTTATTGAATTGTAATGCACACCGAAGGCTGAAATCCTTGATCTTCACCAGCAAGTGTTTCAAGTCCTCTCCACTTTCAGCAAGCAAGGCTTTGTCATTTGCACGTTGGAGGTTGTTAACAAGCTTTCCTCTGACCCCGAGGCCACATTCTTCTTTATGCAATCCACCTTCTCAGATGACTTGCTCAGCACACAGACTGAATCACTATGATGAGAGGAAACAAGCCTGAAGCACATCTTTCATAATTTTAAGCCATGTGGCACTCCATTGTTCAGTTAGAACAACTGCCTCTTGATCCAGGTTCAAGTTCCCCGTGAGCATAATTAAATGTTCTGGAATGCCCATGCTTCTCAAGGTTATCCATAGTTTGTTATGATCCACACAGACGAATGCCTTGGCAGAGTCAATAAAACAGAAGTGACCATCTTTTTCATGTTCTCTGCTTTAAGTCAAGGGCCATCTGACATCAATAATGATACTCCTTCTCCCACGTCCCCTTCTGAATCAGGTCTGAGCCTCAGAAAGCAGCTTGTCAATGTACTACTGCAACTGTTACTGGATGATCTGCAGCACAATCTTAGTTGCACATGAGAGTAGACATTCTGTTCCATGATTTGAGCATTCTGTTGGGTCAACTTCCTTTAGAATGGGTACAAATAGGGATTCCTTCCCGTGAGTTGGCCAACTACCTCGCTTTCAAATTTCCTGACATACTTGAGTGTTTACAGTGTTTCAGCAGCCTATTGAAACATTTGAATTCGTATTCAATCAGTTCCTGGAGCCTTGTTTTTGGCTAATGCTTTCAGTGTAGCTTGAACTTCTTCCTTCAGTACATTTAGGAGCTTGGAATGTATAAAGTATGAATCTAGGAAAATTTTCTTTCATTCTTGTCTTTTTAATGCTTTTTCAAAAATAATGTTCTTGATGCCCTCCCACCCCCCATCAAGTCTTCTGTCATTAGTGCTCAGTGCAACAAATCTGTTCTTGAAATTGAGGTGGGTTCTTGGTTCTCACTCACTGCCATCAAGCGGATGCCTCTCTTGCTAGAGGACTGCCCCCACTAAGTTTCTCTTTATGGGAATAGAAAGTTTCATCGGTCTCCCATGGAGCAGCTGGTGGTTTCAAACTACTGGAGGCTTTGTCTTTAGAAGCCCAACTCATAACCACTATACCTCTGGAGCTCCTTCTAGGATGAACTAGTTGAATTCAAAACCTAGCTTTGCAGCTTAGCTGAATGTTGTCAAGCGAGTTTTCTTTTTAACTCCAGGCCCGTTGGTTTTATCAGTGTATGTATATGATGGTAACAAAAAGAGTTCTGTGAAGCTTGCTACTTTTGTTGATAGATGCTATGTTCTGAGAAAAAATGTGCCTATCCCTCTGCTAACAAAAAAGTACGCATCCTAATTCCTAGAATCTGTGAATGATATTTCTAAAAGTTGAATGATATCCTTTCTCCTCAAATTTTTAACCCCCAATTCCTGAACGAAGAATCCCTGGTGCTCTAGACGGTTAGACAGTGGGCTGGGAACAGCAAGCTCAGCAGTTCAGACCATAGGAGAAAGATGGCACTGGCCGCTCCTCTGGTGATTACAGCCTCAGAAGACCAAGAGAACACTTGTACTCTATCCTAGTGGGTTGCTAAGAGTCTCACTCAACCTGACGGCAGTA
>NW_022107431.1:65588242-65590168 GCF_000313985.2 Echinops telfairi | reverse complement strand
GTTAGTTTAGTAGTCAAGCACTTCACTGGGTGGTATTTTTGTTTTCTTTTCTTTTTCTCTTTTTATTAGAAGACAATTTTATTGGGGGGCTCTTACAACTCTTATTACAATCCACACATCGATTGCATCAGGCATGTTTGTACATATGTTGCCATCATTCTTTTCCAGACATTTACTTTCTATTGAGTCCTTGGTATCAGCTCCTCTTTATTTTCTCTCCCCCTGCCCACCTTCATGACCTCTTGATAGATTATAAATTATTATTTTCACATCTCACACTGACCACTGCCTCCCTTCCCTCATATTTTCTGTTGTTCTTCCCCCTGGGGGAAGGGTGTATATTTATATGTCAATCATTGCGATCAGTTCCCCCTTTCTCCCATCTTCTCCCTGCCTTCCCTTATCCTTCTGGTATTGCTATTGCCACTCCTCTTCCTGGATTCCATGTGTGATGAGCACCCATCTCTTATCTATACCTGTGTGCATGCTCTGTTCTATTCTGAATTGAGAAGTAGCACTGGGGTCATGCTAGTGGGGGAGAGGAAGCCTTAAGGAACCAGAGGAATATTGTATGCTTCATCAATGCTTTACTGCACCCTGGTTGTCTCATCCCATCCTGTGGCCCCTTTGTGGGGGATGTTCCATTGTCTACAAATGGACTTTGGGTCTCTGCTCCAATCTCCCTCATTCCCAACAATATGTTTTGTTTGTTTGTTATGTGTCTTCTGATCCCTGTTAATCGGTCCTGATGACGCCTCATGATCACACCAGCAGTGTGCTTCTTCCACGTGGGCTTGTTGCTTCTCTGCTGGATGGCCGCTTGTTTAACTTCAAGCCTTTAAGACCCCAGATGCTATATCGTTTAATAGCTGGCACCATCTGTCTTCTTCACCACATTTGCTTATGCAGCCATTTTGTCTTCAGCAATCGTGCCAGGAAGGTGAACATCTCAGATTGCCAATTTGTTAGAACAAAGTGTTCTTCTATTGAGGGAGGGTATAAGCAGAGGTCCAAAGTCCATCCACTACTTCAGAGTATTGTCAAATAAATATATGTACATAGACCAATACCTCTATTTTTGTGGATTAATGTATTTACATATGTACACACCTATACTTATATCTCTATCCATTGCTTTACCTTCCTCCTGCCCCACCATCATGTACCCCCAATTTCTGCCTCTTAGTGCTTCCTCTTAGCTAGTTTTCTGTTGCTCTGGCACCCCTAGGATCTCTATCTCCTCCTTGTAGATTTTTATTCCCTAGTTGTTCCCCTGTCTGTGGCATTGTTCGCTTACCACACCCTTCCCCCTGCCATCTTCTCCCCCCAAGTCCCTCCAGGACTGTTGGCCCTGTTGCTTTCTCCTTGAGATTGCCTCCCATGCCTATCTTACATAAGTAGGCAAACCAACAATGAAAAATACCAAACAATATTCGAGAATATTGTACCCATAGAAACATTTCAAGCATGGACTGAAAAGGAAAGAGATTGGACCAGACTAAGAAGGGATATAATAATATAATTAAATAATTCTCAGCTGTGGGACCTTTGAGTGACATCCAATGTTTCACTATAGTTACTCTTTTAGAATCATATATTTGGTTATTTGATAAAAGAAGCTACTACAAATGATCAGTTTCCTTTTTTGATGCACAGGTGTTTTTCCTAAATCTGTATTTTCTAAGGATGAAGTTTAATGTATACTAGCTTATAACTAGTTAAGTAGGGCAGGTAGAAATGGGCAAAAATAATATAAAATAAGAGTTCAATGCCCTATACATATGTACATTGTAGATCTGAAAATAATGAGAAGTTCATATGCCTAAATAAATTAATGCAGTTACATTTATAAGGCTATACAGGCTAAGCCATCAAGTTTTTATTGCTATTTTGATAAGTTCTTGGTTTGTTTGGTGTGTTTTTTTT
>NW_022107431.1:65552036-65587687 GCF_000313985.2 Echinops telfairi | reverse complement strand
AAAAAAAAAAAAGCAAAGACAAAAAGCCGAAACTCTATTTTTACTTCAGAGCAATTAAGTAAGTACAAAGCTTGTAGACCATCTTTCCCAGTCTGAGATACCTGCATCTCATATTTTCTTTTACCAATACCTCCCCTCTTCAGGTTAAATATATATCCATATATACACAAATAAATATCCATATATACACATAAATATAGCCAACCAGGTAGAGCATGACTGTCACTTCCTGCTTTCAGGTTGCTTCAATTTCTACCTTGAAAATAATAATTAATCCTATAAGTACCTTGATCACCAAGTTTTCCCATTCTTCCTTGGGATATAAATTTCAGTCTAGGACTGTTAGGCTGCTGGGTGTCTCTGAGTCCGTTTCAGTCCAGAATGACCCAGTGTAACAGAGAAAAACTGTCCCTACAGGAAATTCTGTGGTATCATCTTTACGGATACAGACCACCATCTTTGTCTCCTGTGGAGCTATAGAGTGGTTTTGAACTGGCAACCTTGCAGTAGCAGTTGGATGCTTCATTAGCACACTGCCAGAGCTCCTTCAGTTATAACTATGTCCTCCAAATTTTACTTACAAACTCCCTGAGAGCGTGAACCAAGATCATCCAGCCCTTCGCACATCTGGCCCCACGGTTCATTGTTTCTCCTTGGCTACACGGATGCAAAGTGTATTTATTTATTTTTAAATGCTACCAAGTCAGCTTTGGTCAGGGCAAAATTTGAGAGTGAATTTTCTTGTTCCCCTCTCTGAGGCCCAGTCAATGGTATTCTTTGTCCCCACCCCAAACTTAGTACTCTGTATTCACTTTTTCAAGGGACTCATCCATTCAAGGTGAATTACTTCCAGGTCATTAACATCCTGTAAATATCACCTAGTATAGAGCTTTGCACAGTCAACAATTTAATACCTGTTTGCTGAGTGAAACTGATTTGAAGACAGCAAACACCAAACCTGAATCACATGTCAAAAAACATTCTTTGAATAAATTATCCTGAGATTTATTTGGATGGCTGGCTGTTGTTTTTGTTTTTCTTCCCTCACACAGCCATATTCCTTACAAGGATGTTAAAGGGGGAAAATCACCTCTTAACCCTGACAACAATTTAAAATATGGAAAGGGTTAAGTCTGATGTCTAGTGCCATTAGTCAATAGAGTTATCTAAGGCCACTCTTGAATTTCAACAGGGTGGTGAAATGGAGACTATAGGAGACTACGCTTCTATCTGAAGACTCCTGTGGGGAGAAGTGTTGGCAGTCTCAGCAGCTGAGGCCAAGTATAAAGGTTCCTCGACAGCTTGATGTCAAAGTTGAATATCTGAGAGTTCCCTCTAATTAAATCACATGGCATATATTTTTAAAACCTATCAACATCAGAGCAGTGTTTTGAAGAAGGGATTCTGTGGCTTCCACCAGAAGTCTATATTTTTCCTCTTGGGTACATCTGTGGCAATGTTTGCTAGGTCTGATTGCCCCCAGGTATGTTATTTTCCTTTCAGGCATCCTAATTGAACCTTACTGATGAAAAAAAAAAGGGGGGGGGGATCCAAAAGGAACAAGCAGTACAAAATAATATTTGTCACTGATGTGGTAGAAATAGAAAATTATAAAAACAGTTTTGGGAATTATAGGTTCATCCCCACTAGGGTGAAAAGTTATAGACCATTTCTCACCCTCAATTACCCACTGGTTCTCTGTTGTGTGAGAGCCAAATACCTGGTTTCTTTGCAGGCTTCTCTTACCTTCAACTCACCAAGATCTGATACTCAAAAATGCCAGCCAAAAATGACACTGTCCAGGTTCTTGTGGAATACCTTTGAGGGCAATAATATATGTTTACATGTAACTCATAATTAATCAATAAACTTCCTAGTGAAAGGGGGAAAAAAGCACATTTGGGGGTATATTTTACTGTCTTGGGGGCAATAAATGACAGGATGGGAAGAGAGAAGTAAGTCAAGGGGGGATGATTGAAAACATTTGACTTGGCCTGAAATAAAAGTACATATTTCACACATATTTTTAACCAACCCCAAAAGACAGCCCGACTTCGAACACACTGAACAGGAAGCCATTTAGTGTTGGAATGCTTGCTGAATTCATCCAAAGCACACAGACTCTTAATACCTTTGGGCTATCTAAAAAGTGTTAGGGTGAAAATGTTTAATTTATATGTGCAATCCAGCTTCCTGTTTTATTTGTCCCCTCTTTGCCAACTCTGTTTTTCACACTTGGTGAAAAACGACAGAAAACATATTTCATTTTTCTCCCCACCCTATATTGACCCAGCTGTACATTCGACCTCAATTTACAGTCCACACCTGGCTGGAAGACCAAAGAGGGGAGAAAGGTAAAGACGGATGTTAAGCTTTCATGGTTGCAGTGGCTAAGAAGGAATTTCAGTGAAGGAAAGGTTGCTGCGGTGTCGCTATCGAGGGCAGGAGGCTGTGGAGCGGGGGCTTGTCTTGGCTCTTAGAATGTGTGCATTCAGTAGTGTCCTTTCCCAAAGGGGAAACTGAAAATATACAGGCAGGAAAAGAAAGAAGGTTCTGAGTATCACTCACGCGTCTACAGACACACCTGAATCCTATTACATTTCAAAGAAACAGTCCTAACTATCAAGACGAATTTGGAGGTATTTGAGAAAGGAAAAAGAAAGACCTAGATAATTAGGAATTATAAGACAAGCGTGAGATTTTCCAAAGCGTTGATGAGCTGCATTGGAACACTTGCTATTCGGTTTAACCCTGAAGGTGGGTTCTTTCAGAATCAAATAAGATCCAGATGGGCATACTTTACATAGCATATCTGCTGTCCTTACTATTATATTTGGATTTCTTTGAGCATGCTGAGTCAATGTACAATCAAATACTTGAAAGAAAATGTGAAACCAAGTGGAATTCCAGCAAGTTTGAAGTTCAGATTTCAAAATTCTTGAATTCAAACCTAATTTTCCCAGAAAGCTGACCACACTCTATGGAAATCCTGTCATAGGAAGGGTTTTATAATTGAGCAGTTTGTTGCAAATACTTCAAGAGAAGGAGGAAAACCAAATATTCACTAAATACTTGAACTCAAATAAGTACTTCAACATTATCTCTTGAAGGCTGTAGTTCGCTTTTAGTCTCATATAAGATGTAGAGTCTAAGTGGGACAGAACACTGGGAAGTTCTACCCATCTCCTCGGGCTTTGCAATGTTTTGATCTATGGGCAACTGCATTGTCTTAAACTTCTGCTTGCAGTTGGTAAAAGTGAGGTAGTAAACCACCTTTCCATTATCGTGGACATATTTAACTGTATAATATCACAGTTCTTGATATCCTTTTCTTTTTAATCATCGTTCACAGTTTGTAAACAATACATATGACCAACCATTTGTACGTTTGAATCAGATACGTTGAATCTGAATGTACATTTTGGAGAAAAGTCAATGTTGCACTGTTACAAATCTCAAGTGGCCACAGATGTATGTTAAGACTGTGTCACATATCATTATTCTGCCAAATATTTTCACCCTGGTTTGTATTCAGGAGGGAGAAGTGAAAGCAGTGTTCTGAGAAACAATTTAAGGGAAACCAGAGTGCATTAGTAGAGTGCTGGGTAACCCCAGCTCTGTGCCAGCCATTTGCAACCATCTCCCAGGTAGAACTACTGTTGCAACACCATAAGAACAGAAGGAGGTGGACACATATTAAAGAGAAGGGAAACCCTGGATGGAGTACCAAATCCAATGCCTACAGAGGTAACTACAATTATATACACAATTCTGCAAATGCTGACATCTAAGAGTGGATACACAGGCCCTCAAACTGAGCAGATGTGGGAAGGAGAATGGAGTACAGTATACCCAAGTACGGATGTGTCACTTGACAGACGACATTTCTACACGAGTTTACCTATGCTGTACTTATTACAGTAATGCTTATAGGTCCAAACGTTATGGGGACTGCTTAGCCACAACCAAACACCTTGGGGGAATATGTTGCTGGGCTTGGAGAGTCAGGACCATAGTCTTGGGGGACACCAAGTCAATTGACAAAACATAGTCCATTAGCACGTCTGCATTCTACTTTACTGAGTAGCAACGGATGTCTTAAAAGCTGTGAGTTGTGATCTATGGTGCAACTAACTACTGACCTCGCCCCACCTGGAGTAAAGCATGAAGAAAATCAAGATGCATCGAAACTATTAATTCAATAGATTAATAATGGACAATATAAACCTCACATTTCAGGACTTGAGATTAGAACTATATGGTGCCCAGCTACCACTGCTGATAACTCTAAAAGGAATCACTTTAGAAAATCCTAGACAGAGGGTGAGAAAAGATAGGGAACACTCAAAGCCATAAAAACCTGGAGAAAGGGAGGGAGGGGAAAAATGAGGACCTAATGCCGGGGATTTAAGTGGAGAGGAAATATTTTGAGAATGATGAGGGCAATGAATGTACAAATGCGCTTTACACAATTGATGTGTGTATGGATTGTAATAAGAGTTGTATGAGCCCCTAATAAAATGATTAAAAAAAAAACACCTGAAGAAAGACCATGCTTACTGGTCAGATAGAGACTGGTGGAACCATCCGAATTATGGCTGGTAGTTGCCCTTCAGGCCTGAAACCGGATTCACTCCCATGGCTCAGTTTCCAGCCAAACAATTGACAGGTCTATAAGGTGAACTGTAACATTAGGGAGGAACACACTTCTCAGAATAGTCTTCAATAGGAGACCCAAAGGGGAGCATTGGCCCAAGGATAGACTTCAGAGGCAGAAAGGCAGATGAAGTTGATAAGGCAAGACGGGTTAGAAAACGAGGAGGAATGCCAACTGGAAACACAGAGGGTGGCATAGATCCCATTGTGAGGATTACAATCAACGGCATGAAACAAAATGTTTATATATTGTTGGTTGGAAAGCTGATTTCTGTAAAACTCCACCCAATTAACAATAAAGAAAAATACAATCTAAGTACATAAAATGCACTTGAGTACAAAGGAAACACAAGAAAACCTCTTTTCCTCACAGAAGCTCTCTTAACTCTGGAGGTTGGCGCATGCTTGCATTGGATGAGCAGTTTTCCTACACCGACGGAACTTTCCATCTCATAGGATTCAGTCTCCTTACCAAGAAGGAAGGCACTTTTGTCCTGACTCCATGATTTCTTTCTTCTAAGCTTAGCCTCCCAATCTTCTCATTACCACCCCTTTGCTGGGTCACCACTCTTCGGACTCATTCCTGGAAGGCACTGTGTATAAATGAATATTCTTCTTCACCTAAAATATTGACTTCTTGTATATTCTGCTATAAAAGCCAAGAAATTGCTCAAACCCTCAAGGTGTGAGTAGCAACTTTAGCACGGTTAAGTTAAGTGGCCAAAGAATGGCATGATTCGTAGCATGTTTCTAGGAGCTCTGCAGGCATAGTGGTCAAGCACTCAGCTGCTAATCAAAAGCTGAGCGGATTGAACCCGCTCACCAGCAGTTCTGTGGCGGAAAGATGTAGTAAGTGGCTGCTGTAAAGACTACAGGCTTGGAAACTCTGGGGGCAGCTCTGCTTTGTCCTGGAGAGCATTTATGAGCTGGAATCACTGTGCTGGCCACAGATTTGGCCTTTTGATTTGGTAGAATGTTTAACTAAATTTTACCTTACAATTTTAAAGCCCATCATGCATTTGAAAAAATGGTTTTCATATAACTAGATTACATAATGCAGGTTAGTAAGACTACAAAATAAATATAAGCTATGATTATCGTCACTGTTTATATTCTACATTCAACCCATTCATAAGTGATCGACTAAGTCACCTCCCTCCCTTCATCTCACCTGTTGATAACCTGCGCAGCAGTAACAGGGATAAATTTTAAATCTACATTAGATCATAAAACACACATTGGATTATACTTACTGATGGTTTCACGATGAACTAAAAATACAACAACAGTATCACATCTTTTCCCATAAAGCTTGGCATGATCTGGCTCCTGGCCTAAATATCTAGTTTGTACTTATGCGACTGGTTCTAATGCTTTTTATGACAAGTGTTTTTGCTGAAATGAAAGGAGACAAGTTGCTCTCCAACACTGGTTCTATATAGTTAGCAATGGAAGCAAATTCTAAAACAAAGAAAATCATCATAAAATGTGCTTCATAATAAAAATTATCCAACTGAAGTTGACTGTTGCAGACAGACAGTCTGAAAATTTGGCAGTAGTATCTGCCAAATAGTGACAATAGAGACTGAGAATTTGGCCATATAACTAATAATGGACCAGCAAGGATTAGAGACACTGATTAGAAGCCAGACTAACAGACAAAGGTGATTCAAACAAAATGAAGACAGGGACACTTGGACGAGGTCTTTTTGACTTGTACCTTCCCCAATTCAGAAACTACCTGTGGATTAACTTGCATATTGTTTAGAGCAGCTATAACCATAAACATATATTTTGTACATAATATAACAAAAGGCATTGGGGGAATAACCAATATAATATGTATAGTAGTACTAAAATAGCAACTAATAGAAAAAAGTAGAAGGTCAAAGTAGTTAACTCTGTCCAATATGGTCAGTAAGTTTCATTTTCTTCTTTAGGGATTCATGCATTTTATAAATCTCTAGTTCTATTAAGTTCTAATATGTGTTGAATTTATAAATAGAGAATTGCATGCTTTTTTGAAAAGAGTCAAAAATACTGTTACATAACTATAATAATTTACAATCCTTGTGCCTTATATACTTTTTAAATTATCTTTTTTTGCTACTGCCAAATGGCCCTAATGGTAAATACTTATAGCAATGTGACAAAGATAGCTTTGTGTTAAAATATGTCACAGTTTTGGAATACCTTTCCTCTTGATGTGATTATTCAAAATGCTGCATATCCTACCTACTTCGCAGCCATGCTGAGCCATCCCTCAGGAGTATCATACTATTTTGCTGGAACAAAAAGCACTATAATTTTAGAATTTCCATCTCTGTCTATTAAAAGAAGAAAGATTTATGAAAGAAAAATGCATTGTTCATAAAGATATTAAAATATTCTTGTCTCTGGTCATTGCTGTGTTTCACAATGATAACAACCTGTAACCATCTTTCATAAGCAAACTTTTCTTCACCTTGGTCTGTAGGATGGAGGTATAGTTCAGGCTTCTAAGTTCACTGGAAAATATTTTTATGTAGAGTTGACTTTTATTTGAAACTGCAAGTTATCAAAGACAGATGAGATATACATATATATGTTAATTCTACTCTATAAAACTTGAGAACATTTTTCATGTATAATCTCGCCTGACCCTTCCAGCAACCTATTGAGGTAATAAAGATGTAAAACCTTGGGTCATTAGGAGACATTCGAAATAAAGTTAAATTATGACTTTCTAATTTAAAAAGGGGGTGGGGGGAGACCCTGATGTAGTTATGTATTGTATACCATGGAATTTCACCAGCTAAACACTAACCAGGAGTAATAAAAAGCAATGCACAAGGACATGAATGCAGGAATTATAGTTAAGGAAGTTTACAATTTGGGGTCTGGCTAAGAGATCTGAAATAGCATTGGCAATGCTAGAATGATCTCATCTGAAAGAATATTTTATAAATCTTAAATACAATTTGTAGGATCTCTTTTTGTCCCTATCAAACTCCAGCTTCCCTAAAAAGTGCCCTCTAACTCTTGTATTATAGGATATGAGTTTTTAACTCCATCACTAAGTGGTCAGTTTAACACAGGATGGTCTTTATAGTTAAATAAGAGAAAACTTAACACCTATCCTTCACCAACCTTACACAAATCCTGAAAATCTCAGTTCATAACAGACATCTTTCTTTTTTAAAAAAATCATTTTATTAGGGGCTCATACAACTCTCACCACAATCCACACATACATCAATTGTGTAAAGCGCATTTGTACATTCATTGCCCTCATCATTCTCAAAACATTTCCTCTCTACTCAAGACCCCGGCACCAGGTCCTCATTTTTCCCCTTCCTCCCCACTTCCCCCTCCCCCATGTGACCTCGATAATTTATAAATTGTTACTTTGTCATATCTTTCCCTGTCCAACGTCTCCCTCCACCCACTCCTCGGTTGTCCGTCCCTCAGGGAGGAGGTCACATACAGTTCCCTGTAATCAGTCCCCTCTCTCCTACCCACTCTCCCTCTACCCTCCCAGTATCGCCACTCACACCACTGGTCCTGTAGGGATCATCGCCCTGGATTCCCTGTATTTCCAGTTCCTATCTGTACCAGTGTACCTCCTCTGGTCTAGTCAGACTTGCAAGGTAGAATTGGTGTCATGATAGTGGGAGCGGGAAGAAAACATTTAGGAACTAGAAGAAAGTTGTATTTTTCATCGTTGCTACATTGCACCCTGACTGGCTCGTCTCCACCCCCACCCCCTGCCCCAGACCCCTCTGCAAGGGGATCTCCAGTCACTATGGTAAGATTTTTTGTTCTGATGATGCCTGATACCTGATCCCTTCGACACCTCGTGATTGCACAGGCTGGTGTGCTTCTTCCATTTGAGCTTTGTTGCTTCTGAGCTTGATGGCCACTTGATTACCTT
This sequence comes from Echinops telfairi, assembly GCF_000313985.2. Lineage (NCBI taxonomy): Eukaryota > Metazoa > Chordata > Mammalia > Afrosoricida > Tenrecidae > Echinops > Echinops telfairi. The sequence goes on along the minus strand of NW_022107431.1, from coordinate 65,579,118 downwards.
CAAGCCAGACATCTTTCTTAATGTCTTGAATGATCATCTTCCCTTTAAAATAAACAATTAGTCTTATGGTGTTGCTTAACTCAAGGGTCAGAAAGAACCCTTCGTGCCCATTATTGATGTCAAGCACTCCATATTTGTTTGTATAGTTTTCAATTTATTATTAAAATCCTCTCTAGATTTGTTCTAGGTAACTTTTAAAAGAAACTTTTATGAAAAAAATATTTAAACTAATACTTATGACTAACATACTCATAATAGAAATTATGAAGGTCATCTTATTTTCAAGCCTCAACATTTCCAATATTTACTTTTGGAAGAATGAGTAATCTTCCAGTACCCTTCAATCACAAAGGGAACATATTGTTACCTAATCAGAATGTTATATGGTAGATATTAAGAATATTTCAAAAGTGCTCATTTGGATTAGCAAGATAATTTACATTTGTTCATTTTAACCACAAAGGGGCCTCAGAAATTAAAAAGCCCAACCCCTTCATAGTACAGGTGAAGATCATTGACTGCATGAATCATGACTTGAATCCTAGTTTTAAACACAATTCACTGTCTGAATGACAAGCAGGAAGATTAGGGACAAAGGGCGTTGTCTCCACAGAATGCCTAGGCTCAATGAAAATTAGTTGGCCATGCCACAATAAAGGGGTTTAAAAGAAATCAGGCACACCTTAGACACTTATGGGGGTGATCCAAAGCTGAGGCAGTGCCGATAAAGGCCACCTAGACGTGCACACCAGAAAACAGCAACACCTAAACCCTGCCACGAAAGAGCCATTAACGAATGACCAATACCCTGAACCGCGCACTCTGCGCGCACAGCCTGCCCTGCCCAGCCCCTGCCCAGTGGGGCAAGAGGGGATAAAAACAGGACCAGGTGCAGGCACTCCTTTATGGTTCTGCAGCCTTCTCTCTCCGGCCATTTTTTCCATGTCGTTTTTCTGCATTCCCTCGAAGCAGCCATTTTTGGTCATGAACTCTTGCGTGGTCCCTGTGCGGCCTTGCATACATTCCAGAAATAGCATGTACTAACAGAGACTGTATTACCTGAAACTTCTCTTTGCCTCAGAAAAGGTACTTGGACTAACAAAAGTGCTTCTGCTGTGTGAATTCTTTCAGCATTGAGAAGCAAGAACAGGGAAAACCATCACAGAAACCTAACCGGCACATGAGAACAGTCTAAAGCCAATCACATCTTTTCATTAAAATGTTTGAGTTAACTTATCTTTGGGTGAGAATGAACACTTGCATAAAAGAATCAGAAATTGCATGAAGCCCCTTTTTTACTGTTAGTTGTGTTGGGTAGGCTCCAATGTGTGGCCGTCTATGTAGATGGAAAGAAATGCTTCCCAATTGCCGTGCGTCTTCATGGTCAGTGGCATGTTTGTTTCCAGTTCAAAAATATTCTCTCCTGAGCCACATGTTTTCATGGGTACATTGTCAGAAGTAGACCACAGGCCTTAATTTTAGTTTCAGTCAGGAGGCTCCAATCAAATCTACCTACCCCGGAGACCCTAATGCTATTTGAAATACTGGTGGCACAGTTCTCAGCAACTGAAAGCCACCACAGAACAAGAAACTGGCAGACAGATATAGAATCAGCTGTCGGGTCAATGTATTAGGATAATTTACATATAGGCAATCATAGCAGGGATATGACCAGCAACACCCTTAAGGAAACCAGTCACAGAAATGGATAAAAACCCTGAGATTAAAGAGTTAATAATCCTGTTCCCATGACAGGGAAGCATGTTGACCTTCCACTCTTACACAGATGGAAGATCAAGTTATCACTCTGAAGGTCTGGATCTCACTTTGAATGAAACTTTTTTAGAGAACCCAATCTAGGTGGTACCCTATGCAGCCACAGTGTGTGTGTTGGGATTGAAGGATGGGAGGTGGGGCAGGGGAAGCACAGCATGATGAGAGCACCCATACACCTTTCAGGTGACTCAGAGACCATTGATGCATTTCAAAGGGGTGATGAAATGCAGGCAGTTTCATTGCCTTTGCAACCTAGGGCATTCCAGTCAAAACTGCACTGAACCCTCCATTAACCTGCTGTTGTGCCAATTAGAGAATGGCAAAAAGCTAGTCCCTTTGTTTGTATCCTTCTCTATTGTGGACCCAAACAGACTTGGTGAAATAATAAACTAAAGTGAAAGAATGTGAACAAATCGACATTCTTCTTCTCCAGTACAGTCTTAGTTCTTCTGTCCTGAATCAGTTACCATTTGGTGGTTAAATATGAGTTTTGCCTTTTGCCAATATAACCAGAAAGAGCCCGCGTGGTGTTACTGGGCAACACTGGACTGCTAAGTGTAAGATGGACACTTCAAAACCACAAGAGATCCTTGGGAAAAAGAAGCAATATAGTGGTTATGCATTGAGCTGCTCACTCCACAGTCAACAATTTGAAACTACCAGTTGCATCTGCAGGAGAAAGATGGGGCTTTTTACTCCTGTAGAGTTATAGTCTTGAAAAACCCATGGGGGCCACTGTACTCTGTCCTTTAGGATTTCTATGAGTTGGAATTGACTCGATGGCAGTGAGTTGGGGTTTTATCTGCTCTTGCAAAGATTTGCAGCGTTGAAAACCCCAATGAGTCAGAATTGACTGGATGGCACAGAGTTAATCCAACCAGACATGCTCTATGTGGAGTTGAAAGGTAGCAGAATGACTGTCCCTGAACTCTGACCCATGCCATTTGATCATGCCTGAACAACATTAACAAGATAGTAACTAGCAAAAGCAAGCAATCATGCTTTTATAATTTCGACTCCAGCGAATTTCAGGGACTCTTTTTTTCTCCATCAACACAGAAATTAAACGATTGCAAACTCCAGTAGCAGAAACCACTTACCTCTTTTAACTTCCGAGATCAGTTTCTAAAGCTGGTCTCTGCATCCATGAAAAGAAGAAGGAGAAGGTGGGGGGAAAAACCCTTTCCCCAGCCCTAGTAGAGCATGTATTATGCAAGAACAAAGAACCAAAGTCTATGAAGGTCGTAGTATCCTCCTACATTTACCCACCAAGGTCATAATCTAGCCTGTGGCTTGACTGAGAGAACTAGAAGCTGTTACCTGAGAGTTTTCTGCACTTGGGGAAAAAGAGGAACTCCAAAGGAGAAAATGCTTCCCATCAATTGCTAGTCAAGGTCAAGAATACCTTCTTGAAAACACTTTGGTAGGTGATATTTTACCACCCCAATGACAGCACTAAGGGGATAGAGTACAAAAAAGAGCTATCCCAAGAATGCCACAGATCCCAAGAGAATCAAGAGCCTGCCTATTCACCACTTGACAATCCCTGTCTGGGAGCCCAGAGCAAGCCCTGCAGTCAGCCTTGGGCCATTAGGCCCCTAAGTCTCTGAAATTAACCCATGAAAGTGGCGTAACACTCACAAAGCACAGGGCAGACCTGAATCAAATTTCTATTGAGGCTCCAAGTGGAAAACTCTGAGCGCCTTTCCCTCTATGGGCTTGCTCCCCCTCATTTAAAATGCCAGAACAAAAAGTGCTATTCTTCGTATTATTTCATGTTATCTCTATACCTCCCCCTCCCCCAATTCCAAGTCCAAAACACTGGGGATCTCTGGCCTGGAGGGTGCTAAGCTGTTACCTTAGAGACTGTTTCTTTATGAGGCCATAGAGTGGCCGAGGGCATGCCTTTGCTGCTTACCTTGGCAACTGTGAATTGCTGAACGCTGTTCTCATGAATGCAAGCCTTTCATTACCACCTGGACATGCCCACAGGTATAAACTTTTTTTTTTCCATGAAGAAGACCAGGGAATACAAGTTGCATCAATAAACCTCTTGAGTGACAAACAAATTCATTCCATATGGCATGTCAGCTATGTCACATTAGAGTTCATATAATGTAAGTCTCCAATATCATTGCTTCCAAATATGGTAAAATTAAGTATTCATTCTCTATGTTTTTCCATCTTATCAGGGAAACAGGATGAAGTGGATGGAGAAATAAGGTATACAGAGAGAGGTCCGAAGCAGCTGTCACTCATAAATAGGAGGCCACCGAATTCAATTGAAGAATAAATATATTAAAAGTCGAGGAGCGGTGGTTCATTTCTCACTAGCATTTCTCTCCAGGTGGATGCCCATCCGTAGGGATTCTTGCCCTTGGCTTGAGGAAAGAAGACTGCCACTTACCCCACTCAAAGGCATGCTTATGTTCTTCATAGGCAAACATTACAGATGAAATTCTTAAAATATTTATAAGAACATAGTTTCTGTACTTGACGGTGGGGTGGGGTTGGGGGATGAAAAAAATGAAACAAGGCCTCTATTATGTTTTCTTGTAAACAAAGTTACCATGAACCTTGGAATTCGGTCAGAGCTCCAGCGTTAAGTTTAATTCTTCCATGCATCTACTTTTATTTTTGGATCCTGCACATTTTGATTCCTCATCAATATGAATGCTTCAGATGTGATGTCTTTGACATACCTTTGTTTTGTTCACACCTTAGCACCCACAGACAAAGATAAAATACAGTTCTACCTGTAAAAGTGAGAATGCCACGGGACTGTCTTGTTTCTCTGGGTTTCCCTAGTTTTCCAGTTTTGACAAGATGCTGTCTAACCACTTTGCTATCATTCTGATCGGTTGAAAGTATTTGGGTTTTCCTCCTTGGACAGTCTGACCCAGGTTCCGGCTTTCTCGTGTTTTACTGTATATAATTATACCCACATTCATATAATTACGTAACCAAAATAAGATGTGTTCCATGAACCAAGACTCCTCCCATAAATGAGGGAGAGGAAGCATTGCACAAGGCAGTTGTTGACATCCTCACTGTGACCAGAAAAGAAAAGAACAGCAGGGCTGTGTGCAGGGGACAACAAAAGAGAGCCCACATGTCCTTAGTTTTTCCACTAATAAAAAAATGCCTTCTAAAATTATTAACTGATGAAGAACTAACATTTTGCAAAAATTCTAGTATTCTTAATACCCTTGTTCCACAATGGGTGATGTATCTGGTCTGGTCTCAAACAGGACTTGGGGGGAATTTGGAAATTTGTGATGATATACTCTCTTTCCATAACAAGGTTTTGTGTTTTCTATTTTGCTTTTTCTTTCTTGGTGATAATATTGTCCAGTTCAGTAAAATTATTAAATAAAAATCCTTGTTTACCAGATATAAATGAACATTTTTCAAGATGTTAAACTGACCTGGGCTTCCCCTTCACCCCACCCCATCCCTGGCCCCCATCCCCCCTTGCCTTTAAAAGTTCAAGATGTCTCAAACAGTAACCGTTACATTCTGTCTAGCAAGTCTGGATTGTGGACAATGATCTAACCTCTTGGAAAAGACATGGAGTTCACCCAAAATCTGGGAGAGATGTTCTCTCGCCCCAGCCGCCAACTCATAGGTTTCAAAGCTCTGGGACAAACCTCATGAACAGCTTGGGGCTCTAGCATGTAAGCTGGCAGCGCCAATTCAAACACAGAAAGCACTTCAGCAGGTATAAACAGCAGCCACACACCCCAGGCAAGCCCCAGAATGCAGGCAGTCGGGGGTGGGGGGCAGAGGGCAGACGGGTGTTTGGACCAGCCAGTCTGGTACATGGCTGCATCACTCTCCATCAGGCTGTTTCTGTGTCTGAGCCACAGGGAACAAGGAACAATGATACTCCCCAGACTGCACACGGAGAAAATCAGAGGTCTCAGATTAAGTAAAAGTAGAAACAACTTTTTCACCCCTGAAAGGCAGTCTTGCTGATGAACACCCAGAAGCATAATTATTTATATGCAAACAGTTTGGCGGCCCTCAGTAACCTATAGTCATTTGGGTTAGCTTTGGTAGGACGTGTAAAACACGAAAGCCATCCTTTTGTCTTTCAGAGTTTGCTCTTTTCCTTCACCAGGTTTTCAACACTCACTCTTCTCCAAATTTCATATACACAATTTGACTTTAAGTCTATGGCCATTAGCTGCTGGCACCAGGATGCTTTCCTCGTGGTCACAGTCACTAAGCTCCATGCTTTCCTGGTTAATATTTTGTGCTATGCATTTAGAGAACAACAAAATATCCTCACCACCAAGGAAACAAAATGGTCAACTTCCCCAGGAGCATCCGTTCTGCCCCCAGGATCATCAAAGCTAGAAGAGTAGCTATTACAGATGTTACTCATTTACACTTTTTTTAAAAAAGTTTTTTTCTAGTAAGTTATAAGTGCAGTTGACCCATGAACAGTGTCCTTTTGAGCCTTGAGAGCACAAGTAGTGTGTGTGTCCCCTTAAAGAAGGGCTGCATGGTGTTAATTATCTCCATGTGATTAGTCCATATCTCCAGTAACTGCACACCCCTCATTTTTCCATCCCCCTAACTGCAGAGAGAAACTCTGAGAAGATGGTTAGCATCACCAGGTTTTTTGAGAGGATTCTCACAATACTTGAGCTCACTCCAATAATAACAAGTGGCCATTAAGTGGAGCCACCACAGGCACCTCTTTCTCCCACACAGTGGCTGGTTTGAACTTTCAACCTTGTGATTATCAGTCCAACTTTTAATTGGACAGCTGACTTCTAGAGCAACAGTTAAAAAAAAGCCCATATATAAATGGGTCCTGCATGGTTCAAATCCATTGGCAATTGTATATACCACTCCCCTAAGAGTTGTTGGGATAGCAATTAAAAGTTTTCATTACTCTTCATTCCTCCGATGAAGGACTGGAAGCACTCTCTGCCAAAAACTTTGAAGATAGCTACCTGGCCAGCAGACTGAAAGAGATCCATATTTGTACCCTGTTCAAAGAAAGGTGGCACCACAGAATGCAGATATTGTCAAACAATATTATTATTAACACATCCAAGTAAATGTTTGCTGAAGATCATTCAACAAAGGTGGCAGCTGGTCATTGACAAGGAGTTATCAGAAATTCAAGCCAGCTTCAAAAGAGGACATGGAATAAGGAATATCACTGAGGATCTCAGATTGGATTGGGCTGAAAGCAGGGAATACCAGAAAACATGTTTACTTATTACGTTGTATTGACTATGCCAAGGTATTTGACTGTGTGGATCATAATCTCATCTACAGATAACATTGAGAACAATGAGAATTCCAGATCACTTCATTGTACTCACATAGATCAAGAGGCAATTAGTTGTGCAAACAGCACATGGGAATGCTGTATGGTTCAAAATCAGAAAAAGCGTGCATCAGGTTTATATCCTTTCACCATGCTTATTCAATCTGTACCCTGAGCAAAGAATCTGAGAATCTAGACTATCTGAAGAACTCAGGATCAAGACTGGAGGCAGGCTCATTATCAACTTATGATTTGCAGATGACATACACAACCTTGCTTACTGAAAATCAGGAGGACTTGAACCATTTGTTGATGAAGATAAAGGAGTTCAGCCTTTGGTATTGATTACAACTCAATGTAAAGAAAACAGAAATCCCCACAACTGGATCAATAGGTAACCCTAACTTACAATAACAAAGAAGGCTGAAGTTGTCAAGGATTTCATCTTGCTTGGCTTCACAATCAATGCTCATGAAAGCAGGGTGGATTTGCTGCACAGATCTCTTGAAAGTGTTCAAGAGCAAAGACGTCACTTTGAGGGCAAAGTGTGCTTGGCCGAAACCATGGTATTTTCAATGGTCTCATCTGCATTCTGCATGTGGAGGTGTACATTGAATAAGGGAGACTGAAGGAAAATAGGTGCATTTGGATGATGGTGCTGGAAACAACTGAAAAATAAACCAACAAAATTGTCTTAGAAAAAATACAACCACAGTGTTCCTTAAAATCAAGCAAGGTGAGACTTTGTCTCACGCATTTTGGACATGTTCACAGGAGAGAGCAGTCCCTGTAAAAAGACATCATGCTTGGTAAAATAGAAGGCCAGAGACCTTCTAGGGGTGGATTGACAGTGTGGCTACAACAAGGGGCTCAAGCATAACAGTTGTGAGGATGGTGCAGCACTAGTCAGTGTTTTGCTTTTTTGTGCATACGGTTGTTATGTGTTGGAACTGACTAGATGGCACTTAACAACAACAGCAAGAGTTGTCCCACCTGCTTTGGCCATATAGCAGTTTTTCATACCAGGGTGGTTTGCATAGCTTTGCCATCAATATTTCAAATACCAGGAGGGACACTGTGTTTTGGCGGAGCTTCCAGACTAAGGGGGATTAGAAAGAAAAGCTTGGTGAATTTCTGAAAATCAGCCAATAAAGTCTGGGGCAACAATTCATTCTGTTATGAATGAGGTCAGCCCGAATCAGAGTCAACCAACAACAACAACGATGTTGTTGCCTCATGTGTCCTTTTATAAAGAGAATTGTTCATTTTTAGACTTTTACCCAATATTGTATTTACTTGAAGTTCACTTAAAGTTCATTTCAATAGCTGTCAACTTGTTTGCCACTTACACACTCAACTAGCATGAATTAAACCAAAATGCACTACCACATTATTTTATATATATAAGTAATTCACATGCCTATCATCAAGGAGCAAGATGGAGAAAACAGACCTCAAAATAATAAATTATACAGTTTTGTACTCCAAACCCATTAGCCACTCATTTATGTTTTTGAGAACAGTCATCTAATTATTCAGTACTTATTATATGTGAATTCTCCCATGAAATTCATGAAAATATACATCATAGAAAACATGGCTCCTGCTGCAAAGGAACTCACGTTGTACCTGTGTCGTTTTAAACAACATGTTTCAATATGTTATAGTTTGAAAGTGAGGCACATACACATGGAATAAGAATCTCTCTAAAACGCCACAGCCACACAATATCATAGAATGTTATGACTAACAACAAACGGTTTGTGCATAGAGATTTGCCAGCCAAATTACAAACGACAGGACAAGACCTACCCCAGGTTGAAGAACTATTTATGGCTATTCAAAATCATGCTGATTATTAGTTCTGACTGCAGCTAAGTAGAAGAAACAAACCCTTGTCCAAGTGGGGACTGACTTTTGCTTTTCTAAGTCATCAAACTCTGAACATTTGTAAAGTACTTTATACTGGATTCATTGGTTGCTATTTTCATTCTATTTATTAATTTAGCAGTAGCTTGGCCCTTACATCACTTCAAAATAAAGTGGCCCTTGCGTTGGTTTTGAAAACTTCTTAATGACATCTCAAATCTGGGTGAAACTTATTTTGCTACTTAAAATAAAATGGTTTGTTGTAATGAGATTCCCATTAGCCATGGGTATATGGAATCAACCACCTTTGTAAAACCTTGGAGGAAATATATATTTTTTGTAAGTTGAGAAAAATAAAACAAGCTTATTGAAATCACTCCTTCATATATCACTGGTGGATCCAGCCCTTAAGACTCCAGAAGTATCATTTTAGTGAAATTAAATTTCATAAAATTTATTATGTTAATAAATCATCTATGCCTCATAAAGAATAAGACAATCAGGGTTTAGGGCTATTTTGACTTGGCTTTCTCTATTGCTCAAGCCCTCTGAGATCTGAAAAGGATTCTAGATTTATTGAGCCCGTATTACATAAGGCATTTTGTGAACTCTTCACACAAGTCAACCCCTATTTTTGCATAGATTAAATATCTACGCCAGGACCTTGGTGGCATCGCAGCTCTATGTTGGGTCAGCAATGTGAAGCCACCAGCCACTCCTCAGGAAGAACAGGCGGCTTTTTACTCCCATAGAGAGCTATAGTCGCAGAAACTCACAGGCCCAGTTCTAGTCTATCCTATAGGGTCACTGTGGTACTCAGATCATCTGTTGTCAATGTCAGACTTATGAGTGAAGGGGTGGAGTTTAGCCTGTCAATCAGGCCGCAGCTTGATGACCTCATTTGGGGGCAATAAGGAGATAAATAGTTCCCTGGAGGCAGGACACAGGCTTTCTCCCTGTGAGATATTCCTGCGGACAAGATATATGGAGTTATGCTAGAGCCCGGGAGCTGAAGGAGCCATGTGGAGACCCCTGACAGCGCTAAGAAGCTTACATCAACCCTGGATCCACAAGACTTTTCACCCACTGGCCAATGATCTTCCTGCATTCGACACCATTGCATGTGTTTTGTGAGTCTAAAGAGGAATTTATGGATTGGTATTGGACATATGGCCTAATATCGGACTTATGGACTTGATCTGGCCTGTGCTGGAATGTTTTCTCAATATTCAACTTCTCTTGTATAGAAAGCTCTTTCTTATACACATATGAGTGTCTCTGGATTTGTTTCTGTAGTCAACCTGGACTAACACAGTCCCTAGGAGTCATCATTGACTCAATGGCAGTAAATTTGGTTTGATTAAGCCAGATACAGAAATAGATTGATAAAGGTGAAATGTCATCCTCAATGCCACACTAATAGTAAGTTATGGAGGCAGGATTCCTATCTGGTTATTCCAAGATCAAAGTCTTTCCAATACCTTGTAGACAGTTCTGTTCTAGATCTCACATAGACTGTGTCTATATGCACTGTATTTGTAACATGTACATGTATGTAGAATAAGAATTTTTTTGCCCTCCTATAAAAAGCATAACATTAATGATGAAATATTAAATGACTTCCCATTAAAGATTAGGAAAAGACAGAGATTAGTAGTTTAAACAAGATTATTCAACATTATTCATGAAATTATGGCTAATGCAAATGGAGAGCAATAGGATAACAAGCATGTATTCTAAGAAACCCCCTTTGAAGACATTATGAGCAGAAGAATCAGACTTAAAGGTGATTTCAGTAAACTCTATCTAGGGCTAACATATTTTTAACAATCAACATTTTTTGGGTTATACCAGCAATAACTGCTTCAATGATTCAAAAGTAACTGCCAGCTAGTCAATTCCAGCTCAGGCAGAGTAGAACTGCCCCTGTTTGTCTCCAAGGCTGTAAACCTTACAGGAGCAGAAAACCTTGCTTTCATCCTGGGGAGCAGCTTGTCATTTCAAGCTGCTGACCTTGTGATCAGTAGCCCAACAGGCTTCCTTCTTCCTTGATGCTGGTAACTGGAAAATCTCTGTTCACACTAGCAAAACTAATTTGAATGTATAGAAATAAGCTCAGCATGAATGAGGCAAACTTACATGCAAAAAATAACTATAAAATATTAATGAATCACGGGCAAAATGTTGTGACTATAGAGAGACCATTTTAATGAAAAAAAGATCACACAATTATAAAGAAATAAATTCTCTCTTTATTCTTTTGGTGAAGTATTTTGATATAGAAACATTTCTATTAGCACGTTCTAGTCATCTACGTTGACTTCTGCTTTGTGTGTGTTGTACAAATTAACCAATAAATTTAATTCAATCCCATAAGGTTATAGATAGCACTTGCCAAATTGGTTTTAAACTTCATGTTAAAATAAAAACACACAAGAAAATCTGAATTTTTTTCTTTATCATATTGACCTATTTATTTTTAGTTAAAAAGTAGAAAGAAAATGTAATGCATTAACATTTTGATATGAAATTATAAAATAGTTTGACATGGAATTACAACTTTGTATCAACGTCCCATTTCCCCCAAAGTCAGGCACCGCTCTTGGCTCCAGGCAATGCTTGTTTAGCGCAGCAGTGTGGGACTACATCATGGCCTGGGACACAATCAACAGAGTAAACCATGGTCGCTTCATGACTTTTCTACATATTTGCCAAAATACCAAAAATTCTTACTGTTGGTTACAAATGTAAAATGAAACCGCAAAACAAAATGCAAAGGCCCAGAAAGATAATTAGAAACTTGAGAATTAAGGTATGGGATTCATTATACAAAACTCATTGAGTAGTCTGAGCATACCTTTTTCTTTTCGGGAGTAACTTTTGACACTCAGTGAGCACCTTTAGTCCACTTCTTAGCTTGGATCAGCTTCCAACACTTGATGCTCTGTGCTGTCAGTGTTGCTTTCCCATAAAGAACCTCCCCCAGCCGGCCCCCAGCATCGTTTCTCCTGAGGCATAGTCATCCTTTTCATTACAACCTTTTTCTAATCTGTTATGAGTTTCTCTTCATAAAGCTACTTGGGCTGCCTATCTGGAGGCTGCTTCTGGATATCTGGCTGCACGTTCTAGAATCTCTCAGAAGAGCTAGTGTCAGCATTCCCATAATCATCTATTTTTTCTACAAGTCTGCATAGGTTTGATTCAAATTTCATTGCTAAGAGTCCTTTCAGTTCATTGCTGCACCTTTCTCGGTTGCTAGTTCTCTCTCTTTCGATGATCGAGTTTAGCAAAATGCCACATGAGCGACAAGGAGGCAGCAGTACTACAGGCTTTGATGGCTGTTAACTGAATAGCAACCGCGCAGTGACCAATCATCGATAGATTTTGAAAGGGAATGGTCATTGTTCATGATGTGCATCTTTCATTTTTATAGTGATCTGAGGACTGACGAGTAGGGAAGTTTCCACCTTCTACAATTACTCAGGTCTCTTCCAGAAACTAAAATTCAAACTGCATTGTAGGGTAACCAGAATGTCTGTGCACGGGAACTGTACAGACTGAGAACTGCCTATCCATACTTGTTTACATTGACCTAGAGGAGCCAAAAGCGGGGTGTCCATCTAAACATAAATCGAATAATGTATCTTTAAAACCTCCCACATGCAGCATTTGTATACCTTGAGTTTTCCAAATCTGTTGGACGGCAATCAAGTTTAAAATGACACTACAGCTTTAGACTTACACAATTGTAAAATAAGAGAAAGGATCTTCAAAGGGCTTCATAGTGTAATACCACCAATTATCCTCATGCTTGTTGTGAATTATCTCTGCCCCTTCTATTTCAATTTGCTCACACAACCACTTGCGGTCACAGCGACACTGACCTCCACATTTGGTAGAAGCGCAGGCAGGACAAGCATAGAAGCATCCTAAGCAGTCTTCATGCAGGCAGTCCCAGAGATCCATCCCGCTGAAAATCAGGAGGCCCTGGCTATGGTAGGCCTTGCTCTGCACGGTATCATTTGTCGGTATGAACCAGCTGATGCAATTCTTGTAAACCTTCTTTTTTTCCCTTTTACCAGTTTCTGGAGCAAATTCTGTTTGCTTTCCTGGGTTTGTAAACTGTAACAACCTTAAACCTTTATCAGTGCTTCCATCTGAATCAGGTTTTCTCCTGTGGAGATTTTCAGAATCAATATCCATGCTTCCATTGATTATCTGTGTACCTTTTGGACAAAGTTTCCAACCAGGTACAAGCTGCCTTCCAAATTTTTGCCCTCAGGAAGGTGGCAGCATCTTTATCAATCACGTGCAACAATTTTGGACTCGTTTTTTGTCTATCTTAAATGGGTCACAACATGACTTCTGCAGATCCTCAAATCTGTCAACCTAAACCTTTGCATGAAGAAAGCAGATCGTATTGTTCCCAGAAAGTGTCATTCCAGTTCTAAGTTGAAGTAAAAGCTTATCAGTTGATGATTATTCTTGCCATGCCTTGAAGCCAGTAGGACAAGTATAGTAGGTTTTATGGCACTCATTTGTGGTATGATGTTCGACACCAACTGAAGAAGGATCCATCATTCTTGATTCTAGCAAATTTCTCTTGTCTTACTTTGCCTTCTTTTTGGTAGGTGACTCTTAGTGTGAGTTCTTTGCCACTGCAGTTCAGGCATGACCTGAAAATCTGAAATTTTTTCAAAGAAAAAAGTATTATATCAAAAATGAGAGCAACTTATTTAGTATGACATTAGTACAGAAGTAGTCAATTAGATAAGAAAACAAATATACAAATCAATGCATGTTTAAATTTAGTAAAATATAAGGTAAATGGGGATAGTAGTCAGTGTGAAATATGAAAATAATAATAATTTATGATTTCCAAGGGGTCATGAGGGGAGCAGGAGGGAGAATAAAAAGTGGAGCTGATGCCAAGGGGTAAAATAGAAGGTAACTGTTTAGAAAATAATATTGGCAACATATGTATAAATAGCTGGATACAATTGATGTATAGTTTGTCATAAGAGCTGCAAGAGCCCCCAATAAAATGATCTTAAAAATAATAATAAAATCAGGGAAAAAAGATAAATTAAACATGATAAAGATACATTTAAATGCACAACGGGAAAGATGGAACACATTGGGAGAATATAGCAATGAAACATGGGTGAAGAGACAATAATTCAAATGTGGGAAAAATAAGAATATATACTCAACTTTGGAATTCACAAAAATAAACCTCAGATGCATCAAAGAACTATATGCAAAAATTGTAAAGTACCTATAACTTGGGGTATGAAAACTTTCTGATGAAAGATATGCATTTACAAATATTAAAAAAGAGATTGGTCATTTAGAGTTTATCAGTCATAAAGTTTGGTGTTGCCAAAGATCAAATATAGCATTAAAAGAAATTTATAGCCTAGGGAAAATATTTGCCACTGGTTTTTATGTATACCCTCTATTATTAGGTACTATTTTACTTCATTCTTTTTTAAGTAGTGTTTTGGGATAGTATTGACATTTTTACAACATTAAATCTTTAGATCCATTAGAATGGCATGTTCTTCCATTTCTGTTGGTAAATACTTCCTAAAATTATCCACAGTTATAAGGCAATTCTTTATATCCAAAAGAAATGAAAATAATAACCTTCAACTTAATATGGAAAGGGAAGAGCCCCTGATTAAGCTAAGCACTACTAAAGAGAAGAACAAAATAAGAAACCTCTCACCTACCAACCTCAAAACCTACATAGTTATGATAGTCAAAATAGTCTGCTACTGGTACAAGAATAGACATGCAGACCCATGGAGCATAATTGAGAACCCAGAACTAAATCCTTCTACCTACAGATCTTTGATAAAGGATTGAAACCCATTAAATGGGGATGAGATAGTTTCTTTAGCAAATGTGGCTGGAAAAATTGGCTATTCATTTGCAAAAGAAGAATCGCTATCTCACACAATCTACAAAATCAAACTCAAGCTAGAAAAAAAGACCTAAATGTAAAACCTAGAGGTATAAAAATCATCAATGAACACATAAGGACATATTTAGCATTCCTAATCAATGGCATAAATAAAGAATCAAACAATGAAAATGTACAAACTAGGCAGAAAACAATGTAGGTAACTGGGACCTTCTAAAATTTAGACATATTTGTATATCAAAATATTCCCCCCCAAAACTAAAGAGAAAACCCATAGAGTGAAAAAAAAATTTTGGCAATGATGTTTCAAACAGGGACTTAATCTCTAATATTTATAGAAAAATTCAGCACTTTTTTTTAGTATTGCATCAACTTTTTTTAATATAACATGCGTCCATTCTTCTTTAGTCTTCCTTATTTAATGTCCAACTTTCACATGCATATGAGGCAATGGAAAATACTATGACATGGGTCAGGTGCACTTTATTCCTCAAAATAACATCCCTGATTTTCAATATTCTAAAGAGGTCTTGTGCAGCATATTTAAATAATGCAATGCATCTTTTGATCTCCTGATGGTTGCTTCCATGTGCATTGATTGTGGATCCAAGCAAGACAAAATTCTGGACTTCAGTCTTTTCTCCATTGATCATGATGTTACCTATTGGTCGACTTGTGAGGTTTTTGGTCTTATTTACATTGACTTGCATTCCATAATGAAAGCTATAATCTTTGCTCATCAGCAAGTGCTTCAAGTCTTCAACACTTTCAGCAAGTGACATTGTGTCATTTGCATATCACAGTTTGTTAATAAGTCTTCCTCCAACCATGGGGCCACATTCTTCTTCATATAACTCAGATTTTTTTGATGATTTGCTCAGCATACAGATTGAATAAGTATGGTGAGAGGATATAAGCCTGAAACACATCGTTCCTGATTTTAAACCAAGCAGTATTCCCTTGTTCTGTTTGCACAACTGTTTTTTAATCCATGTACAAGTTCCACGTGAGTACAATGACGTGTTCTGGAATTCCCATTCTTCTCAAGATTATCCATAGTTTGTTATCACCCACATGGTCAAATGACACTATTGGGATTATACCATTTTGACCACAAATTGTCTGTCACTTTGTTGTACTATGGTGGCTCATATGTTGCTGTGATGCTGAAAGGTATACACCAGTGTTTCAAATGCCAGTAGGGTCACCCGAAGGGAGTAAATTCCAGTGGAGCTCTTACACTAAGAAGAAACCATGGAGAAGGAATTGACTGTCCAGTTTTGAAGAAGTAGCTGCTGAAAACCTTAAGCACAGTGTTGAAACAATGTCAGATACTGAAGACCTAATAAATGGAAACAGAACATTGTTGGAGATGTTACCTGAAGATGGGGCTCTTGGCTTAAAGGGCACTTGGGCTGTGACCAACGAGGAAAAGCTTAAGGGAGTGGACCCTTCAGGATCTTCATTTGCTGATGGGACATGACTCAAAGTAAGAAGAAACATCTAAAAAAACGACTAATGATTGTACCTTGGAATCTGTGAAGTATGAATCTAAGAAAATTAGAAGTAGAGAAAAATGAAATAGAAGGTGCAAAGATCAATATTGAGGCATTAGTGAATTGGAATAGACTGGTATTGACCATTCTGAATCAGAAACGCACACGATTTACTGTGCTGGGAATGATACAGTCGAGAGAAATGGTGTGCCATGCATTGTCAAAAAGGACAGTGCAAAATCGATGTAGAAGAATAGTGCTGTCTGCCATAGAATTATCTCTATCCACCTTCAAGGAGATTCAGTCAATCTAACTACTATTCAAATGTATGCACCAACCACAAATCAAGTAATGAAGGACTTGCACATTTCAACCAATGACTTCAGTCAAACTTAATCAAACATGTTATCAAGGTGCATTGATAATAATTGGTGATTCGAGTGTAAAATTTGGAAACAAAGAGGAAGAAACAGGAATTGGAAAATATAGACTAGGTGATAAAAATGACACTGGAGATCGCATGATATAATTTTGCAAAAGCAAAGACTATTTATAGCAAATATCTTTTTTCAACAACACAAATGACAAGTATACACATGGATTTTTCCAGATAGAATACATAGAAATCAAACTGACTGCATCTGTGGGGAGAAAAAACGAGAAGTTTAATATCAGCAGCTAAAACCAGGCCAGGGCTGACTGCAAACAGAGTATCATGTGCTCATATATAAGTTCAGGATAACGCTGGAGAAAAGTAAAACAAGCTATGAGAGCAAAAATATGACCTTGAATATATACAACCTGAATTCATGAACATCGCAAGAACACTATTGCATTGAACACTATATGCATTGAAAACTAATGACCGAAGATCGAATGAGCTATGGAAGGACATCAAGAACATCATTCATGAATAAAGTAAAATGTCATTAAAAAGATAGACACAAAAGAAAAGATCAAAGTGAAAGTCAGAGGAGACTCAGAAACTTGCTCATAATCATAGAGCAGCTAATGTAAATGGGAATGTAGGAGGTGTAGTCAAACAACTGAATGAAAAATATCCAAGGGCAGCTCAACAATATAAAGCCAAATATTATAATGAAATGTGCAACAACCTAGAGTTAGAAAATCAAAAAGGAGGAAGACATTCAGCATATCTGAAACTGAAAAACCTAAGCTTTAAGTTGCAATCTTGAAAGATTCTTTGTGCAAAATACTTAATGATGCAGGAAACAGCAAAAGAAGATGGAAAGAATATACATATCAGAAGCCCTGGTGGGTAGTTGGGCTACTAATTTGGCGACCTGTTAGGCTGCTACTAATTACACACTGGGCTACTGAGGCACTGTACCAAAAAGAATTGGTTGATACTCAACCATTTCAGGAGGTAACATAGGAGCAAGAGCCAATTGTACTGAAGGAAGTAGCTCAAGCTGCATTGAAAGCATTAGCCAAAAACAAGTCTCCAGGAATTAAAGGAATATCAATAGAAATGTTTCAACAAGCTGATTAAGCACTGGATGCACTTTATTTGGAAGACAACTACTTGACTAACTGAGAGGAAGAGATCCATATTTCTATCCATTCCAAAGGATTAAAATAAGAAAATGCTCAAACTATAGAACAACATCATTGATATCTCATGCAGGTAAAATTTTGCTAAAGATCATCCAATAGTTCCAGCAGGACATTTACAAGCTGCTACCAGAGATTCAGGCCAGATTCAGAAGACAACTGGAACAAGAAACATCACTGCAGATATCAGATGCATCTTGACTCAAAGCAGAAAATACCAAAAATATGTTTACTTATTTTTTATTGACTATGACATTGACTGTGTGGACTGTAAATCTCTACAGGACCATAAAATCTCATCTTTCCTCTGAGGAGTAGTTTGTGGGTTTGAACTGCTGAACTTACAATCAGTAGCCCAGTGTGTAATTAGTAGTAGCCCAACACGTCGCCAAATTAGTAGCCCAACTACCCACCAGGGCTTCTGATATGTATGTTAGGCATTTAAAAATGTCATGTCTGGAGTTAGACACACCTTAATCTTCAAAGTAACATCTGTGCTTTTTAACACTCTAAGGGGATTGTGTGCAGCAATATATCATTTGATTTCTTGACCGTTGCTTCTGTGAACATTGATGTTCAAAGTAAAATAACAACCTTGGCAATTTCAATCTTTTTTTTTTTCAATTATCATGATGATGTCTATTGGTCCAGTTGTAAAGGTTTTTGTATTCTTTACATTGCATGTAATCCACATTGAAAGCTGTAATTTTGATTCTCATCAGTAATTATTTAAAATCATCTGGGCTTTCAGTATGCAAGGCTGTGTCATCTACAGATCACCACTTGTTAAAGAGCTTCCCTCGGATCCTAATACCACATTCACATTAATATAATCTATTTTCTCAGCTTATTTGCTCAGCATACAGGTTGAATAAGTATAATGAAAGGATGTAACACAAACACATGGTTTTGGATTTTTAACAAGTTTGTTCAAACAACTGCTTCTTGATCTGCACACAGGTTCTGTACAAGAAACATGAAGTATTCTAGAATTCCTATCCTTTTGATGTTACCAAAGTTGGTTATGATCCACGTAGTCAAGTGCTTTCATCAAATCTGATCTTGAGAAAATATCTAGATTCAGACTGGGTAATACTCAAAGTCATGTTTTGGCTCTTGTGAGCTTGTTTTGATTTTCTTTGGCCTGCGCCTGGCCTTGCATATGAGCAGCAGACCCACAGTTTTTCCCAGGCCTTATCTTGGCCGATCACATTGACCTTCTTCTGTCATCTCTTCCCACAGATGTCATCAATTTTATTTCTATGTATTTCATCTGTCCAGCTCCACGTACATGGAGAGTTGCCATTTCCATTGTTGGAGTAAAAGGTATTTGCAATGCAGAAGATCTTACACACTTCTATCACAAAGCTTTATTTCTATCACCGAGGGCCATACTTTCCAATTACTGTTCCTTCCAACTTTTGCATTTGCCACCAATTGTTATAAATTCATCTTGATTGTATGCTAGATCTATTTCAGACTAGAGAGATGGTAGTATTCTTCACCACTGGCTTTAGAGGTTGGTGTGTAAATTTGAATAATAGTTTTATTAACTGGTGTTCTTGTAGGTATACAAATGCTACCCTATTACAGTCTTCAGATGAATCATGAAGTGTTCTTTCAAAAGACTGCGTTAGTAAGATAGGAGACAAAACCCAAAAAGCACTAAGAAAGCCTAAGAATTATGTGGGATTTGATTAATAGGAATAATTTATGTGTGCTCTAGAATTCTAGAACAGAGGAAAAAAAGAAAAAGCACAGACATTCTTGTTGAAAAGTTATTGGAAGGAAAATTCCCTAATATCATGAAAATGATATTATGCATGAAAGAATTCCAAAGAGGGCCAGGCCCCGAAGAAAATCACAAAGACGTACCATAATCAGACTTTCCAAAACCAGGTAAGGAAAGAATCCTGAAAGAAGTCAGGAAAGAAGAAAAGTTACCTACAGAGGGAACCAGCAAAACTAAACTCTGGCTTTGCAGCAGAAACCATGAAGGCAAAAAGGTAAAGGGATGATATCTAAAACACTGAAAGGGAAAAGTGTCAACCTAGAATTAAATACCCAGTAAATTTCCTCCTTAAAACTTAGGGCAAAGTTAACATATTTCCAGGCAATATCTTAATTTTCAGGTAAATAAAAATGAAAGGCATTTGCTAACAAAAAACATATCAACCTTACAAGGCGTCTGAGAGGGAGTCCTTCAGAGAACCAACAAATGGCAGACAATTACCTGAAATGAATGGATATGGCAATAGTATCACCCAGAAGTCAACTCAGATATAGAAATATTGAAAGTAAAACAAACCTACAAGAGTGGAAATAGAAATATATATCTATTTAAATTAAAACAAAATAAAAAGAGGAAATAACTAGTGAATTTACAGAACTTCCATGGAGAGAATGGGGAGAAAATAAAGTCAATTTCAAGATAAAATTGACTTTTAAACTTGAAGGAAAACTAATAAATTACAAGGTAACTACAAAGAAATAAACTTTTTTAAAACACGTAACAGGAAAATTATAAAGATTTAATAAATATCAGAACAACGGCAAAGAAGAAAATGTTAAGAAATCCAAAAAAGAAACGAACTAAACATAGAAAATCATGTGGAGCAAAGAAATCAGTAGCATCACAAAATTTGGTAATGTAAATCTGAGAAAATGGTAATAACCTAATTATCCATTAATGGAAGATTATTAGACAAAGAATTTATAATATCCCATGGAATTTTCTTCAGCAAAGGCTCAAGGATATCTATTTGTATGGATATGGATAGATATAAAAATTTTTTTAATTCAAGAAATAGACATGCTATATACCATTTTAAGGATTTTTCAAATAAAAACAATGTAAAATAAGAATAAATCAGATGAGTTATAAAAGTTAAAGGACAATATACATCCAGCCAGGGAAAGGAATGAAAGTGCTGAAAAGAGGACTCATATTTTTATTATTTGACTTTTTTCACAAAGAATATGTATGCTACATCTACAGCTTCCAAAGAGATGTAACATCAATTCTCTCCAAATTAACTAAAACTACAGCGCAATATTAAACAAAATTCCATTTATTTTCCTTTCAAAACATGAAAAAAAATTATCACAAAATTCATCTGGAATAAATAAAGCTAAGATGTAGCCAACACATTTTTGTAAAAGAATAATGAGAAAAAACTTGTTTTTACCAGACCTCAAAAATGCACTATAAAGCTAAAATAATTAAGACAGTGTGGTAGTGGCTCAAAAGAAAGTTGGAAGATCAAAGGAATAGAATAGCAAGTCTGGAAACACATCCATGCATATTAGTTGGGACACTTTTTGTCACAATCAGCTTCTAACTTGCTTAAGCATAACAAGATGTAAATCAGAAAAGAGAGAGTCAGAAAGAAACCGATCCATAAGAAGTGAAAAGATCCATCTCTGATGATTCAGTGCCGAGAATCAAGGTCTCCACCACAGGGCTTTCTCTCCACATCTTCTCCGCATATTTCTGTGCATACTGGTTTCATTTTCTGTTCCTCAAACTGCGTATCCCCACGTGGTGGAAAGCACAAAGGCGAAGCAGTACCAGAGTTTTATCCTTCAGACACTTTCTGGTTGCAAGTCCACAGCCATCAGGAGAGGGCATAATGGACACAATTATAACGAAATCTCGTTTCAGTGGAAGACTCACATTGAACTGAGCGGATGGTGGTTACATAATTGAGGAAAATGGCTTGCTATTTCCCCCCCAGCTATCAAAGTAGCAAATGTTGGTTAATGTCCGCGTTTGAATAAAGGTGGGGCAGATGCGACACTTTTGGGAAAAGGGGACAGATGTTCCTCTTATTACCATAATGGACTCATTTACATCCACCTGATATTTGCACCAAGAACATCTAGAAAATATGGATAAACATAGCTATTTCAAGACAGATTGAAAGTATCACAAAGCAGCCAAGTCAGTCATGAATTGAGTAACCAAAGTTCTGGAGAACAGAGAAGCACATTAAGATAAGGCAGAACCACTCAACTGCTTTCTCTCGCTGGATTAGTTACCAATTCACCATACCTAGGGATCTGAAGGCTATGCAGAAAGTCGCAATCTAGAACTTTAAATATTCTTAGCGAGCTGATGAGACAAAAACAGAAATTAAAAGCTATTCTAAAAACAACTACAGAACATGAGAACCCATGATTCTTGTGAAAAGGGCAAGGAAAGCAGGAATGGAATATCATAAATTTTAAATGTTGTAATGGTCTTATATTTTCTATAAAGGGTTGAGAGTACTTCTAATAAGTTAAGAATAAATACCAACAGGTCAGGGTAGATTCTAAAAGCAGGCATCCCTGCTGTTCTTATAGTTAGGTGCTGTTAGGTTGTTACACGCATGACACTGACCAGCCCTACCCTCTCCTCACAGTTGTCGCCATGACTGAATGCACTGCTGCGCAGTCTTCCTCGTTTCTGCCAAACATGCGTCTCTTCTACGCATGCTCACTCTTCTCGGTGACATGGCCAAAGTACACGAGCTGAACCCTCAGCACTCTCACTTTGAGAAAGGGTTATGGCTGTATTTATTTTAACATTTCTAAAAATGTCATTAAAACATTTAATTTAAAAAGATATAAGAAGAAAGACAACGATAAGAAAACATGGTGTTATAGGTTTAAACTCAAAGATATTGCTACTTTTCATTCCTGAACAAACTTAAAACTGAACCTGAAAGGCCAACCATATGACGCTTAGGAGGCTTACATAAAGAAAACAAGAGATAAAGGGTAAACGCTGACAAAGATATACCATACAAAAGTTAAACCCTAAAAGTTGGTGTATTTATACTAATTTTAGATTGGCAAAGACTTTAAGATAGAATTTGCGGGGAGGATATTTTACTTATTTTTTATATTTTAATTTGGGTGAAAGTTTACAGAGAAAATGAGTTTCTATTTAATAATTTTTATTCACAACATCCATTGTAACCCCTACACTGCAACAGCACTCCCCACAGTTTTTTCCATGTTTCCATTCATCCTTTCCTATCCCTTTGAGCCTTCTAGCCTTTATTCCTGAACAAAGGCTGCCAGTTAATGTTGCATGTTTGATTGTTCTGTAAATCAAACCAAGCTCACTGTCATCAAATCAGTTCTGATTTATGGTGACCCTGTAGGACAGGGTAGAACTACCTTTGTGGGTTTCTGAGACTACAACTCTTCATAGAAGTAGAAAGCCTTATCTGTCTCCCTTGGAAAAGAGGCTGGTGGTTTTGAACTGCTGACCTCTGGCTAGCAGTACAATGTGTAATCATCAAACGACCAGAGGAGTACACATTTCCCTCGTGCTATTATCTACATTACACGGCTGTCTATTGTTTGGTTGAAAGTTGAGCCACAGGGTAGCTTAAGGATTGAATCCAGTTTCAAGGATGCCATCAGTCTTTATCAAATGAGCAAGCCAGGTGTTTTCTATCTATTTATTATTATTTTGTTTTCCTCCACATGTCCCCCACTCTGTCCAGGGCCCCTAAGTGTGATCCCTTCCAGAGGGCGCCGCACTATGATAGGTAAGTTTTATGTTAACTTGTATAAACCAGGATTCTCCCATGACATGATCTAACATAGTGCTGTCCACTCCAAGATGGGGTGTTCTATAAGTAGCCAAGCAGTTAATCTCCTCACAATCTTGCTTTAACTGGGAGAGATTTCCTTTGGGGCATGGCATACTCAGAAGCCCCCTCACTTCTACTGCTGTATTTGGATCCTACATCTGGTTCTTCAACCTCCTGTTACATTGCCCACTGATCTCAGAATTTGGATTCACTAAGCTCTGTATCCACCAACAGTGATCTTCCTGCTTCATCTACCCGCTTCCCGTTCCTCAACTCCTGAGAAGCCTTCACTTTCTCTCTGACCTACAGACTTGAACTGAACTGGACTTACCCACTTCTACAAAGGTTCGAGCCCTTTCTTGATATAATTTCTTTCTATATACATACACATTCAAGTAACACAAGCACATATAAATACATATGTAGAGAGGATAAGAAAGAAGACAGTGTTCTAAAATTGATTGTGATGATGATTGCACAATCTTTAATATTGAACTTTTGACTTGTATGATAGGTGACTTACATGCCTATAAAACTACTTAAAAACAGCTAGAAATATCCTCCGTGAAACCTATAACCTCCTATATTTGTGGGTGCATCCCCTTGATTTTGTCACTCCTGATCAGCTTGTGAGTATATTTACATATACACTCATAGGTTATTGTCATTACTGCTATTACATATTTCTGCGTGTAAAGTATCTACCTATATTTAATTAAAATCTTGTGACTTTTCTCTGGGATCTTGAATGAGGTAAGAATTTCTACTATCATTACTGCTACTCAACAATGTAGTGGAGATTCTGGCTAAAGCAATAAGGCAAGAGGGAAAAATAGACCTTGAGTCTAATTCACCTGAATTTTGAGAATATCTGAAGAACATATATGATGCATTGAATACTAATAACCAAAGACTTGTGGTAGAAGCCATCATTCATGGAGAGCAAAAGACCATTAAAGAGACAGGAAAGGAAGACAAGATTAAAGTAGATGTCAGAAGAGACTCTGAAACTTGCTCTGAATCTTAGAGTAGCTAAAGCAAAGGGAAAAAAGGATAAAGTCAAAGAACTGAATAGAAAATTTCAAAGGGTAGCTCGAGAAGAATAAAGTCTAATATTATAATGAACTGTGAAAAAACCTAGATTTATAAAACCAAAAAGGAATAACACACTCGACATATTTGAAACTGAAAGAAATCAAGAAAAACTCAAGCCTCATAGTGCAATATTGAAAGATTCTATGGGCTAAATATTGAATGATGCAGGAAACTTCAAGAGAAGATGTAAAGAATACAAAGAGTTATTGTACCAAAAAGAGCTATTTGACAGTCCACCATTTCAGGAGGTAGCATATAAACAAGACTCAATGGTGCCGAAGGAAGAAGTTTAAATGGTACTGAATGCATTAGCCAAAAAAACAAAAAAGTCCAGCAATTGATGGAGTACCAAGTAAAATATTTCAGCAAGCTGATGAAGCACTAGAAGCACTCATTCATCTATGACAGGAAATGTCAAAGACAGTTACTTGGCCAACTGACTGGAAGAGATCCATATTTGTGCCCGCTCCAAAGAAAGATGACCAAACAGAATGTTCAAACTATAGAAGGATGTCATTGCTATCACACACAAGTAAATTTTTGCTTAAGATCATCCAAAAATGGTTGTAGCAGTACATTCACAGGGAACTGCCAGAGGTTCGAGCTAGATTTGGAACAGAATGTGGAAGAGAATTGCTTATGTCAGATGGATCATGGTTCAAAGTAGAGAATACCAGAAAGTTATTTAAATTACTTGTGTCTTATTGACTACGTAGAGGTATTCGGCCATATGGACCAAAATAAACCATGGAAAACTTGAGAAGATTAGGAATTCCAGAACACTGCATTGTGTTCATGAGGAAGTTGTATATGGATCATACTGATTCAATCTGTATGCTGAGTAAATCATCAAAGAATCTGGGTAATATGAAGAAGAATGTGGCATCGAGACTGGAGGAAAGCTCAATATCTGCAATATGTAGATGATACAACCTTGCTTGCTGAAAGTGAGGAGAATCTGAAGCACGTACTGATGCAGATCAAGGATTGCAGTCTGTAGTATGGATTACAACTCAATGTCAAGAAGATCAAAATCCTCACAACTGGACCAATAGGTAACAACATAATAAATGGAGAAAAGATTGAAGTTGTCAAGGACTTTGTCATACTTGGATCCACAATCAACGCACATAGAAGCAGCAGACGAGAGATCAAAAGATGTGTTTCATTACGTAAATCTGCTGCACAAGACCTTTTTAGAATATTGAAAAATAAGGATGCGACTTTGAGAACTAAGGTGCGCCTGACCCACGCCATGGTATTTTCCATTGCCTCAAATGCATGTGACAGTTGGAAATAGAATAAATTTTTTTAAAAAGAAGAAGAATCCATGTATTTAAATTTTGCTGCTGGAAAAGAATATTGGAAGTCTCACAGCTTGCTAAAAGGACAGATGGATCTGTATTGGAAGAAGTAAAGCCAAAGTAGTTACTGAGAGGACATTCAAAGAAGGCTGCTTGGTGATGTTTGTGTGATGAAAATACTGCTGGGGTGAGGAAATGCACTGTCTTTGATCCAAATGTTGATTGCATGTATGAGTTGATTTTGTTAAGTCAATACTTACATTGCGCATGTACTTTTCTATATGTATGACAAACAATTGTAAAGATGGAACAGGACCACAAAGCATTTCATTCTGTTGTGCATAGGATCGCTACGGGTCAGCACCGACTCAACTGCACCCAATAAGAGAAACTTCTACTGAAAATGTTAAGTAGAGCGGGGGGGAAAAAGAAATATTTTTATTCATTGATGTCACTCACTCACTGCCACCAAGTCCTTTTTTACTTATGGGGACTCCACAGACAGTCAACTGCCCCTGTGGGTTTCGGAGATTAAGCCTTTACAGGAGTAGAGATCCTCAGGGAGTATAAATTGGCAGAGCTCCTGTGGAGGGTGATTTGGTAATGTTTATCAAGTGGAGAATTTTACTTCTAGGAATTTGTCATATGATATGCATATATTAACTCATAGTAAAGAAAATAAGGAGAATAGCAATTAATATCTTTTGGGGATCATTTTTATCTTATGCACTCTTTTAGGAAATTTACATCCATTAGTGATCTCGGGTGAGGTTGCTAACCACAAGGTCAGCAGTTGTAAATCTGCTGGAGAAAGAAGTGGTTTTTTACACTCAGGAAGAAGTAGTCTTGGAAACGAAAAGGGGAAAGTGCTACCATGTCCTCTAGGTTCGCTACAAGGTGGAATGGACTCAGTCTAGGTGAGTGGTAGTGCTGGGGTTTATTCGTTATTTCCAATATGCCCATGAGACAGGAAGTAGTATCCTTCTTATACAGAGTCGTGAATAACTTTTGCTTAGCAGCCTAACACTTAGAAAATGACTCATCTTAAAAAGTACCTAATACAGATCAAGTAAAATATATCTCACTGCTTAAGTTCAGCTGTAAAACATGAAAGGTGAGGAGCTGATGCCAGGGGCTTATGTGGAGAGCAAATGTTT
>NW_022107431.1:65549322-65551485 GCF_000313985.2 Echinops telfairi | reverse complement strand
TGGAGAGCAAATGTTTTGAGAATGATGAGGGTAACGAATGTACAAATGTGCTTTATACAATTAACGTATGTATGGATTGTGATAAGAGTTGTATGAGCTCCCAGTAAAATTATTTTAAAAAAACATGAGAGGATTTCGAGGCAAGTATTTGCCAGTTTCCTGTAAAGAGTTTCCATCTTGGGAACTCTCCAGGACAGTTCTACACTGTCATGTGATGTCCCTATATGTTGGAATGGGCTCAACGGCAGTAAGTTGGTGAGAAAATAATCCTCAGTGACAAAATGGAGAAATATTAGTCCACCTATATGTGGAAAATAGTCATAGTTCATTAACAAAGGAAAACACTGTATTATTTTAGAGCCCATTTTGTTTCAAAAACTAAAGACAAACACATAGATGCACCTACTTATAGAAATAAACTTGTAAGCGTACAAACTAAGCTGCTGACTTTGTAGATCTCCGGGAAGTGGGATTGTGGGCAAGTTATGTACTTTCTAGTTTACACATTTTTCTATTGATATTTTACAGTGAACATATGTTATATGACTAAGAATAATAAATACATTCTCCATTAAAATTAATAGGATACCTCATAATGTGTACTTTTATCACAATCAAATATTAATACCATGAGAAATAAAATGACTCATCTTAAAATGTATCTAAGAAAGGGCAAGTAAAATATATCTCAATACTTGCCGCAAAACCCTTTCGTGTTTTTCAGCTGAACTTTAAGTGTATTTTTTAACACCAGCCAACACCAGAAAGAGAAAGAAAGCATAATGGAATGAATATTTTTATATTCTTTTCATAAGAAAACTACACCTATGTTTCTTGCTTCTTTGTTTTGGTGATTACTGAATGGAAATTTTAATTCGCCCTGTTTGAAAGTAAGCCTTGGGAAACAATGCAAATGCAAAAGCCATTAGTGGCAACCGCATTTGCTGCACACAGACCTCTGACTGTGATAGATCAAGTTTAGCAGCTTTGGGGTACCTAATTCTGAAAATGAAGGCATATGGAACAAAGTAAGAAGTCCTGCCTCCAGGGTTGACTGAACTTCTTCTGTTGCTTCTCAGTCTTACCTAACTGAACACGAATCTTTGAAAGAATTGGATCCCAAAAGAAGTGGACCAAATTGCAAGACATAAACAGTGTATTTACGTGTGCACACAAGATGTAGGGGAAGCCATAGCCAGAAGAAATGCATTTTAGACTAAAATGTTTAAAATCTCTCTTTCCTTATGCCCTTCTAATTAAACCATTCATCAAGAAGATAGATCACAAGTCCTTGAATATTCATACCTAAAAGGTCTGAAAAAAACTGGCCAGAAGAAGAAGAAAGAAAGAAATGAAAACAAACAGAGAACTTGAAGGAACGGTGGCATCCGAAGTCTGGCATGAGATTTGGCAACAGGTGAATTTTCTTTGGAGGGCAGTGATTTTGTAAATCAAAGCTATTAAAATGCGACTTCCTGTTTCAGGTCTGGAAGGCATACCGTGCAGGTCTCTTGCTCCAGCTCTCCCTAGGGGTTGTAATTCATCCAACTAGCCCCACCTCTTCGCTGGCTCTTAATGTAAGTGCAAAATCTACTGGCCAAGGCTCTTCAGTTAGCCTTGCCACATACTGTGCGGAAGTCAATGTCAATGTTAATCTTGCCTTCCCGGATGAGTACACACGCCCCTACTAAATGTTCAACCACACTGTTCCCAAAACTGCCTGATGGTACTTTTAAATCTCAGGAAAATGTTCAGTAAACCTTTTCTGCACAGCTTACTTGGAAACAAACTAATTGCAATGTATTTATAGAACAGTTATGTACTACCATCCCTCTATTTCCAGCATACTCCTCAAGCTGTCTCATTCCAACAATCTTTTGACAACACGAATCAATCCATCCTATTTCCGTAATATGTAGATTCCCTACTCTCTTGATTCAAAGACTGTTTAACCTTCTCCCCTGCTCTTTTTAAGCCTCCAACCCCTCTGCCATCAGTCAAGTCTGGCTCTTAGCAGCTCTGCAGGGATCCGGAGACGAATTCTTTATGGGAGCAGACAGCAGCATCTTTCCCTGCTGAATGGCAGTGGGGTGGGGGGGGACTGAACTACCCACCTTGTTGCTAACAGCCTACTGCCTAATCCACAGTGCTAACAACTCTCTT
>NW_022107431.1:65544379-65548323 GCF_000313985.2 Echinops telfairi | reverse complement strand
TGCTTGATACCTGATCCCTTTGACACCTTGTCATCACACAGGCTGGTGTGCTTCTTCCATGTTGGCTTTGTTGCTTCTGAGTTAGTTAGATAGCTGCTTATTTACCTTCAAGCCTTTAAGACCCCAGATGCTATATCTTTTGATAGCCGGGCACCATAAAGACTCTTTATTGTTGATATTCTCATGTATCTATTTGACTGACAGTATAAAGTAGGGCACATTTTCTTGAAAGCACATTTCCTAAGAAAATACTACAGAACCAAGCACAAACACTCTTTAAAGTGAAATCAGAGAAGTACTAGATAAGTAAAGTCAATAATAATATCACTTTCTAAAATTTTCTATATGTAAAACTTGAAGTTTTGTCTGATTTTGGCAGCAGGCTACCTACAATCTGTAAACTTAACAAAAACTACATGGTATGTTTCATTATAGGGAAAGTTCATTGCATCCTAAAGAATTTGCTTGATTTGCTTTTATAAATCTGAAGGAACAATCACGTAAAACCAAAGTGGAAGAAACTTAAGAGAACCTAAAACAAAGAATTTTAAGTTGCTTCCTCTTTGTTTATGGCTGGTTCTGCACTGTGTTCTCCAAAAGTCTTTAGTTGTATGCCCTGAACACACAGCTAGACATTCCCTTTCCCCGTGAAATGGGGTGTGGCCCCGTGACTGGGCCCTCATGTGTGATTCTGCCAAATAGTTCTGGCGGAAGTGTTAAATATTATACTATGTAAAACTTTCTATCCCCTCATTTACTGGCTGGAGGTGGAGGAATCATAAGAGAACTATGAGATGGTAGAGGAAGTCTAGGTCTCTCAACAACCACAAAGTAGACAACTCACTGTCCAGGAACATCCACACTAGGTCTGATGGAAGCAAAAAATAAACTTATTGTGTTATGCCATTGGGACTTGGGAGTTATTATAATGATCATTGTTGCTTAAGTAAAATATTGCTAGAAACTGTTCGCTGGAGGTAGTAAATGGCACACTTATCACAGGCATATCCTCCAGATGTCTGACAGGGGTACTTGTAAAATAAACATGTTGCACAGCATCAAGAAAAGCTAACTTTCATCTGTTTCACTCAAGGACTACCACAGCATGACAAAAGTAAATTAAGGCTTCTCAGAGCTAAGGAATAGTTCTTAAATATATATTGAAATAATTTGGAATGCAATACCTTAGTGAATAAGAACCTTTCTCCATTCTTTAAACTAAAATAAAGCTTAATGTTCCCCTTTTACTCTTAAAAGTACTGAATCCAATAACTATTTCTGAATTTTTCTTCTCCAGTCAGAAAAATCTTCCAAAGGGTCCTTTGAGCATTGCCACTATATTTCCTCTTCAAAATACAAAATCCATTTACTCACACACACATTTTTTATGTCCTATGACCAAATCGCAGGGATAAGAATGCAAAAGAAGCAAAGCGTGGCCTACTCAACTTGAAAATCTCTCCATAATCCAAACAAGCTTTATTCATATTACATTGTGCATTATATAATCATCAGGAAATCATCTTGGATTCTAAGGGGACATGTGAGATCAGCGGTACAGAAATGGAACAATGCAGGTGTTGGAACAGAACAGACAGGCTAATGAGGAAGGTGAGGCAGGGCAAGCTTTGAAAAAGAGTTGGCTATGGAGTTGACCGTGTAATTAACAAGGGCTACTGTTGTTAGGTGTTGCTGAGTTGGTTCCGAATCATGAAGACCCAGCGGACAGCTGAATGAAACACTGCCTGGGCTTGCACCATCCTCACCATCGTCAACCTGGAGCTCATTATTGTAGCCACTGTGTCAGTCCGTGTTGTCCAGGCTCTTCCTCTTTTTCATCGCCCCTCTACTTTACCTAGCATGCTGTCCTTCTCCAGGGACTGGTCTCTTCTCATAACGTGTCCAGAGTACTTATGAGAAAACCTCACCATCCACGCTTCCAAGGCGCAGTTAGCTGTCCTTTTTCCAAGACAGATGTTTGTTCTTTTAGCAGTCCATGGTCCTTTTAATATTCTTTGCCTGCACTACAATTCAAATGCATCTATTCTTCAGTGCAATACATCCTTCAAATGCATCCATTCTTCCCTATTCAATGTCCAACTTTCATATGCATATGAGGCTATTGAAAATACTATGGCTTGCTAAAAGCCCATACTAGTTCTTAAAGTAACACCCTTGCTTTTCAATGCTTTCAAAAGTTCTTGTGCAGCAGATTTACCCAAGGAAACATGGCTTTTGATATCTTGCCTGCTGCTTCCATGAACATTAATGGTGGATCCAAGCAAGATGAAATTCTTGACTTCAGTCTTTTCTCTCTTTATCCTAATGTCACCTATGTGTCCAGATTTGAGGATCTCTGCTTTCTTTACACTGAGTTGTAAACCATATGCATCAAGGCTGCAATCCTTTATTTTCATCAGCAAGTGCTTCAAGTTGTCCTCACTTTCAGCAAGCAACGTTGTACCATTTGCATATCTCAGATTGTTAATAAGCCTTTCTCCAATCCTGTTACCATATTCGTCTTCAGATGACCCAGCTTCTTTGATGAGCTCCTCGGCATACAGATTGAGTATGGTGAGAGGATACAATCCTGACACACAACTCTCCTGATTTTAAACCACGTTGTATTCCCTTATTCGTTTAGCACAACGGCCTCTTATCTAGACAAGAGCATCAGGAAGTGTTCCAGAACCCCCGTTCTTCTCAAGGTCATCTCTAGCTTGTTATAGTCCACAGTTAACTGTCTCTTCAGAGTCAATAAAACACAAGTAAACCTCTTTCTTGCTTTCTCTGCTTTCAACCAAGACCCATCTGACATGAGCGATAATAGTCCTTGTTTTTGTCCTCTTCTGGCCTATGAAATTCCTCAGCTGGCCTACAAAAACCTGACAGCAGGGAGCCTCAGCTGTTGGAGGCTCCTGGATTCACAAGAGCCAGAAGAGGAGTGTCCTTTAGACAATTGGCCCTGACTTCTGACCCTCCCAGACCAAGTAAACCAGTGGCGGAGATGGCGCGAACAGCTGCAATGACTGGTAGCAGAGACAATAGACAAGCCCAGACAATGGCCACAGAGTGTAGAGACCAAACCCTGGAGGAGAAGCGAGAGGAAAGCTAATGACCAAGCCTGCCAAGGGATGTCCTGAATTTCCTGCTGCACATTTGCAAATGGTTGTGACTAAATATCAGCTAAGGGAAGGCAGTCTCTTTTTAGATATTGAGGTCCCGGTCTAGAATCCTCCACACACCTTGACTTTTGTATATCTTTGATCCTGCTGATTCTTTGGTTATACCTTCTCTGTTATTATTAAAATAGCATGGAAAGGGTGTGAGGACCACATCTGACCTCCTCGAGCCACACAAGGTGAGAGGAGACTCCAATGGCACACCAGCCTAGGGCTGATTTCTAAGAGGCGGTGATCAAACACGCTTTGGCCCTCTACCCTTCTTTGCCCTTTTCCAACACCAACCAGACCACCCATGGCACCCTACTTCTTGACAGGCTTCAATAATTTGTTGTAATGGGCACAAAGGCATAGTCATGATTGTGGGACTCTGTTAAAGAAACTGAAAGATTACAAAATGTCAGACATATAGTTCTTCTGCCCACAGTTCTTCTTCTCAGCCATGCTGGCAAGCACATTTGGCTCTAGTCCTGAGCCACGTGTGTCCGAATCAACCCTAGGGCACTGGGGCCACGTCAAACCTCAGGAAAAACACAAGATACACTTTTCTACGAATACTGGGCTTACAATGATTTTTCTCCTCGAAGATGGAAGTACCATCAAACTTTCTGCCTGATGTGGTTTGGGAGTCATTTGAGGAGAAAACAGTATGCTGAAAGAACATTGAAGACCCCAGACAGTATCAGATAGGCATTGGGATGGTAGTGTAGTTGCACATACATTAGCTATTCAAGTTCTCATTCTAATTTGAATATTAACAAC
>NW_022107431.1:65541652-65543495 GCF_000313985.2 Echinops telfairi | reverse complement strand
TCCTGATGATGAAAACTCTCCAAAACCCAAATGGAAAATAATGCTCCGATAGATGAACTTTAGGTTGTTTGGAGGATGACATTCTTTACGGGTCATTAGAACTCAGTGACTTTTTTTTAAGGAAAAGGTAATAAAGACTTAAGCCTAACTAAAGCTCCTCTATTTGCAGGAAGTATTAACCATGCTTCTAGGCTAGTGTGCTGTTTGGGGTATAACGAGTAGAAGAAAGCGCTCGTGTTCCCCGGATCGTGGTGACCAAGGTTCCTGTGTTTTATTTTTCACCTCAGAGGAGAAAAATAACAACAACAGTGAAACTAAAACCACCACGTTCAGCTCCGTGGGCCAAATCCTAAAAATAGCCCAGACTCAGCTTTCTTACGGAAAAAATACAAAGTGAAAAAGACAGAGAGAAAAAAAAACCAACCCAGAAGACTTGAACTGCTTTTCAAAGTTGTCTGAATTTAAAGCCAAGTCCACAAGGCAGCCTGGCTTTTAAGGGCCTCTTGTGAGTTTTCTTTAGCTCTGTACAGTCACCAGTGGCTGGTGTCTGAGTCTGTGAAGTAATAAAAAAATGGCAAAAAGATATTATAAAGCAAGCATACATTGTTCTTTGAATTATTGTTTAAAAACATAATTTTAAATATTATAGGGGGAAAGTAGCTGTTTTTTAGAGCTTGATCCATTCAGTTCACACATCCAGGGGCAGAGTAAAAGTAGGAAAACGGTTCATGCTCTGCCCTTTGAATGTGGCTTTCCATATGTTTTCTGGTAGTGATCAAGACCACAGTTTAAAACATTTTAAATAGAGTTTATTTTATATTTGCATACCACAGAGTGAACTGTCATAGGAAACATGGTTGCATTGTGATTCTGAAGTTTTCTTTGTCATTCACATTTAGCAAACATTTTGTGATATAAAATCAGTAAGTGTGTCATAGAAAAACAAGAAAACCCGCAACCATTAGTGAAAAACATTTAAAATAATGCTGGTGCTATGTTAGCTCACTGTTTGACATGCACACACAGAGAAGACCCTCTGTAAATATCAGCAATAACACCCATGACAACACCAATCCATATCCTTCTACATAGGAAGCATCTTTAAAATACTGTGCTTTCATTCATATATATATATCACAAATAGATATATTGTATTACTCATTTTTCTTCCAACAATAGCAACCTTTCTTCCCACCATTTATACTTCAGGGGACAGGAAAGAGGATCAGGCTCATAGACAAAGCAATATATATCCTTAGAGAGATATAAACAGAGTATTATAGTTGTTCAAACATAGGGTGTGGAAATGTGGAAAGGTTACCTTCTTCTGAGAATTGATACATGAGCTGGGTTTTAAAAGATAGGAAAGAGTTCAATAAAGAGTTCAGCTAGGTTACAGAAAGCATCAAGATACCGGTCTGACCACAATGTTGGTAGCCTTGAATACATATTAAGAGCTCACTTTTAAAGTTTATTCACCAAGGAATTGGGAGCCCCAAAGAGATATTCTAAATAGGAAAGTGAAATATACATATGCACATTCTGTATATGGTTGTTGTTATCATGAGGTGCCATTGGGTGGATTTCAACTCATAGCAACCCTGTGTATAACAGAACAAAACATAATCGGTCTTCTGCCTTCCTCACAATTGTTATGCCTGAGCCCCTTGTTGAAGCCACTAAGTCAATCCATCTCATTGTAAACTCACACACACACACACACACACACACACACACACCCCTAAATATAAGTACATCCACATATGCACATATATAGTAGGACATTGGTTCTTCTGATATAGAATTTAGCCCTTCCACGAAGGAGGAAAAACCTAAACCTAAC
>NW_022107431.1:65535184-65540449 GCF_000313985.2 Echinops telfairi | reverse complement strand
CTCCTCCAGCTCCAGGGCTCTGGCTGCCATCAGCATAGCTCCATGTGGCTTGTCAACAGGAATGTCTCACAGGGAGTCAAGCAGAGAGTGCGTGTGGGTCTGGACTCCAGTGAGTTATCTCCATTGCCCCTCCAAATGAAGTCTTCATGCTGTGACCTGATTGACAGGCTAAATTCCACCCCTTCACTCCAAGAGTCTCAAGTTGACACCAGTATGCAGGGGAGATGATCTGGTTTTAGAGGATGCAGATGAGGCTTTGCTAACATTTGGTACCTTGTCCTAGTCTGTGGCAACTCAGGCAGAGGTCTTTGCTGCATCGCTCTCGATGACCAACTAGATGGGTATAGCACCTGGGGAAGACTCAGCTTCATGAAACATGTGGAAACTTTGTGGCATGTTTAAGGCTGTGTGCCTGTGTCCCAACCAGGATGCCTAATTTTTTCTGGAGCATTTGCAGAGGAAAGATTGTACTAAAGGATTGGTCCTAGTTTGAGAAAGAACTCCTTTTAGAATAGGGTGGGGCATTGGTGTCTGGGAATGGAAAGGTGTCCAGGCTGCATCTTAGCACTCAGATGATTCTTTTTCTCTTAGTTGGCTTGTTGATCACCAGGAGAAAACACCGTGTCTCTCACTGTTCAGTGGCTACCGCTGGTTCAGCCAGTCCAGTAGATTTACTAAGGACATTCAAATTCTCTAGCAGGCGGGTTCATGGAGGGAGGGCACAAAGCTCCACAAGTGCCTACAAAACAGCCTCCAACATCCCAATACTCCTGACCTCCTCCTACACACTGTCCTTGGACCAGTCTCAAGAAGAAAGGATGCCATAATTAGAATAATTATCCACCTACTCTTATGAAACCACTAGGAATATCCTCCTAACCGTCCCTGTTGACCTCAACCCCCTTGGGAAGTTCACTTGCAGGTCATCTCTCAGTGCTCAGACTCAGCTAACAGCTCCCTGAGAGCCTTACACGGGTGTGAGGACTCTGGGGGGGTTGATGATGCAATGCCTGAAGAGAATGGTTAAGTTATTTGTCCTGTGGTAACTAAAGGCAATGTGATAGAAGGGATTGTCTGTACTATAAATGACCTGTGTAGAAATAGAAATGTTAACACATTTTAACTTTTTGGGGGGTGGGGTGGGGAGGGAATTTAACACAAAATCTAAAAAGAAGCAGCAAGATATTTGAGCTTTTCTGTAAACTAAAATAGTAATGTCAGTAAGCTAATATGATTTTTAAGTTGGCAGCTCAGAATCAGTTAGACTGTTAGCATACTTGTCATATGTGTGAGATTATTTTAGTTACTTTGGTGTTTTTTACATTAAAAATCATTTTATTGGGGTCTCATACAACTCTTATCACAATCCATACATACTCCACTGTGTGAAGCACATTTGTACATTTATTGACATCATTAATCTCAAAGCACTTTCTTTCTACTTGAGCTCTTGGTATCAGCTCCTCATTTTTACTCTACCTTCCTCCCTCACAAACCCTTGATAATTTTTTTTTCATGTCTTACACTGTCCGACGCCTCCCTTCACCCACTTTTCTGTTTTGTCCATCCCCCAGAGAGGGGGTTATATATAGATCATTGTGATTGGTTCCCCCTTTCCACCCCACCTTCTCCTTCCCCTCCTGGTATCACTACTCTCATTATTGGTCCTGAGAGGTTTATCTGTCCTGGATTCCCTGTGTTTCCAGGTCTTATATGTACCAGTGTACATCTTCTGGTCTAGCCGGATTTTTAAGATAGATACTGGGGAGGAAGAAGCATTAAAGAACTAGAGGAAAGTTCTACATTTCATCAGTGCTATACTACACCCTGACTGGCTCATCTCCTCCCCATTACCCTTCTGTAAGGGGATGTTCAGTTGCCTACAGTTGGACTTTGGGTCTCCACTCTGCACTCCCCCTCATTCACAATGACATGATTTTTTGTTGTTTGGTGCCTCATACCTGATCCCATTGACACAACAAGATCACACAGGCTGGCATGCTTCATCCATGTGGGTTTTGTTGCTTCTCAGTTAGATGGTAACTTGTTTATCTTCAAGCCTTTGAGACTCCAGATGCTATATCTTTTGATAGCCGGGCACCATCAGCTTTCTTCACCACATTTGCTTATGCACCCGCTTTGTCTTCACTGAACATGTTGGGAAGGTACACATCATGGAATGTCAGATTAATAGAACAAAGTGTTCTTGCATTGAGGGAGTACTTAAATAGAGGCCCAATGTCCATCTGCTACCTTAATAATAAACCTATAAATATATGCACATAGATCTATTTCTCCATCATAATATATAAATATATTTATACATGTACATGCCTGTATTTAGACTTCCATAAATGCTCTTTGACTCCTAGTTCTTTCCTCTATTTCCTTTTACTTTCCTCTTGTTCTACTATCATGTTCAGCTTTCATTTGGGTTTCTGTAATTTCTCTAGGTTACATTGCCCTTGATCAAGCCCTACCAGGGCTCCTACACCCTCCTTGCCATTGATTTTAGATCACTTGTTGTTCCCTTGTCTCTGAGTTTGTTAACACCCATTTCCTTGGAAGTGTGAGATTATTATACGTATAGAATTCTTAAGTTCTATTTATTTTTACATTGACCTATGATGACAGTTGGTGGGACTCATCACAAATTGAAATAAATTTCAAGTTGATAAATTTTAACATATAAGGGAAAATCATATCGGGTTCCAGTTCATACATACATAGGTTTATTACAAACAAAACATGTCCAAACATGTCTCTGCAATCAATGAACGGCAGCAGACAAGTAATATAGTGGTCTTGGTCTCAGTGAGATACTGTAAAAAACAAAAGTCCAAAGAAAACAGCGACTCCCAAGGGGATCTGCTAGGTAAGTTCAACTGAAGGTAGAGTTGAACTCATAAGGTTGTGGTGAATGGTTTGTTTTGTTGATTATTATTATTATTTATTTGAAAGGGGTAATCTTGATAGATCATCTCAGAAGACACAGGCCAATCATGAGGGTTTATTACAAGAAGTTGTAAGAAAACTGAAAAGTGCATTGGTGAAAAAATTACCAGGAACAGTGAACCAAGGAAATTTTTTCTCCCATTAAGACAATGCATCTGCTCACATTTTAAGGGTAGCAAGGGCATACCTGTGATTTTTTTCATTGAGAAAACGTTGCCTGTGCACCTTATAGCCCTGCCTTCTTTTTGTTCTTCAAACTCAAAGAACATTGAAAAGGAACAAGAGTTAAGTCTCCCAGGGATGTCCAAACTGCCATTCTGATGTGTAGTAAATGGAAATGCACAGAATTCTTCAGGGCAGGATGAAAGAGATGGAAGCACTCCCTTCAGAAGTAGAGACACATTGAGGCACAATAGTTTCACATTTTGATATCTGGTTTATTACATGTTTCTATGATTTTGTAGCGGTAGTCTGGTAGTCATGAAATCTGGTGTCAAGTTGAGGGTATGAAGAGTGAAAGGGGGAGTCTATCCTGTCAATCAGGTCACAGCCTGACGATCTCTCTTTGTGGGCGTGGCCTTCTCATGCGGACTCTGAGAACTCCTCTCTTTCTCCCTGGAAGGTGGGCCACACTCGCTGTCTGCCTTGGTCTTCCTGTTGCTTTGTCACATGAAGAGTTATGCCAGCACTGAGATGCTTCCCCTGCCAATGGATCCACAAGACTTTTAACCCATGGGCCTGCGATGTTCATGCATCCGCATTATTGCATGTTCTGATGAGTCTGAATACTCTAGTATCAGACATAGGGGCTAATACTGGATTTATGGACTTGAGCTGGACTGGGCTGGGATGTTTTCTCAATATTCAATTGCTCCTTGATATAAAGCTCTCTCTTAAATATATATGAATGTCTCTGGGTCTGTTTCTCTAATCAATCCAATCTAACACGAATAGATTTTTACTTACCCTCATGGTATTTGTTGAGTAACTTATAAAAATTATCTATTTAAAATATGTCTACCTTACTAAATACTAAATAAACTCAGTAAAGATTATTGTTGGGTGCTGTGGAGTCGATATCAAATCATTGGCACCCTCTTGACTGAATGGAAGCATTGCATAAGGTTGGTTGTCATCTTTAAGGACCAAAATGCCAACTTTTCCTCCTGTGGAGGTACTGGATAAATTTAAACTTCCATCGTTTGGATTAGTAGCTGAGAGTTTAACCGTTGAGCCACCTTCCATGAAGATTGGGCCTCAATATATTTGGTTCACTTTAATATCCCCTGCATACTCAAAACTCACTGCCATCACTATGGGGTATGATTCTACCCCATAGTGACACTATATCAGTACACACACCGCAAAACATATAAGGAATGGCCACAGGCTACAAAAAGTCAGAGAAGAAAACTCAGAAGATTTAGGAGCCATTTTAGAAAAAATAATGGAAAGAAGATTCAATGAGTCATTCTAAAATGCTGGACTTTATTTGATGAACATTATCTACAATTAACCATCAGGATTACTGATTTGGGAGACAGACAACCCCACAGCTGAGCAGGTGCAGAGTTGCCTTGGTGTGTATATCACACAGAACTAACGTGCTTCATCCAGGATTAATTTAAAATATAAGTTGGTAAAAGTTTCAATTAAAATTTTAAATTTTAAAATAAATTGTAAGATCAGTATTAATTAGTTTATAGAATGTTCCTAATTGATTAATAATTACTCTGCCAGCAGATCCACCCCACCCCAGTTCAGAATTTGCCTATAGTTGTTTTTGTACTTTTCCTGAACTTGCTCAGCCTGCTATTAAGATAGATCACTACATCTTCTACGTTAAGACATACTAACTGATCGCAATTTTATTTACCAAAATTGGTGAATATGTAGATATTCATTGTCTAATTCTTTCAAATTTTGTGTGTGTGTGAAATTTTTCATAATAACATTTTCAGAAAACATTAAATTAGAAAGGGAGGATAGAATAGGTCACTTATTATCATTGTACAGATGGGATTAAACTTGTAATGTTT
This sequence comes from Echinops telfairi, assembly GCF_000313985.2. Lineage (NCBI taxonomy): Eukaryota > Metazoa > Chordata > Mammalia > Afrosoricida > Tenrecidae > Echinops > Echinops telfairi. The sequence goes on along the minus strand of NW_022107431.1, from coordinate 65,535,455 downwards.
TGATATTAGTGAAATTATTATATATATTATATACACTGTAATTTATATGCGGGCCTATACTGTAAGGTGGTACCCCTCCAAACAGACAAAAGTTCCTCTGGGAAGACCTTTCACAGTATGCATTTTTCCTGCTAGGTGAGCATCAAACAACTCACTCTGAGTTAGTGCACCCAGTGGCATTGCCTGGGAAGGTTTTCTTTGATCACAGTGAATTTTTTTCCTAAAAGCAGTTTCACTCAAACCTCATCTTTTTGTGATGATCAATTTAAGA
>NW_022107431.1:65517028-65531478 GCF_000313985.2 Echinops telfairi | reverse complement strand
TTGAGAAGCACCGGTCTAAGTGATCCTATAGTTTCCATATATACTCAAGTATAAGCAGAGTTTTTCAGCACATTTTTATGCCGTTCTTGTGGTAAAATTGGGTGCCTTGGCTGATATTCGGGTCGGCTTATACTAGAGTATATAGGGTGTCTTGAAAAGAGCTGTGAATATTTGGTGAGATAGTATTTCTAATGTAGTTACTTTCTTAATCATTAGTGTAGACATACCTGGAAACCATAAATATGCCAGGTGTTTTTTTGTTTGTTTCTTTGTGTTTTTAAGACCTAAGACAGAAAGTAAATTTGCAAACCTGTAAAAATTTCAACCAAAAGAAATTTCTTTATTTGCATTTGAGTGGATTAGCTTCTCCAAACTGGTGATAAAAGAACTTTAAGAAACAAAAATCTAAGTGGTTAAGAAAGGGATAATTGCTTATGTGAAGAGAGCTGAGCGCCTTAGGATTCAAAGCGTGTCTGGTTAACCAGCTAGGGGCTTGGTAGAAATTCAGGATCTACAGCCCACCCAGACAACTTGAGTGAGAATTTTCATGGCCACAAGACCTCAGGTGTTTTTATACACTTTAAGTCGAAGAAGTCACTTTGTAGATGGATTTATTTCTTAAACCCACAAAAAATTATTTTCTCTTTTCTAATCATAGAATCTCACAGAAATGCAGATGAATAATGAGGAAAGCCTAAAGAGAATCAAACATTTGTTTAGCAATAATTCTTACGCTTTCTTTTAATCTCTCTTCTAACAACATCAATAACAACAAAACTGTTCCCATTTTTATATCTCTGTATTTGGTTTGTGTTTTCTGAAGAAGCTAGAAACACTTATCTCCTTAGGTTGAGGGACACATTCAGACTCATCGAGGGTAAATACTTAACTGGGATTATTGTTCTGTAAAATACCTTTTCCTGTTAAAAAATTTTTTTAAGCAAAACAAAAAGGGGAACTTCTGATAGATACTAATCTTTTCATTGTGAAGAGGGGGCAAAGCAGAGTAATTGGAAAGACTCACTAAAGTACTCAGTTAAACATTCACTTAGGATATTGGCATTAGAAATGATAGGTAACAAATATAAAAGGTTTACAAATACTTAGGAACTAGTCTTTTCCCTAAGTCCCATGGGAAAGGGAAAAGCCCTCTCCAACAGTGACGTTCTTGGAATGGATAACATGAGTTCTTAAGATTTGAAAGGTAACAATAAGAATGTGTTATAAGAAACATACATCATAATATATGTCAAAAAATAGAAACTTGTTGATGAAATTTTTCTCAACAAAACAGGACTTCAAAGTTCAGAGAGAATATTGTAACATCAGATGTGAATAGTGGAAATTCTTTCAAGAATATATGCCTATTTTAACTTATTGATAACATAACTCAGTTTCTGAAGCTCTTCTCTCTTGATTACTTTTCTTTTTAATCAAATGAATGAAAATATTATCAGGGTCAAAATTCCATAAAAGGAGTAAGAATTTCTCATTATTCTTCCCATAATGTCTTGCTCCATTCTATTACCTTTCTCAGATGTATTATTGTTGCTTTCATTTCAGTTTTTTCCTCCTTCCAACAGAAATAAGATAATATTTAATAGAATCATAAATATGACATAGCTAAAGTTGTAGGATTTAGTCCAAACCACTGTAATAAATGATAACAGAGGGCCATAGCTGACCTCATCTGGCTTCCCTATTGCCATGAGTCAGGGGTCAGAGAAGCCCCCATGGTCCATCCTTCCTTACATATTCTGACATCAGTTCTACCTCCCACACCACTCTACATCTAAAGTTGGTTCAATACTTCATTGCAATGACTATACAGAACTTACAAACAATACTCCCAATTAAGGAGATAAATTAGGGAAGTTAATAGGTCAGGATCAGCAAGCAGTAAAGGAAATGACACAAATCTTACACAAAATCTTCCAGGTAACAGAAAGCAATGAAATATGTGATATAAGAGCAGCCTGAGGTTTATATCAAGACCTGAAAAGAAGTATCTAGTAAGTCAATTTCTCCCATACACATGGATGCAAAATATACACAAGTCAAATCCAGTGGTATATAAAAAGGTCACAACATGATAATTAAATTTAATTTTCTCCATAACTTCAAAGGTGGTTTAATATCTAGAGTATACTAATAAAGTTAGACAAACTTGGAGGAAAATCATATGATTAGCTCAACAATTCCAGAGGAGTTTTTAAAAAGTCAACATCCAGACAGTGAAAGCCCCAAATCCATATGTAGAGCCCCTTGAGCTCCCTCTGACCAAACACCAAGGATGTGAATAGTCTTGCCTTCATAAAGAATTGATTAAAAAGTGAATTACCTCCACTGTCTTGACCAGTCTAGGGCGGAGCAATCTCTCTCAGGGGCTTACCTGGGTATATCCCTCATAGATATCACCTTAGGAGATCACACCATCATAAGCCATGCCCTGATTGCTTCGGGGAAGCCCCTGGACTAGCACTGTAAGTTCCTCTATCTCACATAATGCACATATCCCAATCATGGTCCCTGAATCTGCTCTGGGAGTTGCACGGGTAAATATGTTATATTAATCTGCCACCAGTCATGCTTAAGTGACATTCTTCTCCGACCTCCCATGGAGTTTTAAACCAATGTTTCCAGAAAATACTTGGGCATCATTATGACCTGATGCTACTGGTCTCCCTCATCCAGATGATATGTCACTATAGTTATCTTGTCCTTGTCACATTTAAGACTTAATACATGTTCTCATTGTTAAAAAAAATGAACTCAACATCCATTCATGTTGGAAGCAAATATTAATTAGAAGTACAGGGGAAATTTATCAATCTCATAAAAGATATCTGCAACAAACATTGTACTCTATGGTCACATAAAAAAGATCCCTGCCTTTGTGTAAGGCTGGGTTGTCTAGAGTTTCTTTTTAATGTATTTTTTTTCCCATATACATACCCTCCTGTATGTATAAGAAAGACCTTTATATTAAGAGGAAGTTTTATATCAAGAAGGTACTATATATATTCAAGTGTAAGTCAACCCAAATATCAGCCGAGGCACCGAATTTTACCATGAAAATCGCATTAAAAATATGCTGAAAAACTCGGCTTATACACGAGTATATACGGTATCCCAACCTAGTCCAACTCAAGCCATGGATCTGATGCTAGGGGTCTTCATCAGACTCACATAACTTCCCAGTCAATGACGCAGAAAAGTGAAGCTGGAAGCAGGGAGGTCACAGACCAGTGGGTATAGAGTCACATGGATACAAGTGGGTGGAGACATAGCATGGCACTGCCAGCTCTCCTGGTAAGTGGCCCATATGGGGTGGCCCCTGGAGGCAGACACAGAGTCCCAACAAGGATAAAGGCAAAGGCAGCAGAGAGGTTCATATCAAGGAAAGAGCAGGCAGGCTCCGAGTTTGTGTGTAAGTTGTCAGGCTGATGGTAAACTTACATAGCTACATAGTATGATATACCCTAGATCAGTAGGTCAAATCATAGCCATCTGGCTGCAGTGTGTCAGGTAAGATCGGAGACTTCTAGTGACTGCCAGGATCAGCAGGCAATGCGACAGGTTACTGGCTCAATCCAAAGAACTGGAAAGTCAATCAGATGATGAGCCAAATCACAGGCTCCACTGTACCACAAGGTGCACAGACAAGACCAGCAAACGTTCAGGATACAGTCATTGATTTCTGCAGCCAGCAGCCCAGTTTCTCCCTGGTCTCAGTCTCTCGGCTATGTGGTCCCTTGACCTTTCCTCCATGAGGTAGAAAGTCAGCCTGCCTATCACTCTTTCCCACAGTTGCTTAGGCTTGGGACAGATGTGGAGAATTTACTCCATCGTCTCGGTGCTGCTCCTCTGAGTCTCTGTGCCAGAGTCGCTAATGCATCTGGACTTGGTGGTCTCCACCACTTTACACAGAGATCTTGGGTGTGTTCTTCCAAAACGGTCCTGGAGCTTTTTCTCTTATTGAAAGGTCACACACCCAAAAAGGCATCATCAGGATGTGACCTGATTGATAAGTTGGACTCCACTCCTCCACTTGAACACAGATACAACTTTATACAAAATCTAACTGCCCAAACTTCAAGTAGGAATAAGACAGATGCCCACTCTTAAGCCTATACAATATTGTACTGGGTATTTAGCCAGGGTAATAATGGGTCGAGAAAAAGAATGGAAAACTACATGGTTTGGGACGGAAAATATGTTGTTGTAGTTGGTTAGTTAGTTGCTGTCCAGTCAATTCTGACTCATAGCAATCATATGTACAACAGAAGGATACACTGCCTGGTCCTACATCATCATCCCCATTGTTGTCACCTTTAAGCCCATCATTGTAGTCACTGTTTCAATCCATCTTGTAGAGGGCAGCTCTCCCTCTTTTTCACTGCCCCTATACACTCTCCTGATATCATTAACAAAGCACATGAGAGTAAGTCTTGCCATCCTTACCTCCAAAAAGCATTCTGGCTGTACTTCTTCCAAGGCAGAATTGTTTGTTCTCTTGACCGCCCATGGTATTTTCAACACTCTTCTCCAGCACCATTATTCAAATACATCAATTTTTCTTTGGTCTTCCCTATTGAATGTTCAGCATCCACGTACATATCAGGTGACTGAATATACCACGACTTGGGCCAGGCACTCCTTAGTCCTCAACATGATATATTTGCTTTTCAGCACTTCAAAGAAGTCTTGTGTTGCAGAGTAACCCAAAGCAATGCATCATTTGATCTTCCATGAGCATTGACTGTGGAAAGGAAAACATAAACACCTTTGATATATAAAGAAGGTTTTAATAGGTACATAAAAATGCAAAAGAGTACAGCACTAAACTGCTGTAATTAATAACAATTTTGAAGAGCCAAGGTCAATATATACAAAGATTGAAATTAAACAGCACAGCAGTGGTGAAGTATTTAATGTTACATGTTACTCTTTATTTAATATTTAATGTTAATTATTTAATATTTAATGTTACTCTTCTAGCCAAAGTCACTGTAATTTCCCCAAAAGCCACCGTTTCCTCCATGTGTCTGGGTAGGAAAGTGGGAGAAGACACAAATAGAAATCACCCGTATTAATTGTTAACAGGATTCATTGGACTGCCATCCTACAAGGTAGGAAATCAACCTTCTGAGAAGAGTGGTGGTGGTGACACAGGAGGTTTTGTGGCGGGCGGGGGGTAGGTAGGATTTTAGTACCAGGAAAAGCCTGGATTGGAGTTAGTCATGTGGCCCCTGAGAAACCTGTGTAATGAACCTCCTTGATCTAAATAAAAATCAGCTATGACATCAGAGGAGCAGCAGCAGAACCATGAATTGGAGAATGGGACACAGTGCCTTTCCAGACCATTGAGCAAGCAAAGCTGAATGCTTTCCAGTAGAAGGCTGGATTATGGAGTGGGGAGCCTCTGGACCCCAAATTGGTGGAGCTGGGCTTGGTAACACCTTGAGAAGTAGTTGAGCACCTTCTGGCTGTAGCTTACTGTGTTAGTCTGGGTGGATTAGAGAAACAAATTCATAGACACTTATTTGTGTATAAGAAAGAGTTTTGTATCAAAGAGTAATTGTATATTAAGAAAGCATCCCAGCTCAGTCCAGTTCAAGTCCGTAAGTCCAATATTAGCCCATATATTCGATACCACTCTAAAATCACCTTTTCAGACTCACGCAACACATGCAATGACACCAAAAGCAGGAAGATCACCGGCCAGTGGGTGGAAAGTCTTGTGGATCCAGTGGCAGTTGAAGCATCTCAGCACTGGCAGGGGTCTCCATGTGGCTCCTTCAGCTCCAGGGCTCTACTGTAACTCCATGTGTCTTCTCAACAAGAACATGTCACAGGGATTGTGTGTGTCCCACCTCCAGGGAGTTATTTATCTCCTCAGTGCCTCCAAATAAGGTCATCAAGCTGCGACCTGATTGACAGGCTAAACTCCACCCCTTCACTCTTAAGTCTCAAACTGACAACAGATATGTAACTACCACAGACAGTGACAGTTAAATAATCTCCTGTCAATGTACAAAGGGGTAGAGTCTAGACTGTCAATCAGACCATAGCCAATGAGGCCTCCATGTAGGCATGGTCTTCTCCTGAGGATTCTGGGAACTTCTGTACTCCTCCCTGGAGGCAGGAGACTCTCTCTGCTTTGTTTTCTGCTGACAAACCACAGGAAGCTATGCTGATTGCAGCCAGAACCCTGGATCTGGAGAAGCCACGTGGAGATGCACACTTGTGCTCAAAGGCTTCCACCACCACTGGATCCACAAGACTTTCCACCCAATGGTCTGTGATCTTGCATTCAGCATCATTGCATGACTGCATGAGTCTAAAGAGTAATTTATGGACTAGTATCAATATATGGGCTAATATCATCCTTAGGTACTTGAACTGGACTGGGCTGAGACATTGTCTTAATGTAAATTGCTCTTTGATATAAAGGCCTCTCTTATACATTTGAGTGTCTCTGGATTTGTTTCTCTAGTCTACCTGGACTAACATATTTACTGGAATGGGGTACCTCTTGGCACTTACTTCAGGGAGCTTGAACTAAATGCCTTTGACTTAAGGATTACAGTGGAATGGCATGCGTTTGGGGCATTTATTAGTAGCCTTGAAAGAACTTTGTAATATGTCCTGAATGAACAACTGTACCCTGACTATTTCTCACCTTCATTACAACCTGTTAACTTCCTTCATAAACCTTTTAATCCTGAATATTGTCTCTGAGTTCTGTGTGGCTATTGCAATGAATTGTTGAATTTAGATTTGAAAAGCAGACAGTGTGGTTGGAGATAGAACCAATAGGAAAACGATAACACGAAGAGACCAAAAAAAGACATTAAAAACTATAAACAAAAAATCTGGAAAATAATATTAAAATAAAGAAGATTTAAATATATAAAAGCATATCTATCTTGTATCTCTAGCTTAGAAAATGCAGTACAATAAAGATGATGCACCCCCAAACCAAACCCACCATGGTTGAGTCAATTATGATTCAAACTGACCTTGTAAGACAGAGTAGAACTTCCTCATGGGGCTTTCTTGGTTATAAATCTTTTCAGAAGCAAACTGCGATCTTTCTCCCTCAGAGCAATTGGTAGATTTCAACCATTGACCTTTTGATTAGCAGCCACATGCTTTAACCATTGTGCTACCAAGGTTCCTTGTAAACTTTCCCCAAATTGATATACAGATCCATTAAAATCAAAATCCCAAATGGCAGTTTTGGAGAAAGTGAACTAGTTGTTAATTATTATTATTGTTATTATTATTAACTAGAAAGCAAAAGGTCAAAACATCCAAGACAATCTTGAAGAACAAACTTTGAAAAAAAGTTACCGTTAGCTATAATAAATTAATATAGGCGGATATTTAGCCTCTCGATTTATGATAAAAGTAATACTATAATACAGTGGGAAATGATATTTTCAGTGAATAGTACTGCATCAACTGGAAATCCATATTCGTAACAGTGAATCTTGACTAGTTTACATCATACATATAAAACTCACTTCTATGTGGATTTTTTACTTTTCCACCAAGCACTTACACAGAAAAGTAGGCTTGCTTACTCACAGAGCTAAAGCCATGAGTGTTTGGACTGAGGCTTATGGGTCAGTGGAGGGCCCTTTTGCATTTGTCAGCATGGGCAGAGGACAAGGATACCATGGCTGAGAGGTCAACGATTAAAGAGAGGTGTGCCTGAGGGCAGGGCTAAGACCAAAGAATGATATCCTGAGTGTTTCTGATCTTGAATTGTAGTCTATTACTTTCCCAAGTAAAATCCATAATTGTTGAGTATTGGAGCACCAGTGGGGCAGTGGTTACCTTTTCGATGGAGACCCACATGGTGTGCAGGGTGAAACCACTTTTTCTAACCTCAGGATGACAGTCACAACATGTGCAACAGCAGCGGGATTCTTGAAGAAGAGACTGCTTTAGTCGGCTGATGCGTAGTAGGGACTCAGTGAAGAGTTATCAAGTGCATGGATCTGCTTGAGTTAATATTATTTTAAAATAGAAACATTAAATCACGCTTACTAAAATACAATTAATTTAAACATGTAGTAATTTCTGCTAAGAAAATATTTCCAACTTGTGTGTTAAAAATAAATATCAGGGTCTTACTGTGGCCAGTCATCTCATATTCAGTACCTTCTTTAATCCTGACAAAGCCCCTAAATGACAGATATTAATGTCCAAACTTTACAGATAAGGAAACGGGTTTAAAATCAAAACCAAAAAAACTCACTGCCATTGAGTCCACTTAGACTCAGGGACCCCATAGGACAGCGTAGAACTGCCCCGTTGTATTACCAAGGCTATACATCTTTATGGGAGCAGACAGCCTCACCTTTCTCCCATGCAGCATTAGGTGAGTTTAAACTGCTGTACTTGTAGTTATCAACCCATCACATGATTCACTGTGCCACCAGGGTTCCTCACTGAGGATTAGGGAGTTATAAAACATACCCAAGTCAGTTACTAAATGGTAGAAATGGAATTTAAATTCAAACAATCACTCTCCCAAGCTTAGCCTTTAAATTTTTGATTTTTAAAAACTGGATTTAATTTACTATATGTAGTTTTTGAAAGCCAGTTGGGGGGGGGGGGGGTGCAGCAGACAGACTCCTGCTTCCTAAAAGAAGATACGAGATGTAATGAAAATGCTTGTAGTGGCACATATTTTAGCCAAGATGGTGGTTTTTAATAAAACTGGGAAAGGGTGGGCTGCTTTCCCACAGAAATTGTGGAAACACAGATGCTGTCCAACCTTAGAAATGTAAAACGGCTCATGTTTTTGATCTCTGGACCAAAGGGAAAACTACAAATTCCACTGTTTGGAACATTTAACAGAAGAGATTTAAAGGAAGCCATTATTATAATCATGGTACCCACCAGCTCTCTGAGAATCCAAGCTCTGTCAACATTTCCTTTATAAATCCACTTTCAGGACTTTCTAACTCATCCAGGATTGTTCAACCAGGGCTTAAAAATCTGAAATGTAAGATGTTAAATTGTGAGTGATGTTATTCCAAGAATTAAGGAGGGAAATGAATATCATGTGATACAAGCACAATAGCAAAATGCTTGGCTAAGGCAGCACTGTAACAGGTATTAATGGTCTCTTACTTTGTTTTGATTGCTTTGGAGAAAGGTTTACAAAAGAGGGAGTGGAAGGGAAGCTGACTTGAAATGGAGATCTGTCTTGTCAACTAACCATAAGTAAAAATTTTAAGTTTAGTATGTAATATACAGCTTGATAAACTCTAGAAACCTAGATGCCTCCACTTTCTAAATCTGCACAAAGGCTTGGAAATCTCATAAAGAGAGATTAGTTTTAAGAACCCTGGCACTTTGTTTTTAGTCTAAACCATAAAAAGCTGAAAGAACAGAATTTCTAATCCTGCCCAGTACATTCCAGCTAAATGGAAGCAAGAAGACACGGAATAAAAAGAGTTATTCAGTCATTTCAAAGCTTCAACAAATAATTGAGTGAAATTCCTTTCTCGATAAAGGTGAAAGTCGAAAGACTCTAGTCTGAAACATTCTTCTCCTATCTCTATCCTCTATTTATTAACTTTGCCTGTTTGTTTGTTTGTTTTCCACTTTCTTTATTGAGCTAAATGGTCTTAATGTGAAAAGAAAAGGTTAAAAAAAGATAAATATAGTAAATCTTTCCTTATGAAGGCAAGTGTAATACATTAATTAGAGTTTGTAAGTTCACACCAAATGTCTTAATGAGAAGAGAAAATTGCATCTATGCCATCCATGATGGCCAGTCCACACAGTCACACAATATGGAAAAGATAAAGACAGATTCATTTGGGCCTTCATTAACGCTGGGAAATAACACAATGAATTGACAAGGGACACACCATTTCCTTGGAACCAGAGATATGTCTCCTTAGCTGGCTTCTTATACTAATCGATAGATTTATTAGATCGAAATAAGGATAAAATCTACATGCAGTCCCAGCTTTAAACTCCTTTGGACTCCTAAATATTGAAAAAAAAAAAAGGAGGTTTATCATGAGAGTGAAAAATAATTTAGATTTATTTTCAAGAGTTGTGAGACTAGTTGACCCAAGCCAGAATTGCTGGCTTGAGGTTTATTTAACACAGTAGATGTATTCATCAAACATTCACTAAATGAGTGAAGCCTTATAGCAAAGATACATTCTAAATAAACAATATCTAAGGGAGGCCTTGAAACTGTAAAAAGTATGGTTCTTCCCATTATTATGCTTTCCATTTTAGCAATCACATTATTTTCTTTTGCACATTTTTGGACAGCATGTAAAGTTCAAGATTAGATTTTTAAATTATATTAAAGTTATTCGTGTACCAGCATGCTCTACATATGGCTGGTTTCATCCTATCAGGAGGAACTCTGCTAAAATTCTGAAATTAGAACGTTTATTGTAAGTAAAAAGCCAAAATTTCAGACACTCAACCAAGGTTGATCCAAACTTCTTGGGTTGGAAATATCACAAAAGCAGACTTTTCCAGGAAATGGTCTGCGTTTCCTGTTTTGAGCTAAGCTGGAAACCCAACAGGGACAATACTTCTCATGGCATGTCATTGCTCCTACTTTTGGTCTGAAAACACCAAACAGAGACTAACAGTGTGACAAATCAAAAGAATAAAAAAGTTGAGTGGTGAGGTGTTCTGGGCTAAGAAAGGGATCGTTAATGGGAACAGATTTCCTAACTTGACCACCAGTTAACCATAGCTTGGACACCCAGGGTGCTGAGTCATTAGCCCTTGCTCCAAAATAACACTACCACATCTTGGACTGGATCGTTATGGGAGCATATTGTCAAGAATGTTCTCAGGCCGATGGGTGGAGAAGAGTAAAGAGAAACACATCTTCAATAGATAAAGTGGTACTCATGCAAATTCTTTCAAACAAAATAATCTGGAAATGAATTAGCACAAGCAACTTGCTAGACAGTCGGATAATGGTATTTACCACATCCATTTAGAAATCTTAGAGAAAAATCACAGTTCCCATCCACACGGTTGATAGCAGCTCTTCCCAGGAAGGGAGCATGTGGAAGAAACACACACACTGAATTTTCAAAAGAAAAGTCCCAAAACTTTCTATGGATTGTGAATATGGAGTATTATTTTGTTCATTTTCCATAGTGCTCTTTAAGGTCTTGGATCCTCATTTAATTGCTTAAAATCTGTTAAGAATCTTGATGCTTCTTTATAACCTAACTGATAAACTCAAAGCACTGATAATTGAGCAGTTAGCCAATATGTATGTAGGATCTGTATAACATTAGTTGTACATGCTCAACTAAGAAATGAGCCCCACTGGCATTGTGAGGTAAGTGGACAACTAGCTGCAAGGTGAGTGGTTCAAACCACCAATCATTCTATGAGAGAGAGATGAGGCTGTCTGCACCCTGGAAGATTTACAAAACCTCAGAAACTCTTTGCAGGGTCACTGACGTCAGAATCAACTGGAGGAAGGGTCATTTAACAGTGCAATCTGTAAGTGTCCTACTGAGATAATGGAAATACCCTATTTTATAACCTGGAACTATCACTTGGCATCTTACAAATAGTCCCAAAGAAACAGCTCAAGGGTTTTGGATTTTCAGCCAAGATGGGAGAGCCTTAATATTGATCTTAGCTTATAAAGAAAACTTGTGAGCCTCTGCAAAGAGCGAAAACTGAGAGTGCAATCAAAGAGCAGGGCAGAGACACAGGGCGAGGTGTTGCATTCTATCATTCTCCCTGCAGAAGTCTGGCCGGGCCAGAGCAAGCCCAGCAGACTGGTGGCCAGGCCGGGGTTCTGAGACAGCGGGCTTGGTGGTGCCCACACTCCACCCCCAGAACCAGCTTTAGAGCAACTTTTCTACCAAGATCAGAGTTTGAAGCCAAGGAAGACAAGAGTCAGTAAATTATAGAACAGAGAGTAACGCTAAAACCAGAGGCAGAAAAATAATCAAAGGGCCTACACCTTTGAAGAGAATGGCGAAAATACCGACTTCTGGCAAGGGGCTTAAATGAAGACCTTCCCAATATGTGGCATCAAAATCCATCATGGGTTGTGTTGTTTTGATTTCTGTCTCTTTTTTGTTCTTTTGTTTTGTGTTTTGCAATCTTTGGTTTACCACCGTGTCTGCCTCTTTCCTTTGTCTACACCCTTGATGCATTTTTATATTTCTGTTACTTATGTAGCCCCAGGAGTTTGTACTCCAGGTCTGAGTCATACTTCACACGGAAGCCAAGTAGGCAAATGCATGTATAAAACTCCCAACTTGTGGCCATTGATTCACTGCTGACTCACAGTGACCCCCTGTGTGTAGGCCATTGTCAGACTGTAAAATGGCCATGAGGTTCGTGGTGTGATCACAGCCAGTGGATGGTAAATCTTGAAATAGCCTTGCCAGCCTTTCCTCTAGAAGGCAGACTCTGTATGTTGGTTTATTAAGCTTGGGCTCCATGACAAAAAGGATGTTTAACTTCTTGAAGAAAGCCTGCCTCACTAAGGTAATCATGGCAGAGGAAATTCAGACTACATAGAAGCAAAATAAATGCATAGAGTGGGTGTCTTAATTAAAAAACAAGACAATAAAATCTTTATATTGAGTTATTTGTAGAAGGTAAAGATGACCAGGTTTTAGTCATTTCTTATTTTCGAACATCTAAAAGTGTTTTTGCTATTGTTGTTAGTTGCTCTCAAGTCAGTGCTTATCCACAATGGAATAAAACACTGCCCAGTCCTCTGCCCCCTTCACATTCATTCCTGTGCTTGAGCCCGTTGTGCCAGCCACTGCGTTAGTCCGTCTCTTTAAGGGACTTTCTCTAAGCATAGTGCCTGGCAACGGTAGACATTCTATAAATATTCATGGCACTGAACTGAACGTTGTCGCATCACATCACATCGTTGGTCCCCTTTCATCTGGTTAATAGCTGCTCTAACCTCAACTGAGCCATCACTTCCACAGAAAGACCCTTCCGTATCACCTCGATCTCAACTCAAGCATCTCGAATGGTCACATTATCTATTCCACTTCAAGGCATGTATCAAAGCTACACTTTTATTCTTTAATAGACGCAACACAAAAAGTAATAATTTTCCAAAGAGCAAGAACTTTGTCTATTAGTTTTGTAATCACTCAATACATGTGGCTGGTACTCAGTCAATACTGTTAAGGTAGTGAAACAAGCACCCATATCCTGCATGGTTTCCTAACATTCTAATAATATTCTCAAGATATCAGGTAGCATGACAAATCATCCAGCACACAGTCACACAATAGTCCAAGTGGAGAAAGCAAGTTTGTGATGTAGACCATCCCGTTGGAAAGAACTTTTAATAAGTAAACAGAAGGATGCAAATAGCATCTGCTAGGTCTGAAGATGATTTATGTCCTGGAGTCTACACCAGAGAGAGATTGCTGAAGAATCATTTACCCTTCAATAAGCATCTTGGCTTCTTTATGCACAGTCCGTTAAGTTTAAATATTAACAATAAAAAACTATCAAATATCAACAGTTTCATATGGTTCAATATTTTAGTCACAAACAATTTTTCTATGACATTGTTGTCTCTATCTGAGGGATAAGAAAATGCTCAGGTATAAAATAACAAAATTTGAAGAATTTCTAAGTAGTGAATAAAGAGGTTGTTTTCTAGTCCACACACATACACACAAAAAAATACAAGTTGAACCTTAGTTGTAACATTAATCTCATACCAGATTACTTTTACAAACCAATATTTCTAATTATCCCAATTAATAACTTAATAAATAACATTCCAAAAGAATGGCTAGAACAAAAACAACAACAAAGTGTCCAAGAGCACTGTTTGCTCCATCAATGTGAAAATAATTTAGGAAGCAACTGCTCCATGTCAGGAAACAGCATGAGCACAGACAATGTCAACAGTGGAAGACTCCTTACACCCTATATCACAACTCAGCCTTCCATCCATTCTCCAGTAGAAATTTGGTTTCAGGCTTCATTATATGCTAGATGTCCTTTTTTCCCAGATAGGGTGTGTTAGTCTGGTTTGACTACAGAAACAAATCCAGAGACACTCATAGTGTATAAAAAAGAGTTTTTTATAAAAAGAGCAATTGTCTATTAAGAAAGCACTCCAGCCCAGTGCAGAAAAGCCCGTAAGTCCAATATTAGCCCATATGTTCGATACTAGTCCATAAATTCCTTTTCAGACTCACACAACACATGCAATAATGCCGAATGCAGGAAAATCACAGGCCAGTGGGTGCAAAGTCTTGCGGGTACAATGGCTGTGGAAGCATCTCAGCACTGGCATGGGGCTCCATGGGGCTCCTTCACCTACTAGGTCCTGGCTCCATCAGTGTAGCTCCATGTGGATTGTCAACAGGAATGTCTCACAGGGAGAGAGTATATATGACCTCCAATGAACTATTTATCTC
>NW_022107431.1:65514061-65516415 GCF_000313985.2 Echinops telfairi | reverse complement strand
GAAATAGATTAATAAATAAGACTCTGAAGGGCAAAAACCATCCAGCTCAAGTTTAGTAGGTGAGCATAATAAAGATCATTGTTGAAATGTTTTCATAGTATGCAATAGAAATAAGACCATAATGGGTAGAGACTACTATTGAATACTGTTCTTGCACTAGTGGAAAAGAGATGTTCTGTGCTTACAATGCAAATGGCAAAAGATATAACTAATAATTAATAGAGAGATAAGGTAATGAATAACTGTAAGTGTTTTGACAAACTCAGGGAAATGCCCTTGAGGATATACAAGAATGGTTTGTCCCAGTTGGATAATGTCCTGAATTGGGAAGGACTTCAGAGGTCTGGAGTCATTTAAGCTGTGGACCAATATGATAACAAGCACCTAATCATATTTCCCATAAATGCTCATAGTGTCAGGGTACTATCAGTAGAAAATTCTCCATGGCTTTCTCATGCTTCTGCATGTCTTACAAGCAGAGGAACTGATGGACTTTGCTCTACTCTATCATTTCAAGAATGTATATGGGGTAAATGGCCTTGGAAAGTATATGTCACCTTCCAGAGGAAAGGGTAGATATGCCTACTTTCCAATATGAAAGATTCAGAAATCCCAAGCACAGAGTTCTCCCCCAGTAATGCTCAGTGTGTATGCAGGTGCCACCTGACATTCTTAGTGTTATTCAATGGGGTTTGGATCTTAGGGAACTGGTATAGGAAAATGATACATTTTAGTTACCAGCATTCATAAAAGTACAGCAGGCTAATTGTTTGTCTGCAAGTAGCCTTCAGAATTCTCGATAGATTACTGACCATGTCTTGCCTGGTGAGGAAAACAAATACATAAAAGCAGCAGGAGACATTTAGAGTTAATGTTTATGTAATTCTCTGAGACGCGTGAGCGCCTAGCAGAATGATTACGGAATTTCACAATGACCCGCTATCTACAGAAAGTAGATATGTAATTGTTGAAAAGAAGTCAGCAAATAATGTCACTGCAGAAGAATTCATGGACTTTCCTACTCACCAATTATTCGCTGCTGACTCTCACTGCTGACTTTCCTCCTTTAAGATCCACTTTGAACCAGCTGGGAACCAGGGCTTCAGTCTCAGGAGATGATTGCATTTTCCCATCTTGTTGAACATATGTTGAGAGTGTCTTCATAGTTCCTCAGGAAACTAGATTTTGATTCCTAGCTCTGAACAACCTTCCAGTTAATTTTGTATGGATTCTTGCAACGATGACCATGTTCTCTTTCTTGATTTGTTTTTAGGAAGATGAAGCAATAGCACAACAATTCGGCTCTAAGGAGATTTGTGCTCACTGAAGGCTTGGAATTTTTCTTCAGCATCATTGGGTGAATAGTATCTCAATACTGACAAGAAAATTCCTCAGTTTACGCTATCCATTTGTCAAAGTGTAATGCCATTTTCTAAGACTGCACATTGCCTGTATGCCCTACTGCTCACTTATGCACTCTTCTGCTCATGCCTACTCTCCTCGGGGTTTAGGCCTCAGTATGGCCCAGTAGCCCTTCATTTTGTGTATTCTCCTTCATTTGTTTCCTCAACTTTTCAAAGCCCTAATAAGTCAACCATTTGAGTTGGGGAGCTGGCTAACTCTGATTCCTTGCATAAGATCAATAATTATTTCTAGGTTATGTAAATGAAGATACATTTTAGGGCTTTTTAAAATTAGACCTCATCAGTTTAGACTTTATTTCCCCAATTAAAAATACTGTACCTAGAAAAGATAATTGTAATGACACAGTAATATTACTCATAACAACAACCTTGGCTGAGTGCTTATTATATGTCAGTCACTGCGCCAACCACTTTATACATATTAATTCTCATAAAATACAATTAGCATTTTAAAGATAAATAGATGGGCAGAGAGAATTTATGTAATTTTCATAAAGTCACCCAGTAACAGAAGTGAGATTCTGCCCCCTGCTAAGGGAAGGGATGTTTACAATGCAAATGTAAACATATTACATGGATAGAAAATCAAGTTTGATTTGGGATGAAATAATCAGCCATAAAAATCTCTCCATTGATGCAAATGATTTATGAGTCATAAAGAAATACATTAGATCTGGGGTCTTAAAGGCTTTTTTCCAACAAGCAGCCATCTAAGTGTGATGTCAGCTAAGTCCCCATCATCAGCCACTGAAGGATTGGAATCAATATAATCCAAAGTGGAAGGAGAGATCAGTTGAGCGTAAATTGAGAAAATCCAGAGTACAAAAGGCAATGGATGACAATGGAGGCCCAAGATTCATTTGTGGAGCTACATAGCCTCCTACCTAAAATTGAGGATGGGAGAAAAGTGCTTAAGTTCCTTAAACACTC
>NW_022107431.1:65506767-65512154 GCF_000313985.2 Echinops telfairi | reverse complement strand
CAGGTATATGGGAAGCTTTTCTGTGGTTTCCTCCTCTTCAGAATGTTAGCCCTCCAATCTTAACCATCTCCTTCTGTACACTGGATTCTCACAATTTAAGCTCTGACCCTCCTTTGACTTCAGATTTTATGGATTCCAATCCTTCAGTGACTGTTGATGGTGTTCTTCTTCAGTGTGGACTTGGTTGACATTGCACTCAGAGGGCTGCTTGTTTGGAGACAAGCCTTCAAGACCCCGGATGCTATTTTATCTGATAACCAGGCAGTATCTACATTTTTCTATAGCACCTGTGTCTTCTATGTTCCTTTCCTTACGGCATGTATCAAGCAGAGCCCTCATGTATGAACTAATCATTCCTAAGTTGGAGCTAGGCTTTAGTGCAAGCTCAAAATCCAATCCTGGATCTATGCTTCTTTTCTTTTTCCAATGTGTTGTAATTTGACACAGCTTCAGTAGGATGACCTTCAATGGGGATGACCCTCTGAAATACACCCTAATATAAAAAATCATAAACAAAATGTAACAGAATTACCATCATAAGATTACTGCTATAATACGTAAATTTTACAGCATAGCAGGCACTGACATAGCAAGACCTTGCTTGTCTACCAACCCACAGTCCATCACTCTTAGTACAGCTGGCTTCTGCTTCCTAAGACTCCATGTATTTTCTGGCTTTAGTCATCAGGTTACAAGTGTGACTGAGGTAGAGTTCAGTTCACCCAGTGAAAATCCCATATGGGGCATCACTGATGCAACCTCTGGAGTATGCCATGCTCCCCAATGGTCCAGGATTCAGTGTCCCAGCATTCCATGATATCCAGTCTGGGTACCTGAGATACCCCCAGAATCAACATTTTAAACACAATTCTTACTGTCTAGCTAAGTAGCAAGAGGAGGCTCAGCATTATGTGTTTATCTCTGTGTTCTTCATACATTGATGAGATAAAAGACAGAGTACTCATCAACTTGGAAAAGGACATCATGCTTAGTAAAATGTAGGATCAGATTTTAAAAAAGACCCTCAAGGAGATGGACTGACACAGTAATTTCAATAATGGGCTCGAACATACCAATGGTTAGGGTTGTACCAGACTGGGCAGTGTTTTGTTCTGTTGAACATAGGGCCAGAGAGTCAGAGCCAACTCAATGGCACCTAGCAACAACTGCTGTATGTCAACATTATTCTAAACAGGAAACAGGAAATAAACCATCTTTCATTCAATTCTCACACACCGAGAGAGCATCTATGTTCTATTATGCTTTGCATTTTCCAGAAAAGCAACTGAGATACATAATGCGTTAGTCTGGGTAGACTCGAGAAACAAATCCATGGACACACATATGTGTATAAGAAAGAAAGGTATATACAAGAGCAATTGAACGTTGAGAAAACATCCCAGCCCAGTCCAGATCAAGTCCATAAGTCTGATGCTAGCCAATTTGTCCGATACCAATCTATAAAGTCCTCTTCAGACTCACAAAACACACGCAATGATGCCGATTGTAGAAAATCACAGGCCAGTGGGTAGAGAGTCCTTGGATCCCTTGGCATTGGAAGCATCTCAGTGCTGGCAGGGGTCTCTGCATCAATGTGGGTCCATGTGTCTTGTCAGCTGCTATGTCTCCCACCTCTAAGAAGTAAGTACCGGAATTCCCAGAATTCTCAGAAGAAGGCCATAGAGGCCTCATTGGCTATGATCTGATTGACAAGCTAGACTCCACCGCTACACTCTTAATCCTCAAATTGACAAACGATTATACATCTACCACAGTTATGAAAGAACAGAACTTGCTTCATCCTGGTGGTCTAATTCTAGAGCCCATGTTAAGACCACTGTGTACATCAACATTCACAGGTTAGAGGATGCAATATTGTAAGGAAGACAAACTCCAAAATCAAATCCATTATATGAATTGCATTGATCATCAAATATGGGTATGATAACTACTATTAAAGGAACAACCTCACATAATACTCATGCTTTAATTTCTATTCCACTGTCCCAAATTGAGTATTTTCTTTTAAAAATGACCATAAGATAGCAATACAAATGGTTTCCTTTGTTCCATGGAAATTTTCCTATAGATAGGAATAAACTTTTAAGTGCTCACTGTAAAACCCTCTCCTTCACTACTCTGTAGTGTCTGAAGAGGAACCACATCAAATGAAGTAAACTAGAGAAAGACCACATGTAGGAGACATGGAAAATGGCAAATACTGTTTAGAGTGTGTATTTATCTTATAGGACTTATGCCTTGTTTTGTTTTTTTAAAGGAGCTGAAATAAACACATTTCTTCATTATATTTACAATAACTAAAAATCCAGTTTACAAATAAAAGATGTGATCAGTAGGTAGTCAAGGGTTTGAATTCCCATAATTAGTATTACATTTTTTTTCTTAATTTGTTTTTAAGGCGAGAAGTCAGGCTTTGTCATTCCCCTCTTCATCCTATGACCTGAATTAAAAGTACAGAAGATTACTTTCATAAGTTGGAAAAAAATTCTGATCCCTGAATGTCAAAAGTGAATGAGTTCTGCAATGGTTAAAACACTTGGCAGCTAAGCAAGAGAAAGGCAGTTCTAATCTACCAACTGCTCCATGGAAGAATATATGGCACTCTTCATTTGTATGGATGTAGAACAAACTCATTGCCATCAAGTTGATTCTAAATCATACAGACCCTATAGGGCAGTAGAACTGCCTCTGTGGGTTTCCACGACTATCACATGTTAAGAGTAGAAAGCTCCCATTTGTCGGTTAGTTTACCCTTTGTCTGTCAGCTGGTTCTACTGTGGTGACTTGTGTGTTGCCGTGATGCTGGCAGCTATGTCACTGGTATTTCAGATGGCAGCAGGGACACTCAAAGGGAACAGGTTTCAGTGGAACTTCCAGATGAAGAACAGACTACAAAAAAGGAATCGGCTGGGTGGTGGGGAGGAGACAAGCCAGTCAGGGTGCAGTGTAGCAATGATGAAACATACAACTTTCCTCTAGTTCTTTAATGATCTTCCTCCCCACCCACTATCTTGATCCCAATGCTACTTTACAAATCTGGCTAGACCAGAGGATGTACACTGGTACAGATAGCAACTGGAAACACAGGATGAATGATGTTTTCAGGACCAGTGGTGAGAGTGGCGATACCGGGAGGGTGTAGGGAAGGTGGGGTAGAAAGGGAGAACTACTTACAAGGATCTACATATAACCACCCTCCCTGGGGGATGGACAACAGAAAAGTGGGTGAAGGGAGACACCGGACAGTGTAAGATATGACAAAATAATAATAATTTATAAATTGCCAAGGGTTCATGAGGGAGGGGGGCAGGGAGGGAGGGGAATAAATGAGGAGCTGATACCAAGGGCTCAAGTAGAAAGCAAATGTTTTGAGAATTATGAGGGCAACAAATATACAAATCTGCTTGACACACAATAGATGCATGTATGGATTGTGATACAGTTTAAGAGCCTCCAATAAAATGATTTTTTTAAAAAAAGAAGGAATTGGCTCTCCCCTTTGAGGAATGAGTCCCTGGAAAGCTTAGGTATAGCACTGAAGCACTGTCAGATACTGAAGGCCTACTGAAGAGAAGAACACTGTCAGAAAGTGCCAGGAGATGAGCCCCTCAGGTCAGAAGATATTCAAAATGTGACTGAGGAAAAGCTGCCTTTTCAAAGTAAAGTCAGCCATAATGATGTGAATTGAGTAAAGCCTTCAGGATCTTCATTTGCTGATGGGGCACAACTCAAAATAAGAAACAGCTGTAATTAATAATCAAGCTTGGAATATACAAATATGAATATAGGAAAATTGGTATTTGTCTGAAAAGAAATGGAACACAAAATGTCTACATTCTAGGTGACCGTGAGCTGAAATGGGGTGCTATTGGCCATTTTGAATCAGATCGTCACGTGGTTGACTATGCTGGGAATGGCTCGATCAAGAGGAACGGCGTTGCAGTCATCATCCAAAAGGACAGTTCAAGATCTATCTTGAGAGGCACAATGCACTCTGTGATAGCACAATATCCACCTGCATACAGAAAAATCCACTTAATGCAACTATTATTCAAATCTATGCACCAGCCATGAACGCTAGAGATGAAGAAATTGTCTTAAATTAGAAATTGAGCAAACATGCAATCGGATGCATTAATAACTATTTGTGATCAGAATGCCAAAGTTGGAAACAAAGAGGGAAAAACAGTAGTTGGAAAATATGGACAGAATTATGCAAGATGAATGACTTCTTCATCACAACAACCTTTTGTAACAATACAAATGGTGACCACACATGTGGACTTCTCCAGACAGGGGATACAACAATCAAATTGACTCTACCGGTGAGAGGAGATAATAGAGAAGCACAATTATCAGCAGCTAACACCAAGCCAGGGGCTGACTATGGAACCGACCATCAATTGCTCATGTGAAGTTCAGATTGAAGTTGAAGGAAATGAAAACGAATTCACAAGAGCCAAAACAGGATCTTGAGTAGGCCCCACCTGAACTTCCAGAGCATCTCAAGAAGAAATGTTGGTGCGCTGAACACTGATGACAGAACAGAAGACCCGATGAGGTGTGGGAAGACATTGAGACCATCAATTATGAAGAAAGCAAAAGGTCATTAATGAGTTAGTATAGTTCCTCTTTTTTCCCCTCCCTCCCCCACCCTCCTACCCTCATGAATCCTTGATCAATTATTTATTGTTATTATTATTTTGTATCTTACATTGTCCGTTCTCTCCCTTCACCCACATTTCTGTTATTCATCCCCTTTGGGGGGGACTATATATTGAACCCTGTGATGAGTTCCACCTTCCTCCCCCTTCCCCATCCTCAACCACCCTCCTACCCTTATGATACCGATACTCCCACTACTGTTTCTGGGGTGGTTATCTGTCCTGAATTCCACGTGTTAGAGATGAAGCATATTTTAAACTGAAAGAATTAAAGAAAAATTGAAGTCTTGAGTTTCAATATTGAAATGTTTGGGGGCAAAATATTGAATAATACAGGAAGTATCAAGAGAAAATGGAAAGAATATATAAGTCACTGTACCAAAAAAACCCCACAAAAACTAGTCGAATTCCACTATTTCAGGAGGTACATATAAGCAAGAACCAATGATACTGAAGGAAGAAGTTCAAGCTACACTGCAGGCATTGGTCAAGAACAAGTCTCCAGGAATTGATGAATGCCATTTGAAATGGTTCAACAAGCTAAGGAAACATTGGAAGCACTCACCTATGCCAGGAAATTTGGAAGAGAGTGAATTGACTGGAAGAAATCCATATTTGTGCATACTTCAAAGGGAGGCTCAAACTACAGAACAATATCATTTATATAGCACACAGTACAATTTGCTAAAGATCATCCCACAA
>NW_022107431.1:65503952-65505566 GCF_000313985.2 Echinops telfairi | reverse complement strand
GAACAGATTTGATGGCACCAACAACAATATTCACCAAATATGTATTATTCTTTGTGTTTTTCTATATGCCCAGCACTTTGCAGTTATGGAAAAGAAAATCACATTAGATTTTATTAATTAAACATAGGCATTCACAGTACCATATATGCTTGCGTGTAAGCTGACACGAATATCAGCTGAGGCACCTAATTTTACCACAAAAATTGCATAAAAACATGTGCTGAAAAACTCGGCTTATACATGAGTATATACAGTACTTGACTAATTATTAGTTGGGGGGGGCGGCTCTCTTAATTTCACCCTATACATCTATAAGTACCCTCTTAAAGTACTCTGGTCTCTGGAAACTACTATGGAGTGGAAAAATATATATCACAACAGAATATTGTTGTCAGGTGCTGTCATCGATTTGGGGCTCAGAGAGACCACCTGAGGCAGTGAAACTGCCAGAGAGGTTTCTTGGGTGTATTCTTTACGGTGCCGATTGCTAGATCTTTCTCCGGCTGAGCTGCTGTGCAGGTAAAATCTTCCAACCTTTCAGTTAATATCGAAACACTACCAGGACTCCCTAATAATAAAGGATAAAAATGGAACTTACAAACAAGACCGAGGCATCTTTTTATATTCCACGATACTGTGCTTAGTGCAGTGTGAGAAAAGGAAGAGATGTGAGGTATATTTGTGAATTATTCATTTGTTTAAGAGAATCGCAATCGACTGACTTTTATCTGGGTGTATTTGAATAGATCTATCAGTCTGAGCAAGTTTAGTACAAAGGTCTTATTCTGCCTAAAGTTAAACAGCTCTGACAGCTGCACACATTCTTTCAAGTCCATCAAACAGTCATCAACTTTTCCTGCACGCCAACTAGTGCTACTCTAGAATGTTCTGAGGCTCTGCTTACCTTAGTAATCATGGCTTAAATAAAATGAACACCATTCCTTCGTGTTTTAAAAAGCATAAAGTCAGCAATATGAAATATGTATCCCTCAGAAATTTTATTCACATAACCTTTAAGTACAAAATAGTATGAGTATGCTATATAAAATCATCACCATTCATCAGATAGTGGTAACTAGGCAATTTTAGTTAAACATAGAGTGTTTATAGGCTATTTTAAAGTACAAGCTATCTCTCAAGCTCATCAGGATTTCATTCAACAAGGGATTTGTATGATTAGGATGTTTGTTGGGGTTTTTTTGTTTTTATTTGAAAGGAATGTGCATGCTGATACTAGGCTAAGAAGTGGCTCTCAAAAAACCAACACTTCTTTTCAGTCAATTTTGAAAAAGTGAAAGACAAGAGAATGATAAAAAGAGAGAACATGTTCCCAAGAAAGATAAAGAAGTTTGAGTTAAAATAAAAAGTAATAAAATGTGTGTGTATACATGTATGTGTGTGTAGCTAGAGCTCTACTCTGACCCAGCACTGCCTTATCAAATTTGTGTAATAATGGAAATGCTCTTCATGCCAAACAATGGAATAACCAATAGTCCTTGTGGATATTGAGCACTTAAATGCAACTAGAATAACTGATGAACTAACTCTTAAATTCTAACTAATTTAAAAAGCCAAATGTAGCTAATGGGGACAGAATTAATACTACAACTCTAA
>NW_022107431.1:65500297-65501991 GCF_000313985.2 Echinops telfairi | reverse complement strand
GAGGGGAACCAAGAATGGGCAATGTGAACCAACAGGAAAGGGCCACGCCCTCGCCACAATCGACCTAGCCAATCTTTAAGCTCCTCCGTTCTGCTTCACTAGCAATTATTCTGTGCCTTACTTTCCAAAAAGAGGCAGAAGAGATAATCCCCTTTTTGGTTACTAGCATTATATAATTAAGCCCTGCTTTTTACAGCTAGCTATTAAATAAAAACGCATTCTTAAAAGAGATACTTCATTTTCCACTTGCCCAGTTCTTTCTACTTTGGCATTGTCTTAGCCAGCTACTGAATTCCATCAGATTAAACTCCCCTATCCAGAGAGGATTCAGTATCATCCTAAAGACTGTTTCAAGTCATTGTGTCTAAGCCATTCTGGTTTTCATCTTATATAGAATCCTGTTGGTCTCTCTCTGTGTTTTGAAGGTAAAAAGTAAAACAGACTAGAAATAAATATGTATCTTTTATCTTGCAGCCCCAGCGTGTGCATGCACACACACACAGACACAGTCTATCCCATCATAGAGTCCAGGGACCACTTTTGCAACTTTCATAGAATTATTAAATCCAAGAACAGCAGCCTAATTTATTATATTATCATAAATATTTCTACTTTCTCATGGGTAGCAATAAGAGTTTGTTTATATGCTTTGGATATGGCTATTCTTAATAATAAATTATACCAAATTCCTTAAATTGTATTCTTTGCCTTTGTTGAGAATTTCCACTGATCCCATGAAAATGTGATGGCAACAAAGGAAAAAAATAAGAAATAGAATCATAAAAGCAAAAGCATAATTCATAAATCACTTACATGGAAAAACATACATTTTGATGTGTATTGCTGGGAAAAGGCTATCAGTGTGAACTGTCACAACTTTTTCCTCTTTTAATGTAACCTGCCTTGAAATCTGCTTGGTAAAAGACTGATATTTGGCAAATGTGCTAAGGCAGAAATTTGGGTTCTGAAGATATTTATAGATGAGTGAAAAGGAAACTTTTATTTTACTTCAATAAACATGCATTGCTGCTGACTGAGTGGCCGTGGAACTCTGGTGGCATATTGGGTTACACATAGGCCAACTAACTGCATGTCAGCAGTTCACAAGCAGAAGATGAGGTTTTGAAGTCCTCATCTTAATATTCTCGGGAACTCACAGGGGCACTTCTCATCTGATCCATAGGGTCACTATGAGTTAGAATTACCTTGATGGCAATGAGTTGCATTTTATCCAGTGAGAAATATTGCACTAGGTGTTTACAAGGGTTATGTTGCTTAACCATCATGCAACATAACACAGCAACCTTAGGTGGGCACTATTATTTCGACCCACTAGGGTTTAGAGAGATGAAGTCATTTGCTCAATGGCAGACATTTAATTATACAGCCCAATAATAAAATAGGGGAAAATATCTGTCCTGAAATATAAAGCAAGGCCAAACTCACAATTGTCAAGTTACGTCCCACTTATAGAGATCCTCCAGGACAGAGTACAACTGCCTCATGTGTTTCCAAGGCCACACATCTTTATGAGAATAGAGAGTCTCATCTTTCTCCCAAAGAGGGGCTGCTGGTTTTGAATTGATGGACTTGTGGTCAACAGCCTAATATGTACCTGAAATAGAAAAAGAAATAAAAGACTTAGCAAATTCAGTATTTTAAAAGTTATATATTATTACCTCTATCGATACGGG
>NW_022107431.1:65473583-65499503 GCF_000313985.2 Echinops telfairi | reverse complement strand
ATGCCTGAGCCCGTTGTTACAGCCACGGTGTCAGTCCATCTTTCTGAGGGTCTTCCTCATTTTCATTGCGGTAGCACATGATGTCCTTCCAGGAACTGGTATCTCTTGACAATATGTCCAAAGTGTGTAAGAAAAAGTCTTGCCATAATTGCCTTTAAGGAACACTCTGTCCTTACTTCTTACTTCACAGATCTGTTGATCCTTCTAGCAGTCCATAGTACTTTCGATATTCCTAGCCAGCACCACAATTCAAGGCATCGATTCTCCTTCAGTCTTCTTTATTCAATGTCCAACTTTCACATGCAGATGAGACAATTGAAAATACGATGGTGTGGGTCAGGCACACTTTAGTCCTTAAAGTAACTTCCTTACTTTTCAATACTCTAAAGAGACCTTGTGCAGTAGCTCTACCTAACGCAATGTGTCCTTTGATCTCTTGGCTGCTGTTTCCATGAGCATTGATTGTGGCTCCAAGCAAGATGACATCCTTGACAACTTCAATCTTTTCTCTATTTATCGTGATGTTACCTATTGGTTCAGTTGTGAGGATTTTGGTCTTCTTGACATGGAGTTGTAATCCACACTGAATGAAGGCTGCAATCCTTGATTTCAAGTCATCCTTACTTTCAACCAACAAGTTTGTGTCATCTGCATATACCAAGTTGCTCATAAGCCTTCCTCCAACCCCGATGCCACAGTCTTCTTCTTATAATCCAGCTTCTCTGGCAATTTGATCAGCATGCAGATTGAATAAGTATAGTGAGAATACACAACCTGAGTGCACCCCTTCCTCATTTTAAACCATGCAGCATTCCCTTGTTCTGTCTGCACAACTGCCTCTTGATCCATGCACAAGTTCTACAAATGCACAAAGAAGTGTTCTGGAATTCCCATTCTTAACAAGCTATCAATCGTTTGTTATAAGCCACTCAGTTGAATGCCATTGCATAGTCAGTAAAACACAAGTAAAGATCTTTCTGGTATCCTCTGCTTTCAGTCAAGACCTGTTGGCATCAGCAATGATATCCCTTGTTCTACATCCTCGGGTGAACCCTGCCTGAATCTCTGGTAGGTCCCTGTCAATGTACTGTTGCAACCATTACTTGATGATTGTCAGAAAAGTCTTACTTTAATGTGATATCAATTATATTGTGCCATAATTGCACATTCTGTTGGGTTATCTTTCTTTGGAATGGGTACAAATATGAATCTCTTCTAGTCAGTTGACCAAGAAGCTGTCTTAAAAGTTTCCTGGCATAGACAACTAAGTGCTTCCAGGGCTTTATTAGTTTGTTGAAACATTTCAAATGGTAATTTATCAATTTCTGGGGCCTTGGTTTTGGCTAATGATTTCAGTGTAGCTGGAAGTTCTTCATTCAGCACCATTGATTCTTTTTTATATGCGACCTCCTGAAATAGTGTAAAGTCGACTAGTTCTTTTGGGTACAGTGACTCTGTGTATTCTATGGGCAATATAGTGAGTGACACAGGAAGCATCAAAAGAAGATGGAAATAATACACAGAACCTAAAATGATGGCCAATTTTATAAAATGCTTGAAACTATAGAATTAATTTATTTTGAATATTAAAATTTCACACCAGAGTTAAGCTTGAATTGTTTAAAGTGTTTAATGAAATATATGAGTCAAGTTTATCTTGTTAGGCTGTCTTCTTTCAAACCTTAAAAATAAAAGGTAAGCAGCAAATTGTGTGTGTGTGTGTGTGTGTGTGTGTGTGTGTTAATGATCTATTGATGTCTTCTCTACCTTTTTGCTTGCTAGGCCTCAGCTTGGTTGAATACCGAGCTGCTTAAGCAGTAAAACAGTAATATTATCTCACCAGTTATCATCTGGGGAAAAGGAGGAGCCTCAAGAAAAAGTATCACCAGGAGTGCTTTTCCAAGCAATGCCAGGTAATAGATCTGTCAGTACTCCGGGCCAAGTCCCAAGGTGAGATGCTGCTTTCTTGTGGTCTCCTGCCCTCCCATTCGCAGAGTCTATGCATTTCCCTCTTCCTTGGTATTTGTTGTGTTAACAAAAGGGCCTCCAGGTTGCCTGTAACTTCAGGTCATTTCCCTTCCTGGAAAGTTGGATAGGAAATACAGGAGTGCGGAGTTCTTGAGCAGACTTCAGATTAAAGCAGGCCTTTGAGAGTGAGATGAGAATGTCTGGGAGACAGGAGTGGCACTCATGTTATGGGGCCCTTCCCTGAGAAGTACTTCAGAAGCTGGCAGAAAAGTCTGTTTGACCGGCCAAGGAGGGGCCTGCTTAGAAAGCAGCCAAAGTCAGCCAGGGATTGCTTTGGCTGAGGCAGTGCCGAGGCCTACTGTAAAATAAGATTGATTCAAAGTCTCTTTGAATTTGGACCAAAATTTGCTTGCTGACCTACTGAGCTGAAAGCGTGCAAGCTGGAGTTTCCGGAGAGCTTCCGGAATCAGCCATACATAAGAAAGAAAACACAAAAACACCATCCAGAAGAGCCAGTACTCAGGGATTCGAAAGTTGAAAAACGCCTCCAAAGTTTCATTTGGGCAAATTAAGCTTTCAGTACCTGTATGTGAAAAATAGCTTAATGGTGAAATATTTCCAGACATTAGTCTGTCTACGGTTATAGGAACTGTTACCCTACAGTCGTTAGCTTTCACACATAAGCAGACGTAAAGAAGAAAATTCCCTTGCTATAAACCATCCATTCCTAAACAATATTCTCAAGCTCTGCCACATACAGACATGTATGACAGACTGTATACCACTAACAACAAAAAAGTAGCCATGATCAAACCAAATCATCCCATGCCTAAAAGGGGAGTTAGGGGGTGTTGGGTGGGAGTATATGCCTAAAGTACAAACTGGGGTCAATTTGAGGAAAATGCATTGTCGTTGAAAATAAAGTTCATAAAAGAAACAGCATCTCAATAATATGCTTATTAAGGCAGACTTCAAAAACAAATCTCTTTTATAGTCCATATTACTTTAGAACTGATGAGCTTATCTGGCACTCTGTTATGACCTCGTCTCTGGGGGATGGGCAGCAGAGGGGTAGGTGAAGGGAGACGCCGGGCAGTGTAATATAAGATATAATAATAATTTATAAATTATCAAGGGTGCATGGGGGAGAGGGGCAGGGGAAGGGAGGAGCAGGGGGGAAAAAAGGAAAATGAGCTGATTCCGGGAACCCAAGAGGCAAGTGAATTTTGGGAATGATGAGGGCAACAAATGTATAGATGTGCTTTACACAATTGATCTATGTTTTATGCTGAATTGTATGAGCCCCAATAAATTGATTTTAAAAAAAAAGAGAGAGAGAGAGAGAAGGGGTTATCAGAGGATGCCATTTCACTCCCATTCTCAAGATAGTAGACCATGTATTTGTCAGATTCAAGATGATCAGTACAAGACTATTATGGATTGGATTCTATCTCCCCACCACCACCACTCCCACCAAAATATGTGTCCACTTGGCAAAGCCATGATTATCTACATCCGTTTTGTAACCTGATATAATTACCCTATGTCCTGCAAATCCTAACCTCTATGAAATTAGTGAGACAAGATTAGTGGCACTTTTGTTAACGAAGTAGGGTGCAATATCCACCCTGCTTAAGTTGTATTTTGAGGCAATCTCTCTTGAGATATAAATAAGATTCAACAAGCAAGCAGTGATCAGAGGGTCTTTCATCCCACCAACAAAGCAGATCCGGGAGTGGAGTTTGTCCTTGAGCCCAGGATCTCTGCACACTGAACCTCCTACAGCCTGGGAAGATTGGTGCCAAGATAAATTAATATCTCCAAGGGATAGAGTTGACAGAGAGAAAAGATATTCCCCTAAAACTGGAACCGTAGATTCACACTTCTATCCTCTTAAACTGTGAGAATAAATTTCAGTTTGCTAAAGTCATTCACTTGTGGTATTTCTTAGGTAGCAGTGCTACATAACTAAGACCTAATCCATTTCAGCTCACTAATGCTTAGGATATCACAACTCATTGTAACAGTGTATTTCTACTTGTAACAACTCTATAGGGCAAAGGGATTCCATGGTCCTAAATCTTTATGAAAGTAACCTGTCACATCTTTCTTCTGATGAGTGGATAGTAGGTTCAAACCACCAACCTCTCAATTATCAGGCAAGTAGTTTAACCATTGTGCCACCAGGACATCCCATTCACCATCAAAAAGGCATTGCTAGTGATAAGATAATATCCACAAGCCTATAAGAAAGACCAGCCAATATAATAATTATACAATTTAATCAACTACTAGTGCCAAAGGTAAACAAATTAAAGATTTTTAAAGACTTAAATTGATCAAACGTGTAACCATTATGTGTTGGTGATTGGAATATGAAAGTTGGAAACACAGGCCCAAAAAGAAACCAAACTCACTGTCATTGAGTCTATTAGGATAGAGTAGAACTGCCCCTGTGGGTTTCTAAGACTGTAAATCTTTATGGGAGTAGAATACCTCATCTTTATCTTGTGGAATGGTTGGTGGTTTCAAACTGCTGACTTTGTGATTAAAGCCCAACCCACAACCAACTACACCATCAGGGCTTCTTGGAAACAAAGATCAGTAATGGAAAATAAAGACTTAGTGATAGAAGCTATATTACATCACAGAACTTTGCAGGACCAATGACTTATTCATTGCAAATACCTTTCATAAACAACAAAAATTGTAACTATACATATGAGCCTCATCAATTAGAAAATACAGAAATTAAATTGATTATATCTGTGGGAAGAAAAGATAGAGAAGTTCAGTATAAGTCAGAACAAGGCCAGGAGCTCACTGTGGAAGAGATAGTCAGTTGCTTCTATGCAAGTTCAAGTTCAAGCTGAAGAAAATTAAGACAAGTTAACAAAATACAGAGGACACTCTTGAGTTTTCCCCATATGAATTCAGAGGCCATCTCAAATATAGATTTGGTTCATTGAACACTAAGGATTGAACACCAGACTACTTGTGGAATGACATCATGCATGAGGAAAATAAAAGGTCAGGCAAAAAGACCGAAATGAACGTCAGATGAGACTCTGAAACTTGCTCTTGAACATACAGTAACTAAAGCAAACAGAAGAAATGATGAAATAAAAGAGCTGAACAGAAGATTTCAAAAAGCAACCAAAAAGACAACATCAGGAGTTATAATGAAATGTGCAAAGATCTGAAGTTAGAAAACCAAAAGAGAAGAACACATTTAGCATTTCTCAAGCTGAAAGAACTGGTGAATAAGGTCGAGCCTGAAGTTGTAATATTGAAGGGTTCTGTGGGCAAAATGTGACTTGTGGGGACAGATTATTTTAAGATGAACTCTGAGAAAGGTACATGTGCCAAAGTCTCGAAACACAGAGATATTGGTGCCAGATTTTCTGAACGCAGAGGACCTGGAGCAGAACACTGCCCCGGGCTTCCGAGTGAGAGAGCGCATTTATGGGACAGTCTGAAGCTCATTTCCTTTTCCAGTAGGACAGGATCAGCACCTTCCATGGTTTAGGCAAGGCCCTTGGGGAAATGCTGACAGGTCAGCCAGAGGAGTTGATGCACTACATGGTTTGACTTTCACCTAAGAGCCAGTCAGGGTGCGATGTAACAAC
The DNA here is from genome assembly GCF_000313985.2 of Echinops telfairi. Taxonomy (NCBI): domain Eukaryota; kingdom Metazoa; phylum Chordata; class Mammalia; order Afrosoricida; family Tenrecidae; genus Echinops; species Echinops telfairi. Next base: position 65,493,906 of record NW_022107431.1, on the reverse strand, counting down.
AATGAGAAATACAACTTTCCTCTAATTCCTAAATGTTTCCTCCCTGCTCCCACTACCATGACTAGAATTCGACCTTGCAAGTCTGGCTAGACCAGAGGATGTACACTGGTACAGATAGGAACTGAAAATCCAGGGAATCCAGATGAGCGCTACAGGACCAGTGGTGTGAGTGGCGAAACAGGGAGGGTAAAGGGAGAGTGGGTAGGAAAGAGGGAACCGATTACAAGGAACTATATGTGACCTCCTCCCTGGGGGACGGACAACCGAAAAGTGGGTGAAGGGAGACATCGGACAGGGCAAGATATGACAAAATACCAATTTATGAACTATCAAGGGCTCATGAGGGAGGGGGAGCGGGGAGGGAGGGGGAAAATGAGGACCTAATGTCGGGGGTTTAAGTGGAGAGAAAATGTTTTGAGAATGATGTACAAATGCACTTTACACAATTGATGTGTGTATGGATTGCGATAACAGTTGTATGAGCCCCTAATAAAATGTTTTAAATGTTTTAAAATAAAATGTTTTTTTAAAAAAGACCAAATACAATAAACCAAAATAAACATAAAAAAAAAATAGATAAGGTAGACACTTTCCCTCCTCTTCCCTAGGAAACGGCAGACACAGAGCATTCTTCAAGAGTTCAGTTGTACTCCCTGTTCATGGCTTTGTCTTCCCCTCTAGACCGTCTACAAATTGGCTAACATATTATTGCTTATTTGTTTTCCTTCAAATAAATATCAATAAACCCTTTGTGGGGGGGGGGAAACCCTTTGTGTGGGAACTTGTCGTGGAACACAGGGTTTGAGATATGTGCTGTATAAAAACCTACCTTGAATAAAGATCTTGAAGTCTCTTCTCCTTAAGTCCCCTACACCCCAACTTTGTTTCTTCTCTTTCTTCTCTATCTCTACTATCCCTTTTAATTGCACCTTTGCCCCTCTTGTCCCTGCTTGATTTGTGAGCTGGCTCTCACAGTGACTGTATATTCTTTCCAGCTTCTTTTGATGCTTCCTCCATAATTCAGTATTTTGTCATGGAACCCACATTCTGGTTAGTAAATGGATGTTTGCAACAGCTTTATATTTTGAGTCATGCCACATTAGCAAATGCAAATCGCAAAAGCTTTACTTTATCCACGTTATTAAAATTGACTCTATTTTGAGGAGGCAGCTCTTTCCTGGTTGCATTTTGAGTGGCATCCAACTTGAGGGGCTCATCACCCAACGCTTTATGACGCAATAGTTTATTGTCATTCATAAATTTCTCATTGGCCTAGATTTTAGGAGTAGATCATCGGGTCCTTCTTCCTAGTCTGTCTCAGTATGGAAGTTCCACTGGAACCTATACACAATGGGTAGTCCTACCGGTGCTATAAATACCAGTAGTGTAGCTTCCAGCATTGCAACAACATGAAATTCATGACAATACAACACCCCAACCAGTAGTAGAACTGTTTTGGCAAAAGTTCAGCCAGGATGTTTCTTAGAAGTGAGGATGGTAAGATTCATTTAATGTGCTTTAGACATATTGGATTACCCCCAGGGAAATTACACTGTGATAGTTAAGGTTTTTTTGTCCACTTGCCTGGGCTAAGGTTCTCACTTGTTGGACAGTGAAGACCTAGTAATCCCCTATGACTAGATCAAACATAATGTAATCACTTCCAAGATTTGCTGTGAGCTTCCTCAGTGGTGTGGCCAGCAGCCAAGATAAGTGGGTATGGGGGAAAAGCTTGTTTATTGCTGGGTCTGGATCCTGGGTCTGGTTTGTCATTCAACCTCTGGTTCTTTAGACTGAGCCAATGGCTTGTATATTGCTGCCTAATGTGGACATTGCCAGCAGCCTGTCATCTTACCTGCCAGCTTTAGATTCATTCTACTCTACATTTTGAAGTCTGCTGTATGAACTGTCAAGCTTGGATTCAAGGGCCCCTCTAGCTATCCAAGGCAGTAGAATCTTCAGTCTGACATCTGACCCATGGACTTAAAACTTGCCTGCCTGTATAACTGCGTGAACCATTTTCTATGTATATATAAATATATAAGCATCGCTCGTTTTGTTTCTCTGGAGAACCCAGGCTGGGACAGACACCATGCTTGGTCAAGTAGTAAGTCAATAAAAAATAGAAAGGCCCTCAATGAGAAGGGCAGCAATGCTGTGCTCAAATATATGAATGCATGTGGGATGGAGTAGGGCTGGGCAGTGTTTTGTTCTGTTGTACATGAGTTTGCTATGAGTTAGAAGTGACTCAAAAACACCTAACAACTGCAAAAATTGGCAAAATATTCAACAACAAAAACAAGATGAAAGAAATATACATGAAAAATTATACCAAAAATGATTGACATCAAACCATTTCCGAGTATAGCATGTGATCAAGAATTGATGGTATTAAAAGAAGGCATCAATGAAAAACAAGACTCCAAGGATTAAGGGAATAGCAATTGAGATGTTTCAAAACTGATACAATGCTGGAAGCACTCAGTCATTTATGCTAAGAAATTTGGAAGACAACTACCTAGTTAAGAGTCTGGAGGAAAAATATTCAATGCCATCAGGTTCATTTTGACTCACAACAACTACTAGCACAGAGTAGGACAGCCTTTGTGAGTTTCCGAGACTAAATCTTTACAGGAGTAGAAAGTTTCATCCTTCTTCTGCAAAGCAGGAAGTGGTTTCTAACTGCTACCCTTATGGTTAGCTGTCTAATGCAAAATCCACTATGCCACCAGGGCTCCCTAGCACACTGGGAGACATCCTTATCTGTGTGATTCCAAAGAAAAGGGCTCTAACAGAATATCAAAGTTATCTAACAATATCACTAACATCACATGAAAATAAAATTTTGCTGAAGATAATTCAAAAACAGTTGGAGCAATATATCGACAGGAAACTGACAAAAATTTAAGCCAGTTTCAGGAGATGATGAAGAGCATGGGATATAATTGTTGGTATCAGATGGATCGTGGCTGAAAGCAGAGAATACCAGAAAGTGTGCATGTGTCTTATTGACTATGCAAAGGTTTTTGACTGTGTGATTCATAACAGATTATAGATAACCTTGTGAAGAATACAAATTCCAGGACATTCAATTGTGCTCATGAGGAATCTATACATAGATCAAGAACCATCATTCAAATATTCAAAAAGGGATGCCGCATGACTTAAAATAAGGAAACGTGTATGTCGGGGTTGTTTCTTTTCACCACAGTCATCCAGTCCGTACACTGAGCAAATAATCCAAGCAGCTGATCTAAATGAAGGCCATGACAGAAAGGGTAGAGGAATAGCTAGCAGCAGCCATGACAGATAGATGATATAACCTTGCTTGCTAAAAGCAAGAGGATTTGAAGCACTTACTTGTTAAGATCCAAGGCTGCAGCCTTCAATATGGACTACACCTCAGCATCAAGAAAACAGAAATCCTCAACTGGACTGATAAACAACATCATAAATTGGTATTTTGTCTTATCTTGCCCTGTCTGACGTCTCCCTTCACCCATTTTCGGTTGTCTGTCAAGGGCTCATGAGGGAGGGGGGAGCGGGGAGGGAGGGGAAAAATGATGACCTAATGTCGGGGGGTTAAGTGGAGAGAAAATGTTTTGAGAATGATGTACAAATGCGCTTTACACAATTGATGTGTGTATGGATTGCGATAACAGTTGTATGAGCCCCTAATAAAATGTTTAAAAATAAAAAATAAATAAAATTAAAACCATAAAAAATAAAAATAAATAAATAAATACATAAAACAAAAAAACAATAGGCCATTAAAAAAAGATAAACAACATCATAATAAATGGAAGAAAAACTGAAGCTGTCATTCTACTTAGGTATATAACAGAAGCAACAGTGAAGAAATTGAATGACAAATTCATTGGGCAAATCTGCTGCGAAGACTTCACTTGGATTACATGGATTACTAAGAGGATCCTGACCCAAACCATGATGTTGTCAATTGCGTCCTACGCCTTCCAAAAGCTACGGAGTGAACATGAAAGACCAAAGAAGAGTTGATGCCTTTGGATCATAGTGTTGGCAAAGACTATTAAGTATGCCACAGGCTTCCAGAACAGACAGATACATCTTGGAAGAATTGCAGCCAGAATGCTCCTCAGAAGTGAGAGGGTGAGACTTCCTCTCGCATACTTTGGACGTGTTCTCAGGAGGGACGAGTCCATGGAGAAGGACAACGTTCTTGGCAAAGTAAAGGGTGAGGGAAAGAGAAGCTCCTCGCCGAGGGGACAGACGCAGTGGCTGCAACAATGAGCACACATGAGGACGGCCTAGGACCGAGCAGGGTTCTGCTACGTTGTACAGTCACTGAGCCAGAAGCAACTTGAGTGTACCTAAGACCGACATCAGAGAGGATGTCGGTATATAGTCTCAGTCTATAGCATAATTGGACAGCATTTTTAATGTGGGCTGCTGTCACAGGGTTGCATGCCCTGAGATTAAGCCTCCTTAAGTGAAAACACACCCACCATCTTGATTCACTTTAGCTGGATCTGTTTATTGGTGGAGAGGCAGCAGCACATTTGCCTACAGAGCAAAATTATAAAAATGGTAAATGTTAAAAAAAATGGAAACGTCATAAAAACCCATGATTCTCTCCTAATACAGATCAGTAAACAGCATCTATGTCATAATTCATCTCTGAGCACACTGTAATACTAACACTTCTCGTCGGTTATCTGATTTCTATCTAGTGTGCATGCTTCAACAGCTTGAGAAAACCAAAGACAGTTATCTCACGGACATACATAGGCTCCTACATATATAACTTGAAGAAAGTACGTGGGCTTTGAAGAAAAAGGTAAGATGTTCTCGTTGAAAGAACTGAATTCTAATTTATACAACCCTCTTCCATGACTGCCCAAGCACGTACTATGTTACTTAGCCTCTTTGAGCCTCAGTTTCCAGACTTACAAAATGGGAAATGCTTCACAGGGCCGTGATGAAACTGAAGTGTGACAGTGCATGTGAGATAACTTTTGAAATTTAATATTTCTATATCAATGGAAGGCAATGTAGCCCAAGTTGGCTAACATTTATAGTCACACAGAACTCTTACACAGTGGTTCTCAACCTTCCTAATGCCACAACCCTTTAATACAGTTCTTCATGTTGTGGTGACCCCCAACCATAAAATTATTTTTGTTGCTACTTCGTAACTGTCATTTTGCTATTGTTATGAATCAGGCAGCCCCTGTGAATAGGAGTTTATTTTTTTGGAGATTAACACTGTAAATCCCTGTAAAGTTGGGCACAGTTTAAAGCCAGACTGTGCTGCTTTAGGAGAAATTAGACCCATCGAATCCAAAGTCAAAGGGTAATTGACAGCACAGTCACTCTGCGTTAGGCTGCTCACCGCAAGGTCAGCAGTGGAAACCGCCACAGCTCCACTTGAGAGAGAAGAGGCTGGTCCTCCTGTGAAGTCACAGGGCCAGTGGGGCAATCCTGCCCTGTCCTATGGAGGCAGAATCAACTCGGTGGCAGTGAGTTTGATTGAATTTTTGAGTACCTTGTATGAAAGTCCTTTTACGAATACTGACTCCTTGAATCACACAATAACCTTGAGTAGGTGGGAAATTTGGGGGTTTCAAAGAGGTAAATGGCAGGTATGGGGGTCTCACCTTCAGCAAGTCCTCAGTCCATTTAATGGTTTTCAATAGGTATTCCAGGGAGCTCTACAGTTGTGAGTAGGGGCCTCAGGCCTCTTGACCGAAGTTAAGGAGAGATTTCACAGGAAGAGTTAATGGGCCCTGAATTTGTCCCAATTCCACTCCTGCTGACTCTCCAAAGGCACATGTCTATTTTACACAGTCGTTGTTAGCTCCCTACAAGTCAAATAGCCCTCTCCACCCCCAATCACAAAGTCGTTATAATCCAGAAGCTTTTCATTGGCTGATTCTCAGAAACGGATCACACATGAGGCCTTCCTTTTGGCTCAATCTTAATTGAGACGCTCTGCTGGAAGCTGTCCCACCGTGTAGCCACAGGCAGTCTCCGCTGACAAGACTACCGTTGGTTAGACCTGAGATACACTGGGGAGAAATGTCACACCGCTCTCCTGAATAGAAAGCAAGAGTCCTACCACCGAATGACCACTGCCCTTAAACATTTTACACTTGTTATGAGACGCAATCGAGGTTCTTCTCACTCGGCGATCCGAAGTACAACAGAACCAAACAATGTTCGGTCTTGTGCCATCCTCACAACTGCTGTTGTATTTGAGCGCCTTGCTGGAGCCACCCTGTCAATCCAGCTCGTCAAGGGTCTTCCTTTTTCACGGTGGCATCTGTGTCTTCTGATGCTGAGCCGTGCCCCTGATGGCGAACCACCATCAAGGACATTATCATCAACTCCGCTTTGGGAAGGCAGCTTTTGCTCCCGCATCTTTCAAGTGACTTCCGACTGGGGGGGCTCATCTTCTGGCACTTTCTCTTCCAGGGTTCTGCCACTATGCGTGAGGTTTTCAGCATCTGACAATGTTCTCCTGCTATCCCTAAGCTTTCCAGTGGCTAATGCCGCTTACGTGTGGGGGCTGTTTCATCTTCATAGTCTGTACTTAATCCGGATGTGCCGCTGAAACCTGTTCACTTGGGTGATTCTGTTGTTTGAAATACCAGCGACATAGCTTCCAACATCACAGCAACACACAAGCCACCCCAGGACCACCAACTGACAGACAAGTGGTAGAATACTATGGCTTTGGTCTCCTGAAATTACCTTTTTTGAAAATAGTTTCCTCTCCTTTTCACCCCTACTGACCTCTTGCCTAAGTGTCACCAAGATGGTTGTTCACATTTAGGTTGATGAAACAAAGGGCAATGCATACTCCTGATGGGTACGTTGCAGTCAGCTCGAGTAGTTAACCTGCCACCAAAAGTGTTGAGGCCCCTCCCCATCTCTAACAGCACCCATTGCTGTTTACACCACCTCAGAATAACAGGCCGACTAAAGGCAGTCCCAGATTCTACTTAAAATAACAAAACAAGACTGATTGAAAGAATGAAGGAAGTGAAAAGGATGGGAAAAGGAAGCACCTTATTTTAAACAAATAAATTTAAGCTTTCTTTTGTCATGCCCTTGACCCCCAGTGGTCCCTAAAAGCAAGTCCAGGAACAAACTAGTGCAGGTCCATAATGCAAACCACATGGCGGAGCCTTGACCACCAACTGACAAATACCACTGTATCAGAAACATCCTAAGAAAGGTGGCGAACCAATGGTGAGGAGGAAGCAGCCCAGAGGAAGTGAATGTAATTTAGATAGTGGGATAGGTAGGTTTATTGTGCCAACCTAGCCAATGAACACATGTGGGATTAATTGAAGGGCAGAGAGATAAATGGCTCGGGTGAGCCTCACCTTTCTTGTTTCTTGCTCTTTGATGATCAGACCAGTGTGTGGTTGCCTTAGCTTGTTCTCTGCCTCAATTTGCAAGCTATATTACCTGTAGGACAGCTAACCCGTGGACTGTGTCACTGTAGTTTGAGGTTCCTTCAAGACCTGCTTCACCATGCGCTATTGGAGTATACTTCGATTGACCTTGGGACTGCTGGACCCCTGTCATCTGACTGACTATTAGTGAACTGCCTTGCTGTTTGCTGCCTGAATTGTTCTACAGAGGACTCAGCTGCCTGCTTCCTTGACGTGCACTCAGCAGCCCTGCAAGACTTGAAGGACTGCCAGTGTATTAGCTGTCTCACGGGAGTGAGTTGCACTGAGCCATTTGTACTGCTCCATAGATTAATTAGCTCTTTATTTCTTATGTTATCTATCTATCTATATATATAAAGATATACAAAATCCTAAGTGTCCTGGTTTTGTTTCTCTAGAGAAGCCTAACATAGATAGTAAACACCCAGGTTTTCTTTCCCATTTCTGAACTCTCAGAGAGTTTAAGTAAGCCCTCTTCTTAACCTTCTCTGTAAGCAAATATAAGGTAATGTAAGCCAAGCCAGTCTCCCTGAAGATTCCAGGAAAACATTTATTACTAGTTTAAAAAAAAAAACAAAAACTTTCTGGCACACCATTTTTTGGTGGAATTCATTTACATGATTGAATTTGAGGCGAGCTAGCAACACCCAAAGCCCATTCCCAGCCCACCATCAAAACAGATTGCTCACTGTCTAGCTGCCCATATAGGGGCAGACTTCCTATAAGTGACAGCTTAGTGTGTTTATTGCATATAGGTCTTGGCTCCAAGTGACATTCCTTGGATATGTTTCCCTGGGATCCTTGATTTCCGCTTTGAGGGCTGGCACAGACTCCTGGTTGCTCTTATAAGAAAATGTCTATGACTGAAAGTTGAAAATGTGCAAGATTCCTTCTTTAAGTACACAAACACTTCAAGTCTAGCCACTTTCCTGTAGTTTTGCCAGGTTTTCTCTACGTCTGATACATGATCAAGTGCCCTTTTTTCAAGGGGGAAAAAACAACAAAAAACATAAGGGAAGGAATGTAGTACATCCACAGCTGCACATCATACAAGAGTTAACTAAATGACCTGTGCAAATGGTGCCCAAGCAGACACATACCTACCTTAGATAGCTCAGCAAACAAGACTGAGAGCCAGCTAACTGAATTCCTCATTTTACCAGGGGAAAAGGTGGGAGGGGGGAGCCCTCTAGAAAACATTTGTTAGATAAACACTTGCTTAAAAGTCATAATTAGGGCATCCTAGCTATTTTACACACAAATTCAAAGACTTTTTTTCCTAACCCCACCTCTGATCTGTCAATCGAAAGAAAGGGTTGGGATAAGTCAAGAACTGGACCGAGTTATAAGAAGCCACTATTTCCACTTTACCGCCCAGAAACACACAAACATTTGCTGAGTCATTTATAATAGTACAAGAATTCAAAGCCCATGGCAAGAGTTAAGGACAGAGTGTCAGCCTTTCCTTTTGAATTTCCTGGCATTTGATGGTCAGTATCACAATATAAACATACTTCTGAGTCTATGAATGTCTTAAGTGTCTTCTCTCCTCTCCTTCTTCCTCCTCTTTCTCCTGCTCTATATTTACCTTTTAATATTATTTTATTTTAACCTCTTCAAAAATGATTTGATAGTAAAGCCTCCATATAACCCTATAACACATAGCCTAGCTGAACTTGCATTTGTTGTCTCCATTTTAATATGCATATTTTCTCTTCGCCATCAATTTGGAACAAACTATGGTGTTCTGAGACCATAGGGGACCATGTGAGCACCTTATGATTCTTTGATAGTAAAAATAAACTTGATTCAAGATATATCATGACATTTAACAATAGAAAAGTGTGGTAATGTGAAGAAAGAGATATGGAGAAAGAAAATTTTTTAAAGTTTCAATTGTCTGAAAATCTAAACCTAATTAATTCTCATTATGCCTTAGAATTTTTATGTTCACTTTACAAATGGAAATTTGGGGCTATAACTTTCTCAGAATTTGTGAATGACAGTTCCAGGAACCCAACCCGGGTCATCCAACTGTAACCCAGTCCATCAATGTATCCACTTCATCAATGAGTCTCCACCCTGCTGCTCATGATGCAGTTGGTGGTGGCTCACAGACACTTGGGAAGATTCAAAAGGTCCCCCAGTGTTCTCCCACCTCCCTCTCCCTGCAAGCCCCTGATCTCACCACCAAGCCCACATCCATCCCAGGTAAGGCATGACTTTGACATCCCTACTGTTCCCTGTGTACCACACCTTTCTAACCAATTAGTGGCAGATGTAATTGGGGGGTTAGGTCTTGAAAGATTTCACTGTGGCATCCCACATATTTTGGACTTTTAAAAGCATCCACAAAGGAAGAAAGTGTTGGGGCCAAGTTGCCTTTAATACACATGTGGTTATTAACATAACTTGGAATGTTCCTTCTTTAAATAGGAACTCTTGGGCCTCTTCTGTTTGTGGAATGCTTGGAAAGAACATTAAATAACAATGACGAAAAATGTTCCCTGAGGTTCCTGAGCACCATTTGCACGGGTTGATATGAAACTACACTGTCACCATGTGGACAATCTAACAAAGTAATTGTGCACAGATGATGTGGTCTATGTTGAAGTTAAAGTGGCTAATTATTTTGCTTTCTTTTTTTACAGGTTTATTAGTACATAATCCACGTCTCATAAAATTCAAAATTCAATCACATTTTAAGAATTGTGCAATTTTAAAACACCCCCTCATTGATTAATTTGCTCTTAAAATGAGTTGTGTAATCACAATCAGTTCTAATGCTCCCTCCCCACTCCCGAATATATTGTTTGCTCCCCACATCCTCTCATCCTCCCTATATCCCACCCCTGTAAACTCTTATGTCAGTTATTATCTCTTTGCATCATCCACTCCTTTTGTGCTTCACAAACTGGAAAACTCAACAGAAACCATAAAAACAAAAACATAATAAAATGGCAGGATAAAATAATAATGATACAAAGATAAAAACAGAAATAATGAATAAGAAAGAAAAGACCACCCTGAGTATTTAAAAAGCCAGCGAAGAAATTTTTGTCATGGGACAGCAAGAAATTCTTATACCTAGAACAAATTAAGGTTGGGTAAAGAGGGGGGTCAACTGACCAAGTATCAAGGTCTATCTAGCATAATCTAGATTACAATGATCTCTCTCTGACATTAAAGCTAATCGAGACCCTTGTCTATAGCTAGAAGGGATTTGCCAGGGCTTAATCTGACTAGATACTCTACAGATGGGTTTCAGGTTCTTCCACAGTCTTCTACAAATTGGGTGTTTGCAATTTAAACTCTGATATTTTTCCCTTCATCATATTCAAATTTTGTTATTGTTATCTTCAATATGGGGATTGGTACCAGGGGGAAATTTTCTGGATCAACTCTTCCAAGTGCAGATTTCTGCCCAACAGATACAAACCTGCCATGTCACTGTGAGGGGGTCATTGAGGTACTAAATATATGGTGATTCTGGGTCTCTTTCCATTGGATATCCACCAAGACAGGGGTTCACCCCAAGGTCTAATGATTGTCATTTCCACAATTCTAGGCCAGCCACCCTCTGCTTCCTCTATCATCTGAGTACCCCAGACTGTAGGGCAAGGGTACAGGCAACATCAAAGCAGGGCTTAGTTCATTCAACCAGGCCTCTATTTAAGACCTTCTAGTGTAGTCCCTAGGTTATGCCATGCTGCCTACAAAGTCACAGTCCAAGGTCACCATGGTACTTAGTCCATGGAGCAATTTACTGAGTGTTGGGTAGAAACATATTCATAGTTTCCACCCAAGAACAAAAAATCCGGTCCCTCGTTCCCCTAGGTTTCCTACAATCATTGTTTGGCATCCCATCCCAATGTGAGGTTACTTCTCCCCAATCACCCACCATACTCACCAACAGAGCTCTCAGTTTCTACTCCAAAATGCAGATATTCCCCTTCCTTGGTCTTAGCTTGATATTCCAGCAAGGTTCTCCTTCTGTTCAGGAGGCAGGTAGGGGATAATACACATTGATTTGTCCCCGCCTTGTCTCCATCTTATAACCTCAAGGGGGTGGTTTTCTCCCGTTTCCCCCTCTTAAAGGAGTTTTCCCAGACAATGTGAGGACACCTCCATCAAGGTGGTTCTTGTGAAGTGCACAAAAGGGAGGTGATGTATCATTCATGGAACATAGGTGGAGTGGATGTGTTGTTCTTGGCTATTTCTCAGCAGAAGAAATGAAAACTCCAAAGAAAAAGTGGCATCTGTTTAAGCATGTTAGTTTCAAAGACTGCCTTGCATTAAAAACAAAAACACTTATCTTAAACATATATAACAACAACAAAATCAATGACTGGAATAGATTCATTCAATGGTGAACACCACAATCAAACGATATGAGATGACAATGACCTTGGAATCCTTCCATGTGCATAAAATAACGGGAGTTATTAGAAAGGCAAATCAACAGTGTAGATCCTCAGTGAATGCACAGTTTAATTAATCAAGTCTTTGTTGAAGCTAACTAACATTATTAAGAAATGGAGGTTTTCTTAGCCATAGTTGCTATCTGCACACAGTAGAGAAGGACAAAATCAATTATTTCCTTTACTTTGTCTTTCCTTCCTCCATTAAGTTGCATGTTCCTTGGGTAAATAAGTAGGCATAATGGGGCACACCATTCTTGTTATTTAAACAAATATTTACTTCGAGGCAAATCAAGTACAATCTACCTTTGTGGGATAAAATTCATAGTATAATAAAAATTACTCATTCCTCAAAGTCCACAGTACAGCCTTTTTAAAAATACCTCCAATTAAGCCCCAACGTTTTGCTATATACCCCTGTTCCTACCCATCCCCACAACCGGAGCTTCCACCAAATCAATACATTCTGTCTCTGTTATTTAGTACTGCTATAACAGAGACCTTCACAAGCACAAATGTGTTTCCTAACAGTTTAGGAGATTAAAAACCAATATTATTTCAGGGGGAGGTCTTCTCTGTCTGTCAGCTCTAGAGGAAGGTCCCCGTCTCCTTGAGCTTCTGCTTTAAGGAAACCTTCATGTGGCCTGGCATCACTCTTTCCCCATCTCCAATTTTCTCACATACATGTCTGATCTCTATTGTGGCTCAAAAAAAGATTAACTCAAAATACACCCTACACTCACCCTGTCTTACTAACATAGCAAAGACAACCTATTCCTAAATGGGATTATAGCCACAAATGTAGAAGCTCGACTTACAATACATATTTTTGGATGGGGTGGGAAGTGGGAAGAGGAACACCAACCAATTCATAACACTCTACCCTTTGGATTAAAATATGTGACCTTGCTACATGTAAAACACATTCAGCCCCTCACATCATCCCTGAAGTGTTAAAGCCTTCTAGGCTTCAAAGTATTGGATCTTTAGAGTTGCCATTAAGGTGTACCAAGGGGACAAGGTTGCTACTTAAAAGGGAGAGGACCAGGCTGTCATGCTCAAGGAGCAGAAGGATAGGACCTGCCTATTTAGAGCCACCTAAAGCTGAAGGAGCAGGGATGGCATTCCAGAGTGCCTGGAAGGTGGAACAAGCTGAGATTAGAGAGGACGCAACCAAGCATCCAGATAGACTATCGCCCCAGACTCAGAAACAGAGAGCTCCACGTGCTTCTTCCAACAGTTTCAGTCTCTCCAATGCGCTCCAGGGATGCTCCTGGTCTTGGAGGACAACAGCTCCTTTGATCGGTTGATCCTTTGATCTGAATTCCAAGAGGCAGAAGAAAACCCTTTTGCTCTCAGTCTCTGTCACCTTCAGGTTTTATGCTGTGGCAGTTGGTTAGATCCATTAGTCAGTGGGTTAATCTCTTTAACAAAAGATTTTTGTAGCCATGCCATTGATGAATATTCTAGCATACATATCTGCAGTTTACATCATAGAATTTTCCAAATCTTGAAATTTTCATTTTTCACAGTTCATTTGTTAGTCCATCTCATTCATCTCTCATTGTAAGTGACAGGGATAAATCATGTGATCCTTGTCTATCTTACTTCAAAATATCATTAGCCAGACATCCCAATTCATCATTTAGAAGTTCTACTTCCCACCAAATATTTGAACATAATTCATATAAACTATTTGGTACTGCATAACAAAAAATCAGCTTACTTCCATTGTCCAATCCCGTGGTCGTCATTTTCTTTGATTTTTATACTTCTCCTAAGAGTCTCTTCAAAGCAATCTGGGTTTTCACAATTAGGCCCTTAAACTCTTCCAGCTTCTATGCATTACCCAATTCTAAAATGATATCCTCATTACATAACTCTGTTAAAGTAGCACTGCACTCCCAGGAACAATTTCTGGTTTAGTTGTCTAGAGTTTGAGAGGTTTTTTTCAGAACACTTCTATCACAGAAATACCACAGGTGAGAGGCATTAACCAATAGAATTCGATTGTCTCATAGGTTAGAGAATAGAAGTCAGAATTCAGGGTGCTGGCTGGCTCTAGGGAAAGATTTCTTTGTTGGCTCTGGGGAAGGGCCTCACTTCTTCGTGCTGCCTGGGTGATTTTCTTGTGATTTGGCTTCTCTTTTCCTGTGTCTCTGCTTCTTCCTCTAGCTTGTTTCATCTCATATACAGTCCAGAAAATACTGATTCAAGATATGCCCTACCCTAAAAACCACCTATTGCTAAAGGGGGCTATAACCACAGGAATGGACATTAGTATTTACAACATATATTAGAGGTGAAACACACAATTCAATTCGTAGCACACTAAAAGTCTTTTAATTGCTCCAATTAACAATAGACCCATTTTTCTGGAACCATTGATGGCCACTTATTCCCTCTTTCTCCCCATACCTCCAACAATAAAACTACTACATATTTTTAAAGATATAACAAAACAAGGATCCTGGAATTCTCCCCAGGAAGCTGCATCTAGCGTCATGCCCTTGGGTTTGTTCTCTTTCTTATTTGGCAATGGGCAGCCAAACCTATGTCTCAAATGACAACGGGCCAAATATGGAATTTCAAATTGTGCAGGTAGACATCTCAGAGACTTCAGATGATTGAGATTAACGAACTCCTTTTCTGCCCTCTGGCGAGTTTCAAGCCCATAGAACTTTCTAAAACGAAAATTACTGCGGAAAAAATAAAAAGGAAGTTCTTTGGATTGTTTTAGCAAACGCTGCTATTACAGCCGCCTGAGCTACCTACCTCCTAAAGAGGGTTTCTGTTAGTGAGGAGAACCGGCACAGCCATTAGAAGCAGAAGTGGGTCATATAAAATAATAATAATTGCCAGCTTCTCTTGAAAAGATATAAATCAGGAGTGGTGTGAAAGCCACGGGGAAAAAAGTCCTATTTGGTACTGGCAATACTAGGCTTCTCCCCCCGCCCCCCCCTCCGTAGGGGGGAGTGTGCCAGCTTTTTCAGACTGGAGGAATGTGGAGTGTCAAGGGGTCAGGATCAATCCGGTGTGAGTTGATGAGGCAGGAAGGTGCGGAGGAATGCAAGGAATGTCCCTGTTTGTGTAGGACTCCATTCAGCTCATTGGCGAGCGGGCGCAGCGCTGAGCTATAAAAGGCCGGGCCGCCGGCCCCAGCCTCACACAACAACTCTTCCCACTGAGAGGAGGCAGCCAGTGCAACTCCAACCCCAGGCGACCCACCTACCGCCTCCAGCCCGACGCCAGCCGCCCGGCCACCGCCGACAGCCCAGCGCATCCCGGCGCCGAGCTCCAGCGGAAGCCGCCGCAGCCCGCCTGACCGCCCCGAGCGCCTGTCCCGCCGCCGCCCCGCGCCCTGACCGCGTCTGCTGCCGGCATGGGCTCCGTTCTCCTCGCCTCCGCGCTCCTGCTGCTCGCCCTCTGCAGCTGGGTAAGCACGCCACGCCCGCCGCCGCCGCGGCCTCGGCTGCTGGGGGGACTCTGAGCCAGGCGGGGAGGGGACGGGCCCGCGTCTCTGTCAGCCGCGCGCCCCGCTGACCGCCCGCCGCCTCTCCCCGCAGGCCACCGGGCAAGACTGCCTCGAGCAGTGCCACTGTGCCGCCGTGCAAGAGCCCAGCTGCCCGGTGGGCGTGAGCGTAGTGCAGGACGGCTGCAACTGCTGCCGCGTGTGCGCCAAGCAACTAGGCGAGTTGTGCACAAAACGGGACCGCTGCGACCCGCACAAAGACCTCTACTGTGACTTTGGCTCCGAGAAGAACCGTGAGGTCGGAGTGTGCACAGGTAGGACTTGAAGCCCCAACCCCCGCGCTACTTGGTGTCCAGCCGCCTCCTTGCCCGTGTTCCCGCCCCTCACTCCCCGAAACTCCAAACTGAAAATCAAATTTCCAATTACACTAGCTGTCCATAGTCCATCCACATCCCGGACGCGCTTATACTTCCAGCTCCAGGGACCAATTTGACATAACCCCTGCATCTCCTTCCTCTCCTTCAGCTAAAGAAGGGGCCTCCTGCTACTTTGAAGGGAAGGTGTACCAGAGTGGAGAGACCTTTGTGGTTGGCTGCAAATCAAGGTGCCATTGCATGAACGGGGGACTGGGCTGCGTGCCCCTGTGCTCCCCAACAGTTCGTCTTCCAGGCCCTGACTGCCCTTTCCCGCAGTTGGTCAAAGTGCCAGGGAAATGCTGCGAGGAGTGGATTTGCAATGAGCCCAAGGGTCGCACAGCAGTTGGCTCGGCCCTTGCAGGTGAGTTGAGTCGTGATTCCCCTGTGAGATGTACTCCTGTAAGAAATAGTGAACCCAGGGGCCCAGTCCCACCTTTGGACTTCTTACTTAGGTTTTGTGTGCTTTGCCCCATAGCTTACCGACTTGAAGACACGTTTGGCCCAGACCCAACTATGATGCGCGGCAACTGCCTGGTCCAGACCACAGAGTGGAGCGCCTGTTCCAAGACTTGTGGGATGGGCATCTCCACCCGGGTTACCAATGACAACGCCATCTGCAGGTTGGAAAAGCAGAACCGCCTTTGCATGGTCAGGCCTTGTGAAGCTGCCCTGGAACAGAACATCAAGGTATATTACTGTACTGCTTCTATTTGCTAATTTTCCTGAAATGAGAGTGGATAGGACCACCAGCCTTGTTATTAGAGAGGCCCATTGTTTCCCCAAATTATCTAACCACTGAGATGTTTTAAGGGAATGGGATATTGTGTAATAGAAACAGCTTCCTGATACAGAATCCTCTACAGCATTAGTAAATTTGAGACATCCTAAGATAGGCTAGGTCTATTTTAAGATCACTTGCAAGTAAGACGCAAACTTCCTCCGCTCAAAATATAAGCAAAAGTCAAAGTTAAGACTGTGGTTAGTAACAGAGTTCAAACAGGCCAGTCCTTTTGTAAAGTCATAGATTTTTTTTCCCCCTCATCTCCCTTTTTTTTTCTTAGAAGGGCAAAAGGTGCATCCGTACCACCAAAATTGTGAAGACTACCAAGTTTGAGCTTTCTGGCTGCACCAGTATGAAAACCTACCAGGTCAAGTTCTGCGGAGTCTGCACCGATGGCCGGTGTTGCACACCTCACAGAACCACCACCCTGCCCGTGGAGTTCAAGTGTTCTGATGGGGAGGTCATGAAGAAGAACATGATGTTCATCAAGACCTGCGCCTGCCATTACAACTGCCCTGGAGACAATGATATCTTTGAGTCACCGTATTACAGGAAGATGCATGGAGACATGGCTTAAAGCCAGAGCGTGAGAGATTATCTCATTAGACTGTAACTTGAACTGATTCACATCTCATTGTGTGTGTGTGTGTATGTGTGTGTAAACATGATTTCAGTTAGCACAACTTATTTAAATCTATTTTTCTAACTGGGAAAATGAATTCCCACCTGAATCAAAACATTGTGCTCTGTGGCATTCACACAAATAATCTATCAACTCCAGACACTGGTTTGAAGAAAGTAAAACTTGACAGTGGCACCTCATTAGCACACAACATCATGGTGTTTATAGGGTGGGGTTTAGGGACTAGTAGGAGGGCACCAGGAGAAATGAGTAGCATCGGAAAGGTTGTCATCCTAAGGTGGTAAGAGGCTTGCCATTTTGGAAATGGAGAAGGAACATTTGAGCAAGCTCAGTGACCTGTCTGTAACGCCAGCGGTCATAACGATGTGTGTTCTCTGGCCATCAAGAGGCTGAGTCACGTGGTTCTGGAAGGCAGGCAGCACAGCAGACTTGGCTTTGACATTCTGATTTCAGTGGCAGTGTTCAGGAATCAGAATCCTGTCTGTTAGACTGGACAGCTTGCGGCAAGTTAGCTTGCCTGTAACAAGCCAGACTTTAAAATTTTTCTATTGTAGATATTGTGTATAAATTAACTTGTACAGCTATCTAAGTTAATGTAAAGTGTTTGATTTTCTTGTCCATGCCTCGGAATTTCAAATGATTACCCTCCTTTTCTGACTACCGTAGGAAGGACATAAAGTTTGTCCAACACTTCAAAGCTTGAAATGGATACTCACATGGAAACTTTGTTCAGTTGAGAGACAGTTCCTCCAGATAGGTTGTTTACTAACGGCGAGGCGGTAGTTTCCACGGAAGTCTGATTTTTTATTGGAAATGGGCTAGCCTCAATTTTAATGAACAGGAGATCTTTATTCAAAAAGAAGAAGGATGGTTTTATGGATGATCAGTTTTTCCACTGGGAAATAATTGTTTCTACTTTGACTGTGACTGTTTTCTGGACAGTTTCTTTGTTGAGAGTGTGACCAAAAATTACATGTTTTCACCTTTCTAGTTGAAAATAAAGTATATATTTTTTCTACAAAGCACTTGTTATTCATTTATTCTTCTAAGCCAGTGGTTCTCAACCTTCCTAATGCCGCGACCCTTTAATACAGTTCCTCATGTTGTGGTGACTCCCAACCATAAAATTATTTTCATTGCTACTTCATCACTATAATTTTGCTACAGTTTTGAATCAGGCGACCCCTGTGAAAGTGTCGTTCGACCCCCAAACGGGTCGTGACCCACAGATTGAGAACTGTTGCTCTGAATATTTCTGAGTCTTCTTGAGTATAAGTAGTAAGGTTTTGTATGGTAAAACAATTTACCAAAACTTTTCTTTTAAAAAGTGTCTATCAGATATGTACTAAAAACTGGTCATTTCAAAGGAATTTTTTTACATAACCATATTTAACACTGAAGCAATGGTCAAGGGTTTGCAAACACTGTTATTGAACACAGTCATGTAGTGTTTATGTTCACAGTGCTTTATAAATAGTTGAAAGCAGGGGTTCTCAACTTTCCTAATGCCATGACCCTTCAATACAGCTCCTCATGTTGTAGTGACCCCCCAACCATAAACTTATTTTCTTTGCTACCTCATAACTATAATTTTGCTTCTGTTATGAATCAGGAGACCCCTGTGAAAGGGTCGCTCAACCCCCAAAGGGGTTGCAACCCACAAGTTGAGATTCACTGATTTAAAGTCAATACTCTTATTATTTCAGGCTCCACTAACCGTTATTTGATCTCACATAGCCCTGTACTCAGAGCCCGAGTGGTATAATGGGTTATGCATAGGGCTGCTAACTGCAAAGCCAGCAGTTCAAACCTACCATCCCATGGGGCAAAAAAAACGAGACTTTGTGCTCCATAAAAGATTTACATCTTTGGAAACCCACAAGAGTAGTTCTACTCTGTCTTATAGGCTCACTATAAGTCAGAATCAATTCAGTAGAGTGAGTTTAGAGTAAGGTTTTAGGCTTTGTTTGTATTTAGTACAACTCTGGGCACTATAGGCATTTTATTTCCATCACAAAGGTAGTCTGTGCCCCTTGATGCCTTTGCATGTTCTGTAATCTTTGCTGCTAAGTATTAGAAATGTAAAATGAAATAGGCATTGAAATGTCACCATCAAATCAGTTTTATTTTGTACAATTCTTTTTTCAGTTTTCAAGATAGCCAAACACAATTTGATGATGACATCAGTAGAAAAAAGAGATAAGCAAATCTTTCATTCAGTAGCGTTAGTAGAAATTTGTCTGAAATTAAAATCAGCATTTCCATTGTCCTAATTCTGTTCCTTTATCCAGAACTCAAGATTAACACATTTTACCAAGCGGTTTCTGATTGATAACATGAAAAATTTCAAGAGATCTAGTGTACAAATAAGTTTGGAACTAACCAGATTCCTACTGAAAAGTGAGCTAAAACGGCAAACCAAAGAAATACCTCAAGGGCAAGTGGAATTTTAGTTTTTTCCAGAACTTTAGTGGGGGGAAAAATAGTCATGGAAAAACTAAGCTGTCACAGCATAATTAGCAATGTTGTAGTGCCAGTGTCATCCCAAGAGACAAAAATACACTTGAAAATAAAGCCTATTCTACAAACAGTACCACAGACCACAAACCAAGGAAAACTTCCCATGCTCAAAAGTGAAAACTACCTGTGGTCAAAACAGACTTTAGCGAAGCACCCATAAACATATATAGCAACACTGCCAGTAACAGCAATCCACTCTTACAAATAAACATATGTACACACACACACACACTACCTTGCTCAGCTCACCTTTCATTTTTGACAATGGATTCCTAGCTGGAAAGATAAGGCCACTATAAGTGAATCTGGCTGTCCTAAAAGGATTTGAAAAATTCTAGGAAGACAGTAGTGGTGAAAACATAGATTTTGAATTCTATATATAATTTCATTAAAAGGGAGCATACGGGATCATCCGTCCTGGATTCCCTGTTTTTCCAGTTCCTATCTGTACCAGTGAACATCCTCTGATCTAGCCAGATTTGTAACGTAGGATTGGGATCATGATAATTGGGGGAGAGGAAGGGAGAGTGGCGATACTGGGAGGTGGAGGGAAGGTGGAGTGGAAAGGGGGAACCAATTACAGGGATCTACATGTGACCTCCTCCCTGGGGGACGGACAACAGAAAAG
>NW_022107431.1:65465605-65473483 GCF_000313985.2 Echinops telfairi | reverse complement strand
AAGATATGACAAAATAATAATTTATAAATTATCAAGGGCTCATGAGAGAGGGGGGAGCAGGGAGGTAGACGGAAAATGAGGAGCTGATGCCAGGGGCTTCGGTGGAGAGCAAATGTTTGGAGAATGATGAGGGTAACAAATGTACAAATGTGCTTTATACAATTGATGTATGTATGGATTGTGATGAGTTGTATGAGTCCCCAATAAAATGATTTTTTTAAAAAAGGGAGCAGCATAAGAAAATAAATGGAAAAAACAAAACCCATGAACAATCTTTAGAAGAGAAGTAAGCAGTCCTTGAACTCTATAATATGGCAGTGGGGTTAAATTGTAAGATTTGCACTATGTGAACATATGTGAGGGAAACACAAGGAAACATCCTGATCTCTGATGTCTCTGAGCACTGGGGACCTCCAAAATAATAGCAAGTTGTGTTAGACTGGGTTTTCTAGAGAAACTAAAGCAGTGACACTCATCAATGTGTACAAAGTAAATTTTTATCAGGGAATGGACCCAAGCAGCCACAGAGTGGGGAAGCCAAGTCTGCCTCGAGTCCATGGCCAGATGCTTGCTGGAGGGAAGCTCTTCTCAACTCAGACACATTCCAGAATGATGAACCCGGAAGCAAGAAGATCACAGGCCAATGGAGGCCAATCCAGGAAATTCAATGTCTAGAGTGACGCTACCATAAGGACGGTTGGCCAAAATTAAATGGAGATCATTTTTAAAACTAAAGCTAAGGGGAAACCAAAAAGTATAGCAGATAGTGGCTATGCATTCTGATAATACAGGCAGACTATAATGATAGAAATTAAGGGAGAAAAGGATGATAGCATATACCCATCCACCCCAAATGTAACGGGTTTTATTAGTCATAAATGGTAATGTTTGTTGGGATATTGTTATTCTGAAACTATTGTGTGTGTAGTTTAGGATAAGGTAAAGAAGCAATTACTGATATTTTATTTTTCCTAGTGCTAGAGAACTATAATTCTCACTGGGAAACACAGAAGATATAGCTGTAATATAAAAGTGATTATAGGAAATGTTGTGATCTTGAGTTTGTATTAAAAATATTAGCCTAAATTCACAATATATTTTTATCTTTAAAAATACACACTTGTAGGCAAACAAGCGGCCATCTAGCTCAGAAACAACAAAGCCCACAGAGAAGAAACACACAAGCCTGTGTGAACACAAGGTGTTGAAGGGATCAGGTAGCAGACACCAAAGAACAAAAACCATCATTGTGTGACCATCTTCCCCACATAAACGCTGAAGACGAATGTGTGCATAAGTGTGGTGAAGAAGGCTGATGGCGCCTGGTTATCGAGACCTATAGCATCTGGGGACTTAAAGGCTTGAAAGTAAATACGTGGCCAACTAGCCCAGAAGCAACAAAGCCCACATGGAAGCAGCACACCAACATGTGTGATCATGAAGGGCTAAAGGGACCAGGCTTCAAGCACCAAAGGCGGGGGAGAAATGAAGATGGAACATGATGGGGACCCAATGCCCATCTGTAGACAACTGGACTTACCTTGCAGAGGGGTAGTGAGGAGGAGATGAGTCACTTAGGGTTCAGTATAGCAAAAATGAAATCCACAACTTTCCTCTAGTTCTTAAATGCTTCCTCCCCCCAACTACCAAGACCCCAATTCTACCTTGCAAACCTGGTTAGACCAGAGGATGCACAGCGGTACAGATGGGAACTGGAAACGCAGGGAATCTAGGACAGATGAACCCCTCAGGACCAGCAGTGACAGTGGCGATACCGGGAGGGAAGGGGGGCTAGAAAGGGGGGATCGATCACAAGGATCTACATAAAACCTCCTCTCTGGGGAATGGGCAACAGAAGGGTAGGTGAAGGGAGACCCCGGGCAGTGTAAGATAAGATATAATAATAATTTATAAATTATTAAGGGTTCATGAGGGAGGGGGAGGGGGGAGGGAGGGGGAGAGGAAAAAGGAAAATGAGGAGCTAATTCCAGGAACCCAAGTGGAAAGCGAATTTTGAGAATGATGAGGGCAACAAATGTATGCGTGTGCTTTACACAGTTGATGTATATATGAATTGTGATGAATTGTATGATCCCCAATAAAATGATAAAAAAAAAACCCAACAACAGTCATATGGTGGGTGACAGGGGGGGAAAGTAACCTCACAATAGGAAGAGATGCTAAACAATGATTGGTGGGAAGCTAGAGGGACTATGGACCAGATTTTATGTTTTTGGGTAGACACTACAAATTTTATGTTTTTGCGTAGACACTACAAATACGTTTCTGCCCAGCGCCTAGTGAACCACACCAGGGACTAAGCACCATGATGATTTTGGACCCTCGTTTTCAGGCAACCTGGCATAACCCAGAGTCTACACCGGAAGGGCTTTACATAAAGGCCAGCTGAATGAACAGAGCCTGCCTCAATGTCGTCCACACATGTGTTCTGAGGACTGGGGTCCTCAGAGGTGATCAGAAGCAAAGAGTGGATGACCAAAGTTGTGAAAGGGGCAGTCATTGGACCATGGGGAGAACTCCTGAGTTGGTGGGTGTGCAAGGGAAAGAGGTCCAGAATCATCATATATTTAGTACCTCAATGCCCCCCTCCCCAGTAATGTGACAGGTTTTAATATGTTTTGCAGGGATCTGCACTTGGAAACATCGATCCATCAAGTTTCTCCCTGGGACCAATCCCCAGACCAAGGGTAAACAGAGCTCAATTGAATGGGAAATCAAACTTTGTAGGGCAACAACTCATGGGTTGCGACTCATGGTGGAATTGTACTCGCATTGACTCATACCGACAGTGTCCAGAGTGCTGTGCCATGAGAAAAATTGGTGGTGTTATCAGTGCAATCACCTTATACCCCAGGGGGATGATTTACAATGTTTGACTTGTTTGTTTCTAGGGGTTTTTGTTTTCCTGCCTTTAGTTTATTCTTTTTGTTTTGTTTTACTTTGCTGGTTGGTTTGTGGCTGTTTTTGGTGAAAATGGTCTTAAGAGATTTTGATTTTGTCATAATACAACTGCCAATATAAACCTATGTAGTGTATATCCCATGGGCTCCCATGTTATTCTAGCCCCATTCCAAGAACAGTTCATTCTGATAACATGAACCTGCTCCATACTCACCTTCATGAAATGATCGCTGACAATAAAGATGATACAGCAAAGTGTGGTGGGGAGCAGATGTTGCCTAGCTATCAGTCAGTATAGTGTCTGGGGTCTTAAAGGCTTGTATTCTAACAAATAGTCTTCTAAGTGAGGGCTCAATTGAGTCCACATGGAAGAAGCCCACCAACTTGTGTGATCCCAAGATGACAATAACAAAGCTCAAATGTGACGAAAAGTATCAGAACTTACATTGCGAACACCCAATTTGTTGAATGCTGTGGAGGAAGGAGTCCAAATCCCACCTGCACTTTATCTAGTCAGTCAGCCCTGGCAGATCCCCTTTAGTCCCAGGCAAGGGTCTTGAACAGCTTTACGATCAGAGACAGATCATTATAAACTCGGTTATGCTGGATCAAACTTGATACTTGGGCAGTTGACCCCCCCTCTTGACCCAACCTGAATGTTTTCTAGATGCAAATATTTCTTGCTTTTTGCATGACAAAAAATCCTCCCCTTGCATTTCAAATATTGAGGCTTGTCTTTTCTTTCGTACTCATTATTTGCATTTTTATCTTTCTACTATTATTATTTTATACTTACCACTTTATTTTGTATTTTTGATTTTATTGTTTCTGTTGGGTTTTCCAATTTGTGAAGCACAGACAGAGTAGATGCATAGAGATAATAACAGATGCAAGGGTTTACAGGGGTTGCAGGGGTGGGAGTGGAAGTTATGGAGAATGAAGGACTTGGGGGATCAAACAATGTATGCAGAAGGGGGAAGGGAGCACTAGAACTGATTGTGATTATATATATACAATTCCTTTTCGAAGCAATTTAACCCTAAAAAAAAGAAAATGTTCTAAAACTGATTGTGGTAATGATTGTGCAATTCTTCTTCATATGATTGAACTATGGAATTGTATGATATTTGGATTATGTGCCAATAAAATTGTAAAAATGAAAATACACACTCACAACCACACACATTTATCTTCCTATATCTGCTCATTGAAAAGGCTTGAGTACAATACCAACTAAATAATATCATCTCCTACTTACAAAGACCAGGGATTCTTAGAGAATGGTTGACTCTCCGTCTAAGGCAGGAATGTATAAGATAAATCTGAAACATCTCATGTTGGAGAGTAAAGGAGTTAACAAGAGCTATTAGGATCATATCAAAAAGATTCAAAAGGTAAATTTAAAAGATTTCAACTGAAGGGGACATAATTGGAGTTTTAATAAGGGCAGGAATTGGAGTGTTTGGAACCCATTAACTAAACCCATATTAAAATGAGCCATTCATAATGATAGTTTTATTAAAATACTTGGTTGTTTTTTGTGTTGAATTTAAATATTTTTTTAGGAATGTGACAGAGTACAATTTAAGATCCAGATCAACTTGGAAATAACTTGGAACAACTTGGAACAACTCAGGCTGAGTGTTCTCAATGAAGACAGCTTCTTCTCTCCCTCGTGGGTCCTTGTTATCAATGTACCCTGCTGGGACCTCCTGCATAGGGTCCTCCTAGGCACCTTCTTAGACAAGTGTTACAACTCTCAGCTCTGTGGGTCAGCAAGTCCCACTGAACCCATCCTGTGTCTGTCTCCTGGTTCCTGTCATCTTGTACAGATAACACTTAGTGAACTAGAGATCGAGCTGCTAACCTCTCAGCTAGTTATTTGAACCCACCAGTTGATCCGCAGTAAAAAGATAAAGCTATTTGTTTCCTTAAGATTTAAAAGCCTCAAAAACCAAAAGGGCAGTTCTACTCTATTGTATAGGGTCATTATGAGTCTGAATTACCTCAGTGGCAGTGAGTTTGTTTTCACTACTGCACGCACTACCATCTCTCTGTGGTCCAACTCCCTCTATGATACATTGTCTTCTGTTACAGCTCTCTCTCTTTCTCTCTTTTCCCTTCTTTCTGTCGCTCCCCTGCCCCTCTTCTCTCTCCATGCCTCCCTTTAGGTGTAGTAAGATGGCAAAACTAATCTGTCTTCTCCTTAAGGTTCTGTACACCTAATTGCATGATCCTACTTCCATAAGGGTGCTATGCACCTAATTTACTTTATCAGCAGGCTATCCAAACCCTTTGGTGGGTCACAAGCACCTCATTTACATGAATTATTTGGTGGGAGTTACAAAGACTATGGATTGAAGAGCTATATCGAAAAAATTCACCAAAGCATCGCTAATGAGGAAGGACACACTCAGAACCGGCAGCAGAGAACGGATACACAACATAAAGAATGCCATCATTGTCGTTAGCTGCACATGTGGAACTGTTGAATTGGTCTATATTTTGCTAAATGTATTTTCTTATTTTTAAATCATTTTATTGGGGTTTGTACAACTCTTATCACAATCTATCCATCCATCCATCCATTGTGTCCAGAGCATTTGTACATTTGTTGCCCTCACCCTTCTCAAAAAATTTTCTTTCTACTTGAGCCCTTTGTATCAGCTCCTCATTTTCCCCCTCTTCCCTGCCCCCTCCCTCATGAACCCTTGACAATTTATAAATTATGATTATTTTGTCGTGTTTTACACTGTCCAATCTCTCCCTTCATCCACTTTTCTGTTGCCCGTCACACAGGGAGGAGGTTCTATGTAGATCCTTGTAATCGGTTCACCCTTTCTACTGCACCTTCATCCACCCTCCCGGTATTGCCACTCTCACCACTGGTCCTGAGGGGATCATCTGTCCTGGATTCCCTATGTTTTCAGTTCCTATCTGTACCAGTGTACGTCCTCCGGTCTAGCCAGGTTTGTAAGGTAGAATTGGGATCATGACAGTGGTGGGGGAGGAAGCATTAAAGAATTAGAGGAAAATTGTATGTTTCATCCTTGCTACACAGCACCCTGACTGGCTTGTCTCCTCGACCATTCTGTAAGGGGATGTCCAGTTGCCTACAGATGGGCTTTGGGTCCCCACTGCATATTCCCCTAATTCACAATGATATGATTTTTTGTTCTTTGATGCCTGTGTCTTTTCAGGCAAACTTGAGAGTAAATGGATTTCCCCTTGGTGACGAGTTAAGCCCAAGCCCAGGAAAGAGAGGACAACCGATGGTGTGTCATGGAGCATGGGACAACAGTGCAGAGACCTTACTTTCTGTTGCTGAAGTTAATAAAAAAGACCTCGCAGATTCGTGACAATCGCAATTACTAACTTCCTGATATATGTGATCATTTCTACCACTGCTGACATTGCCTGAGACGAAGTCAATATCATTTGTTGCTAAAATGGATTACAATGTTGCAGGTTTTGTGTAACTCCTAATCCATATAATGTCTCCTTACAGGATTGGGCTTTAATTAGAAATCATTGGCAGTGATTTAAGGGGAATATCTCATTAGAAGTTGATCACCTAAAAAAGCAAAATTTCAATCAAAATCTCTTAGCTTAGGTAAGGATAACATCTCATCAGATACCAGACAGCTCAAAGCAGAGATTTTCAGTTTATTCAGATGTTCAATTATCCCCTATCATCGGAACAATTAAGCAATTGGTGGATGGAATGAGGGACCTTAACCCAGAAACCTGGATTCAGCGTATATACCATAGGCTGTTTTGGTCTGTCTGTATCACTTATTGTCATTATTTTTGCATTGGCAGTCAGAAGATTTCCAATGTTTAGCAAGCCACCACCTATCTAGCCCTTTGGAATGAAAAAAAAAAAATACAACAAAGCAAAAGAGGAAATGTGGGAAAATGAGAACCAGCAAGAGAACATATACTGACAAATTCTCTATACTCTTTGATTTTTAAAAAATTATTTTATTGGGAGTTCTTACAGATAGTATAACATTCCGTAATTCATTTAGATCAAGTATAATTGTACAAAACATTTTCCTTGTTATAGTCTCTTTTATATAAGTTCCCCTATCCCCTCTCCCTCTCTCATCCTCTTCCCTTCCCCCAGGAACCCTTATTATGTTATATATTTCTATTATTTGTGTATATTACACCATCCAATGTATCCATTCACCTATAATTCTCGAGTGAGGTTATATAGTCATCATTGCTATTAATTCTCTCTTCCTCCGTTGCCATATACAGAATTTTGCCTTTGGCTTCGCCCTTCTGTGTTAATAATTGAGATTTTAGAGTGCCCATGTGCCCGATTCAACAAGGGCCTGGCCCTGAGGGTTGTAAGGGATTCGTGTCACATGATGAACATTCCAATCTTGACAAAAACTGCAAATAGCCCCAATCATGGGGCTATTATCCATTTTCAGATGTTTGGAGGCCCATCACAGCAAAACCAGGCAGTAAATGGCTGATGACATGCTTTGTACATTCACCAGCCATGGCTGATGCCCATAAAAATCCTGAGACATTATCAATAGTAACTGGACAGTCCGAGGCATCCAGATGAGGGTATGTGAGTGGCATCCATTTGCCCGTGTGCATTTGACTGAACTCCACCTGGATTGACTCCATCAGGTCCTACCCTCAGTGATGTTTGCTGACAGTGAGTACATTCTCTGACAATCTGTCTGGCCATGACCAACATTAGCTGACACCACCTCTGTTTTAACCTAGCAGCGTTGTTGTGCAGACTTTGATGTTCAGCTTTAGGGAGTGCAACAGTAGCGAATGCCTTGTGAATTCACACATCTGCTTTAGCATTTCGCATAGAAATGCGCCCTGAAAACTGGGTGTGTGCTCTCATGTGCTCTGTGAAGATCAGATGGAGCTGGGACCTTCTATGAGGTTGTAGAGTGATGAATGACTTACCAATGTCAG
>NW_022107431.1:65460565-65462229 GCF_000313985.2 Echinops telfairi | reverse complement strand
TCAATGCAAGAATAGTTTATTCTATTAAATTGGCATTCTATGATGCTCACCTTCCCCACACAATTGCTGAAGCAAAGCAGGTGCATAAGCAAATGTGAAGAAAACTGATCATGCCCGGATATCAAAAGATACAGCATCTAGGGTTTTAAAGACTTGAAGGTAAACAAGTGGCCATCTAGCTCAAAAGCAACAAAGCCCACATGGAAGAAGCACACCAGTCTGTGTGATCATGAGGTGCCAAAGGGATCAGTTATCAGGCATGAAAGAAAAAAGAATCATATAATTGTGTGCTCACATCCCTGATACGATCATTGAAGACAAAGGGTACATAAGCAAGTGTGGTGAAGAAAGCTGATGGAGCCATCAAAAGATATAGCATCTGGGGTCTTAAAGGCTTGAAGGCAAACAAGTGACCATCTAGCTCAGAAGCAACAAAGGCCACATGCAAGATGCACACCAGCCTTTGTGATCACAAGGTGTTGAGGGGGTGAGGTATCAGGCATCATCAAAACAAAAAATCATATCATTATTAATGATGGGGAGTGAGGAGTGGGAACCCAAAGCCCATCTGTAGGCAACAGGACATCCCCTTAGGGAAGGGTCACAGGGAGGAGGGAAGCCAGTTAGGATGCTGTGTAATAACGCCGATATATACAACTTTCTTCCTTCTTTTTCCTAAATGTTTCCCCCCAGCCCCACCCAATATCATAATCGCAATTCTACCTTACAATCTGGCTAGACTAAAGGATGTACACTGGTACAGATAGGAGCTGAAACACAGGGTATCCATGATGGATGACCCCTTCAGGACCAGTGATGAAAGTGACAATACTGGGAGGGTGGAGGGAGAGTGGGGTAGAAAGGGGGAACCAATTATATAATGTCCTTCCTGGGGCATGGACGCCAGAAATTGGGTGAAGGGAGACATCATACAGTGTAAGACATGATAAGATAATAATTTATAAATTATCAGTGGCTCATGAGGAAGGGAGGAGTGGGGAGGGAGGTGGACAAATGAGGAGCTGATGCCAGGGGCTTACATGGAGAGCAAATGTTTTGAGAATGATAAGAGTTATGAATGTCCAAATATGCTTTATGCAATTGATGTATGTCTGGATTATAATAAGAGTTGTATGAGCCCCCAATAAAAAGGTTTAAAAAAAAAAAGTAGGCTTGCTCCACAACAAAACATTCTCCCTTTGGTCTGATTTCAAGAACTCTGTTTCTGCTTTTGAAAGAAAAAGTATTTCGCAACTTAGTTTAGCATCTGTGCTTTTATTATTAAACAATCTTCCACAAAGGTTTTATGGCCCTAAAGCTTCCAGAGGCTGCAGTACTCTAGAGACTTACAGATTTTGACCATGAGGTTTTATTCAGAAGTGGAAGAGTAGACAATAAATTAGTCCCTGCTTATTCAGGTGTTTTTTGTTTTGTTTTGTTGTTGTTTTTCAAATTTTCTTCACCTAATTCATACTCATTCAAAGAGACTTAATTTGCTTTTGTAAATTTGGATACCTCACCCAAGACTTCTCACTATATTGATGATCCTTTTTCTCTTCTGCCTTCTGCAGAGGCTGCGAAACCACCTTAACTTGAGCCCACAGAGATCATATTTCTACAGGAATATCCTCCCCCTCTCTGGGTGCTCTCTTTAAATTTGTACC
>NW_022107431.1:65457888-65459412 GCF_000313985.2 Echinops telfairi | reverse complement strand
AGCTGGGCACCATCAGCTTTCTTCACCACATTTGCTATGCACCTGCTTTGTCTTTAGCAATGGTGTCAGGAAGGTGAGCATCATGGAATGCCAGTTTAATAGAGCAAAGTGTTCTTGCATTGAGAGTGTCCTTGAGTCAAGGCCTAGTGTCAATCTGCTACCTTAATATTAAACCTATGAATATATTCACATAGACATATTTCTCATTTATCATACATAAATATATTTACACATTCACATGCCTGTATTTAGACCTCTATAAATGCCTTTTGCCTCCTAGTTCTTTCCTCTATTTCCTTTTAGATTCCTCTTATCCCACTAGCATGTTAAACCTTCATTTGGGTTTCAGTAATTCCTCTTGGTCACATTGCCCTTGATCAAGCTATGCCAGGCCTCTTATACTCTCCTCACCACTCATTTTGGGTCACACGTTGTTCCCCTTTCCTTGGGTGTGTTAACGCCACTTCATCCCCCCACATCACATTCCAGATATAAAGGTAAGATATAAGCTGGGAACATAGCAGTCTTTCTCTGAATTGTTGTTGTTGTTGTTGTGTTTGCTGTTTTGTTGACTTCTACCTTTGATAACAGAACAAAACATTGCCAGGGCCTGTGTCACCTTCAGGAAGCTTGGTGTGTTTCAGTCCATTGTTTGAGCTATTGTTTTGATTTTTCTGATTAAAGTTTCCCTCATTTTTGATGACCTCAGTTTCGCCAGGTGTTTTGTCCTTTTCCAGCAATTGACCTTTCCTGATGCTGTGTCTAGACTAAGCAAGCCAATTCTCATCAAACTTCTTCTAAGGAACACTCTTAGAAGTTGAAGTTCTTCAAGGATTGATTGATTGATTCCTTTGGCTGTTTACTGATACTCAATATTCTTTACCAGTCACACAATTCTAGTGCATCAGATGGTTCTGTCTTCCATCTTCTGTATAGACGTTTAGAAAATTGTGAAGATATGTAACTATGAAATAGAGAATATTATTGATTAATTACAATTTACATCAGAAGAACAAAAGATGTTTTAAAACTTCCCTCCAGTTTACAAATATTGACACAGCATATTAATTTTGATAAATACAATAATTTTGGAAAATTATACAACAGTATTTAGTAATTCTAAATGTCTGTTAGCTATGATGCTGAAAACTTACTTACAGATATATGTCCATGTGAAAGGAACCAAGAAGCACATGTACAGAGCTCTCAAGGCAGTGTTATTTCTATGAAAATTGAAAACAACTCAAATGCAATGAGCAAAAGTGGGTAGAATATCCATGAAATGAAATGCTACACATCAATGAAAAAGAATTGTTGACTATATAATGAGTGAAAGAAGCTAGGCACAAGACCATACATGCTGAATGATTTCATGTAGTATATGAGATTGAAGAAAGGCACAACTGATCAACATTTAAGGAAGACAGAATAGGAATTTCTTCAAGTCTACGGATATGGGATTGAGTAAGTGAAATGAGAAGTGGAGATCTCATCTGATCTCCTCAAAGGAGGAAACAACACAAA
>NW_022107431.1:65452795-65457141 GCF_000313985.2 Echinops telfairi | reverse complement strand
CCATCTTATCCCTGAAATATTATGTAGGAGAGAACTTCCAAATCGGATAACCAAGAACTCAGAATAGAAATTATAAGGAATTATGATAGCCCATAATCATTCAGTGCACATTAGGGAAATAATTTAGTTTGCTCCTTTGGTTCTCATTTCTGCAAATAACCAAAGCAATCCAGATGCCTTTGTTTTCTAAACCAGCCAGACAAATCAGAGCTACATGTGTTTACACCTAACAATGTCAGAAAGGGTAAAGGAGGATGAATGATGCATCAGGTTGCAAGTCATAGATATTCACACCAAAATCCCAATGCCTGGAGGGCCTGGAATTTTGGATGGAATGCTTAAAAAAAAACTTTTTCTGGAGTGTGTGTGTGTGTGTGTGTGTATGTGTGTTTGAAGTGATTGATTCCTTCTACATTGAGAACATCCATGCACAGAGTGGAAGAAGTATGTCGTGTGGGGGAATGTAATCCCTTGATAGTAATTCCCAAGACCTGGCATGATGTATCTCTTCATTTATGTTATTTCTGGTTATAACAAACTATAAGTATAGATAGTAACCACTACCTTTTTCTTTCTTGACAGTTTTATTGGTACATAATCCACATGTCATAAAATTCATTACTTCAATCTCATCAACAATTTTAGAATCATTACCACAATCAATCTTGGAACATTTCCTTTTTTTAATGGTTAAATTCCATTTGAAAAATGAGTTGTGGACTTCCAGGGAGATGGCAACTGAGTAACACATACCAGAGGGACTCCATAGAAATAAGCCCAGCAGAGTTACTAAGAGGGAAATTCAACACTCCTGGATCATAGGATGAGCGCCATAAAGATAAGTAGGCACAGATCCACAAGGTTTTGAAGGCCCAAGGGATTTTGGCAAACCACAGTGGAGGCCAGCTATGGTTTGATGTTAGCCCACCACTGTTTGTGCTGGAACTGGGACCATTAGGAGGCAACTCAGGGACTTTATCTCAACACAGCCACAGCTTGCCACTGCCTCAGGGCAGGCATTAAACCCTTGCAGCCCCATGGGTAGGGATCAGGGCTCAGCTATATAGTTACTTTTGTTTCCCTCTCTTTTCTCTATGCCCCCATAGTCTCAATGGTCTTAGTTTTTTTTCCCCTCCTCTTTGTCTCTTCCCTGTTCTCTCACACTCCACTGCTAACCTCCAGACCACTCCCCTTAGTGTAGCGCATTTACTCCTGCCCCCCACCCAGTTAGGTGAGCTCCACCCTGTGCAGTGTAGCCCGAGGCTGGGGAAAGCCTGGTGCACGTCCCTCAGGAGATACTCTGCCCAACTTCTTGACAGGGAATTATTGCCTGTGTGGCTGAGGGAACTCCTTTTTTCCTCTGTTGTCCCACATGACTAAGGAAACTTCCTCCCATCTACCTTAGTACCTCACACGGCCTAAGGCAGCTCAGCCAACACTCACCAATACTACAATTAGACAATTTAACCTGAATGATATTTACAGAGCGTTTCATCCAATTACAAAAATTATTCATTCTTTTCAAGTCTGCATGGCACATATATAAAGATAGACCACATGCTGGGGCATAAGGCAAATCTACATAAATTTAAGCACATTGATTTCATACAGCACACTCTCTGTGACCACTGTGCCATAAGGCTGGAAATCAACAAAAGGAAGAAGAAGAAAACAAGAGCAAATCATTGGAGGATGAATAACTCTTTACTGCAAAGAGTGTGCGCACTGGCACAGATCAGAGATGAAATTAGGAAGTTTCTAGAGTGAGAACGAGAACCAATGAGAATGAGAAAACAATATACCAAAATTTATGAGACACAGCCAAGGCAGTAATCAGAGGAAGTTTCATAGCAGTACATGCACTCCTGAAAAAGGAAGAGGGACTCATGATTGATATGCTGGCAAAAAAATTTTACAACAACTAGAGCAGAGTCAGCAGGACAATCCTACTAATAGCAAAAAGAAAGAAATAATAAAAAATCAGGCCCGAGATTTGGGAGAGGGAAAATAAGAAAACTATGGGAAAAAATTAATGCTGCTAAAAGTTGGTTCCTTGAAAGGATTAACAGAATCCACAAACCGCTGGCAAATCTAACCTAAGAAAGGAGGGAACAAATTTCAAAAGCAAGAATGAGGGATGAAAAAGGGGATATTACAGCAAACCCTAATGAAATCAAAAGGATGATTACACAGTACTATAAAGTATTGTACTCCAGTGAATTCAACAACTTGGAAGACATGGACAAATTCTTGGAAAAACAATCCCTCCATGGACTATCCCCAAAGGATGTCAAGAATCTCAATAGACCCATAGCAAGAGAAGAAATAGACAAGGTTATCAAGGGATTACCAACAAATAATCCCCTGGACCAGATGAATTCACAGGAGAATTCTACCAAGCACTTAGGGAAGAACTAACACGAGTCCTATACAAATTCTTCCAGAACATAGTAAAAGACGGCAAACTCCCGAATTCCTTCTATGAAGCTAGTATAACTCTGATACCAAAACCGGGCAAGGATCCCACAAGAATTGAGAACTACAGACCAATATCCCTAATGAACATAGATGCAAAAATCCTTAACAAAATACTGGCCAATAGAATACAAAAGTATATAAAACAAATAATTCACCATGACCAAGTGGGATTCACACCAGGGATGCAGGGATGGTTCAACATATGAAAGACCATTAGTATTATTCATCACACTGACATGAAAAACTATAAGAACCACATTATAATATGGATAGATGAAGAAAAAGCATTCAACAACATCCACCACCAATTCCTGTTTAAGACACTTGAGAAGATAGGAATGGAAAGAAAGTTCCTCAAGACAATACAAGCTATATATGAAAAAGCAACAACCAACATGGGGGTCAATGGAGAAAAGACTAACACACTCCCACTGAAAAAAGGGACCAGATCAGGATGCCTCTTAAACCCACTCTTATTTAAGATCATACTGGAGGTTTTAGCTAACAGCATAAGGCAAAGAAAAGACATCAAAGGTATTCATCTGGGGAAGGAAGAGGTGAAACTATCATTATTTGCAGATGATATGATTTTATATATGAAAATCCCAAAAGCTCCAAAAGTTGAGTCCTGGAAGAAATAAAGGATTTTGGCAGAGTGGCAGGATACAAGGTCAGCAAACAGTAGTCCATAGGACTGCTATACACATTGGATAAGACCACAGAAGAGAAGATAAAAAAGCTTGTACCATTCACAGTAGCAACCACAAATTGAAATATCTAGGGATATATCTGACTAAAAGAACAAAATATCTATATGAGGAAAATTACAGAACACTATTACTAGAAACCAAGAGTGATATATTTGCCCTCATCTTTCTTCAAGGAAATGGAAAACTGATTACCAACTTCATAAGGAGAGGGAAGAAGCTCAGAATTAGCAGACAACTCCTCAAGAAGAAGGAAACAGTGGGAAGGCTTGCTTTACCTGACTTTAGCACATACTATACAGCCACAATTTTTAAAACCGCATGGTATTGGTACAATGACAGATACACAGACCAATGGAAAAGAACTGAAAACCCAGAAATAAAATCACCAGCATACAGATAACTAATCTTTGATAAGGGCCCAACAAATATCCAATGGGAAACAGAGGCCCTCTTCAACAAGTGGTGCTGGAAAAAATGGATAACTACCTGCAGAAAAGTGAAGCAAGACTCTTATCTCACTCCATGCACAAAGATAAACTCAAGGTTGGTCACAGACCTTGAAGCAAACCATTAGGGCCATCAATGAGGGAATTGGGACCAACTTGAGAACTTTGGCACAGGGAATACATAGACTATCAGAAATCGGGAAGGACACAAACCCAGAGGCAGCACTAGTTCTATTAAACTGGCATTCCATGATGCTCAACTTCCCAACACAAGTGCTGAAGTCAAAGCAGGTGCATGAGCAAATCTGGTGAAGAAAGCTAATGGTGCCCAGCTATCAAAAGATATAGCATCTGGGGTCTTAAAGAATTGAAGGTAAACAAGCGGCCATCTAGCTGAGAAACAACAAAGGCCACACAGAAGAAACACACCAGCCATGCGATCATGAGGTGTTGAAGGAATCAGGTATCAGCCTTCATCAGAACAAAAAATCATATTATTGTGAATGAGGGAGAATGTGGAATGGAGACCCAAAGCCCACCTGTAGGCAATTGGACATCCTCTTAAGGAAGGTTTGTGATGAGAGACAAGCCAGTCAGGGTGCAGTGTAATAATGATGAAACATACAACTTTCCTCTAGTTCCTAAATGCTTCCTCGTCGCCTCACTATCATGATCCAATTCTATCTTACAAATCTGGTTAGACCAGAAGATG
>NW_022107431.1:65445586-65452501 GCF_000313985.2 Echinops telfairi | reverse complement strand
GGAGAGCAAATGTTTTGAGAATGATGAGGTCAATTAATGTACAAATGTGCTTTACACAATTGATGTATATATGGAGTGTGATAAAAGTTCTATAAGCCCCTAATAAAATGATTAAAATAAATTAGTTGTCTTCTACCTTACAATGCTAGCTAGACCAGAAAATGTACACTGGTACACATAGGAACTGGAAACACCAAGAAACCAGGGTGGATGATCCCTTCAGGACCAGTGGTAAGAGTGGCAATACTGGGAGGGTGGAGGAATGTGGGGTAGAAATGGGGAAATAATTACAAGGATCTACATATAACCTCCTCCCTTTGGGGCAGACAACAGAAAAGTGGGTGAAGGGGGACATCAGAGAGTATAAAATAAGACAAAATAATAATTTATCAATTATCAAGGATTCATGAGTGAGGGGGGAAAATGAGGAGCAGATGCCAGGGGCTTAAGTGGAGAGCAAATGTTTTGAGAATGATTAGGGCAACGAATGTACAAATGTGCTTTACACAATTGATGTATATATGGATTGTGATGAGTTGTATGAACTCCCAATTAAATGACTAAAAAAAATGAGTTGTGTAATCACAATCAGTTCTAGTGCTCCCCACTTTCTGCATATATTGTTTGCTCCCCAAATCCCCTAGACCTCGCACACTCCAGTATGCACCCCATATCCCCTATAGTTATTAGCTATTATCTCTATGTATCTACTACTTCTGTGTTTCACAAAATGGAAAGCCCCACAAAACAATAAAAAACAAAAACAAATTAAAGTTGTAAGAATAAAATAATAATGATATGTGACAAAACTATAAATAATGTGTAAAAAGGAGAAGACCCCAATCAACATTCAACTTGAGTTAGTTAGTTAATTGTGCCAACCTGTCTGGTAAACACATGTGGGGTTAATTGAAGGACGGAGGTATAAATGACTTGGTAAGGCTCACCTTTCTAGTTCACGTGTCTCTTGCTTTCTGATGGTTGGACCAGGGTGTTTAGCTAGCAAGGCTCACTTCCCTCAAGACATCCCTGAGGAGAAGCTACATTGACCTACCCTGATGCAGCCCTGGGTGCTAGAGAAGCCGTGTGGAGACCCCTGCTAGTGCTGAGATGCTTACATATTCACTGACTCAGCTTTCCTCCTGCAGTCAGCATCATTGCATCTGTTTTGTGAGATGGAGGAAGACTTTGTGGATTGGTGTTGGACATATGGGTTAATGTTGGACTTGTGGGCTTGAACAGCACTGGGTTGGGATGTTTTCTTAATGTGCACTTACCCATTGAATAAAACTTTCTCTTATACATGAGTTTCTGTAGGTTTGTTTCTCTAAATTACCCAGAATAATACACAACCAATCAGGGAAGAAATTTCTGTCATGGAACAACTAAGAGATCCTTGCACCCAGTACAAATTCAAGTTGTGTCTGTAGGAAGGTCAGCTGACTAGTGTCGAGTCTGATCCAGCATAATCAAGATTAAAATGGTCTCCACCTGACAGTAAGGCTGTTTGGGACTCTTGCCTGTGGTTAGGGTATATCTTCAGTGACTTGCTTTGACTAAATACTCTTCAGATGGGTTTTGGATTCCCCCTATCATTCAAAGCTTTCAAATTGGGTGGTTATAATTTTTGCTCTGATAGTTTTCTCACAGCCATATTCCAATTTTGCAATTGTCATCTTTGGATCCCATACTCTGGTGTGCTTATTCCATGTAAACTTACTTGAGTCCTCACTTAGATGGCTTCTTGTTTGACTACAAGCTTTTAAGTCCCCAGGCACTATTTCAATTGATAGCTGGGCACCATATGCTTTCCTCACCACACTTTGCTGTAGCACCCTTATTTTCAGTGATTATTTAATGAAGGAGATGATCCAGCAATGCCATGATATTAGAATTAAGTGTCCTTAAATTGGAGCTAGGATTTAGTGAGAGCTAAGAACTTTTTCTTGGATCTGTACTTTTTCTTTTTTACTTTGCTGTAACTTGGGAATTAATACATATGACATAACATTCCATAGTTCAATTTTGTCACAGAATTGTACAATTTGTTCCATCATCAGTCTCCAGGCATACTTTTCCTTCCTGGGCCTCTTGACATCATTTCCTTCTGATCTCCCCCACCCTTCTAAATGGCCCCTCCCTCCAAACTTTTGTTATGTTTTCTATCCTCCATGTCGCTTGGTTTCATTTACCGAAAAGCAGAGACACAAATAGCACAGCTTCAAGGGGGTGACACCACCCCCTACCCCAATGATGGTGCACCTCTGAGAAAAACCCTAATATACACTGGCATAAGCAAAATATACAGACTGGCCATCACAGGATTGCTGGAACACTACGTATCTTAATATGGCATACAGGATGTTGATGTAGCAAGATCATGTTTGTCCACCAACCAATAGTACACCACTCTTGGTACAGCTGTCTTTTGCTTGCTCAGACCCCATGGAATTTCCACATTAAGTCCTCTGGTTACCAGTGTGTCCGGGTAGAGTCCAGTTTACCCAATGGGGTTCCTGCATAGGGTCTCACAAAGTAGCTTTTGGAGCATGCCTGAACAATGCAGGATTCAGAGCACCCTAGATGAGTTCTGTCTACCCTCTGCATCCATTAAAAACCCTCCCCACTTAAAGTTCCCAAGAGCATTCTCATTCTCTCCTCCCCCCACCTGGCACTCATCCCTCCCACCTCTCCCTTCCAAAGAGGTGCACCTATGTTCCTCCCACACATGATCATTCCCTCTCCATATTTCTGTGCTGCCCCTCCCATTAGTAAATCTCATCCCTCTGACAGGGCTGCCTCCCTCTCTGAGGGACCTCACAGCTGATCCACATGGCTATCACTCAACAGACTTTAACCTGCTCTCCCATCCATTTGATCTAAGCTGTTTTGCAGAATCCTCCTGCCAAGTGGCCTACACTACACTTACCTGGAGCAGATGCTGTGTGGTTCATTGGCACTGGTCCAGCTCTTTACCAAGCTGTCTAGTCCCCAACCAGAAGATTGAGTGGCCTAAGCTTGTGCCCGTTCTGCTACTTGTTCCTACTGCAGGGGACTCATACTGTATTTGTCCCTTAGTGTTTAAATAACTGTACTCAGCATAATGTCTTCCTGTTCCTTCCATGGGTAGTTCAATGGCCATCTGTTTTAGGAATCATCATATTGTTTTCCACAGTGGCTGTAAGTATTTACTGTGCACCAGCAGTGGATATGAGTTCCTATCTCACCACACCCTCTCCAACACTTGTTACTCTCCATTTTTTAAAACTGAGCTACAGTAATATGCATTAGGTGGTATTTTATGGTTCTTTAGATTTGCATTTCCTGGAGGGTTAATGACCTGGAACATTTCCTCTTGTGTTTATTAATCATTAGTGCATCACAATAGCCAAGGACAAATTGAAATACCCAGGGACATACCTAACAGAAAAAATATACAAAAGATTTTTAGAAGGTAAACTACAGAACACTATTACATGAAACCAAAATGACCTCCTTAAATGGAAGAATATCCCATATTCATGGATGGGAAGACTCAATATAGTAAAGATGTCAACCCTACTCAAAGCACTATATAAGCTTAATGCTATGCTGATACATATACCAGCAACTTTCTTCAAGGAACAGGAAAACCTAACTACCAACTTCATATGTAGAGGGAAGAGGCCAAGAATTAGCAGAGAACCCAAGAAGAAGCACAGTGTTGTAGGACTTTCTTCATCTTACTTTAATACCTATTATACAGCCATAGTGGTCAAAACAGTGTGGTACAGGTATAATGATAGATACTAAGGCAAAGTGAAAAAAACAGAAAATCCAAACCAATAGCATAGTCAACTGATCTTTGATAAGGGCCCCAAAAATATCAAATGAGAAGCAGATGCTCCCTTCAAAACATGGTGATGGGAAAAAAACACATGGATATCTACCTGCAAAAAAATGAAGCAAGACTGTTATGTCATTCCCCAAACAAGAATAAATTCAAGGTAGATCACAGACCTCAAGGTAAAACCC
Source organism: Echinops telfairi (assembly GCF_000313985.2). Lineage (NCBI taxonomy): Eukaryota > Metazoa > Chordata > Mammalia > Afrosoricida > Tenrecidae > Echinops > Echinops telfairi. The sequence continues at coordinate 65,448,487 of NW_022107431.1, read as the reverse complement.
TAAACTATTAGGGTCAAAATTGGGACAAACCTAAGAACTTTGTTCAGGGAATATATAGGATATCAGAAATAGAGGACATAAATACAAGGAAGCACAAATTGACAAGTGGGAAATACTGAACATAAAACACCTGTGTACATAGAAAAACTTCACCAAGAGAGTAATAAGAGAGACCACAAACAGGGAAAACATCTTCAGCAATGACACATAAAACAAAGGTCTTATGACTAAAATCTACAATACTCTGCAAGCTTACCTAAGGAGAAAAAAAAAATAGTCTCTTGAGGTGGGCAAAATACCTGAACAGAAGTTTCACAAGGGTGGAAATCTGAGTGGCCAATAATCATATGAGAAAATGTTCCCTGTCATTAGCCAAAAGGGAAATGCAAATTGAAACAGTTATGAGATACTACCTACCACCCTCAATGAAAGCCCAATTCAAAAAATCAGAAAACAAGTTTTATGGGGGCATGGTAATATAGAAACTCACCCACTGCTGGAAGTCCTGTAGGTATGTGTAGCCATTATTGAAATCAACCTAGCAATGCCCAAAACACATGGAAATCAAGCCACCATGTGACCAATAGATCCCCCAACTGGGCATATAATCAGAAAAAAGTAATAAACAGACCACAACTGGCCATCTGCACTCCAACTGCACTCTAATATTCATCATGGTGCAGTGGACAATCGCAAAGATTTGGAAACAATCTAAATTTCTATCAACTTGCAGATTAAAAACTCTGGTACTAAAAACACAAACAAAAAAACTCTGGAATATACATACAATGGAATACTACATATCCCTAAAAACCAGTGATGAATGCATGAAGCACATTGTCTCATGGAAGAGTTGGAGGAAATTTTACTAAACAAAGTAAGCCAAACACAAAAGGACAAGTACAACATGACTCCACTGAAGTAAGCTCAAAAAAGTACAATGGGTAAAGAGGAAAAGCTACTTCATGCATAAATTCCCAAGAAGGGGCACAGGTACTCTGGCAGGGGTCAGACCCAACCCAGGGATGCATATGGTATCTAACTAAAAAGGAGAAGAGCAAGAAGAAGAAGAAAAAGATGAAGGTAGTAGGCAGCAGGACACTAACCTACAGGGAGAGTATTAATGTCTTCACAGGAAAGAGAGAGAGGGACCAGATCTCATCCCAGTGCAACAAGACTTGAAGGCAACCTACCAGCATGGAGCAGCTCATTAACAGAGAGGACTTTGGGGCTGGCCCCAATCCAAGGTATGTTGACCACTCGCTAGAACAATGTACTACAGAGGACAGCAGTGAAGTCCCGGGAGAGAGGTGGGGCTGTCCAAACCACATGCGAGCAAACTAAGGAGGAGAGAGAAAAAGAGAACGGCATACTGGCCCACCAAGTCTCCAGGATGACATTCCTGCTCAGAGCACTCCGTGCAGAGGAGACATGAAGTCTCCTCACTGACCCACACTGGAGACATAGATTTGTGCCTGGTATGACCACCCCTTTTACCCCTCACCCCACTCTCCACACACACCAGGGTGAAAAACGAAGTGAGCACAACAGAACAGCAAGGGGAGCAAATAATGGAGTACCCGAGGAATCCTGAAAGTAGACTTCTGACTCAGGGGCAAGTTTTGGAACACCCCATCAGACCTGATCAGAAAACATACATAAGGGTCAGCAGCAAGACCTGGAAATATTTATAATCTTTTTTGGAGGGTAGACAAATCAAGCTGCTGTTCTGAACAAAGTTCAGGGAAACTAATTTCACATATAAGAAAATAAAACATTGTATTCCAATCTATTAAAATATGAGAAAAATAAGTAAAGGGAAGAAAACAATCATTAGAATAAAAGGGGTGGGGAAGAGTGGTTTGGAGAGTCAACAAACTCAGGCACAAGGGACCAAGAAGGGATCTAAATTCAATGGCAAGAAGTTCATAGAATGCCTGGTGGGGTTTAATCAAATGCAATGTAACCCTGAGGAATTACTTGGAGCTGAATGAAGGTGGGACAGGATAAAAGTAAAAGGAAATAAAGGAAAGAACTAGGATGTAAAAGCCATTTGTAGAGGTCCAAATACAGGTATGTACATATGTAAATATATTTATATATGACAATGGGGAAATAGATCTATGTGCATATGTATTTAAGTTTAGTATTAAGGTAGCAGATGGACATTGTGTCTCTACTCAAGTACTCCTGTAATTAAAATACACTTGACAAAAATAACAATAATTAATAAATTAACAAGTGTCTGTGATGGAGGTTGGGTGTGGAGGGAGGGAGGGCAAAAGGAGGAGCTGATATGAAGGGCTCAAGTAGAAAGAAAATGTTTTGAGAATGATGAGGGCAACAAATATACAAATGTGCCTGACACAATGGATGTATATAGGGATTGTGATAAGAGTTGTAGGAGCCCCCAATAAAATGATTTTAAAAAATGACATTGTTCCTTTATATATGGGCTTAGTTAATGCGTTAAAACACTGCAATTCCTGTCCTTAAATAAACTCCAATTTTGTCCTCTTTAGTAGAAGTCTCTTTAGTTTATCTTTTGAAACTTTTTGATATGATCCTAATAGCCCAATTTAATTGTCGCCAACAGTCCTTATGCTAGCGTCTCTCTAGATATTGTGGTTATGTGAATTTGTTCCCTGGTAGGTACCTCAGGAAAGGATCATAAGAATAACGTTCCATCAGTGCTCATGTGGTTTTTAAACCATTCTCTGCCCTTTATGCTTGAACTTAAATTTTGCAAGATAAAAAAAATTTGGCTCATGTTTTCTTTCCTAGAGCATATTAAAAGTTATTCCATTCTCGTTTGTCATAAAGTGCTACATTTAGAAATACTTATGAGCAAATTATCTTTTATTAACAATACTTTCTTTTTCATGTAGATTTTCAGATCAT
>NW_022107431.1:65421443-65443231 GCF_000313985.2 Echinops telfairi | reverse complement strand
CCTTTCTTTTGTTTGGAGTTTCTCTCTTATTTTCTGTTAGTCAAGATTTCATTTTCATTTTTATTCCCTTCCCAACAGTGTGCGGTCCTGTCCTATTAGAGCAGCGGTTCTCAACCTGTGGGTCGCAACCCCTTTGGGGGTCGAGCCACCCTTTCACAGGGTCACTTAAGACTATGGGAAAACACATATTTCCGATGGTCTCAGGAACCGAGACATGGCTCCTCTGTCCATCTCCAGGCTGGTCTGCCCACATGCAGATACGGTCACATACGAGTACCCGGCATAAACACGGTTACCCATGCTACACTATGCTTCAAGACAAAGTTTCATTGATTTGTCATAAGAAATAAATATTTCACAATATATGTTTACATATTATTTTTGTGATTAATCAGTATGCATGAATTATGTTCAATTTGTAACAATGAAAATACATCCTAAATATCATATATTTACATGGCAAATCATAACACTAGCAAAATGACAGTTATGAAGTAGCAATGAAAATAATGTTATGGTTGGGGATCACCACAACACAAGGAACTGTATTAAAGGGTCAGGCATTAGGAAGGTTTAAATCACTGTGTTAGGGAGTATTTTAGTTTTGTTATGGTAGGCCAAACCATTACCAATCTCAGAAGCTGTTTTAAAATTGGGATCCTACCTACACCTTTGTGATGTGTTTTTGCTTTTTGCCTTATCCTTTTTGTCAACTTGGCTGTACCTGTGAGAAGAAGTGGGTGAAGTCCAACCATTAGGTTCAAATTGGATTCCATCTCCTTAGGGGTGTGCCCTGTTTGACATGTATAAGAAATGCTGTGGAAGACTGGGTATCTCACTGTCTCCTGCTCGTCTAACTCTTTTCTCTGGCTTCCTGGGATGGCATTGCCCAGGTGATCTGCCAGATTGCCAGGAAACATTAGATTTCCTGGACTCTGCCTCCATTGGCCTGTGATCCTTCTGCTTCCGGGTTCATCACTCTGGAATATGTTTGAGTTGAAAAGAGCCTCCCTCCAACAAGCATCTGGCCATGGACTCGAGGCAGACTTGGCTTCCCCACTCTGTGGCTGCTTGGGCCCATTCCCTGATAAAAATTTACATTGTATACATTGATGAGTGTCATTGCTTTTGTTTCTCAAAAAACCCAGTCTAACACAACTTGCTATTATTTTGGAGCTCCCCAGTGCTCAGAGACATCAGAGATCAGGATGTTTCCTCTGTTTCCTTCACATATGTTCACATAATGCAAGTCTTACAATTTATCCCCACTTCCACATTATAGGGTTCAAGGGCTGCTTACTTCTGTTCTAAGATTGTTCGTGGGTTTTGATTTTGCCATTTATTTTCTTATGCTCCCCTTTAATGAAATGATATATAGAATTCAAAATCTATGTTTTCACCACTACTATCTTCCTAGAATATTTCAAATCCTTTTAGAACAGCCAGATTCATTTATATTGGCCTTATCTTTCTAGATAGGAATCAATTGACACAAAGGAAAGGTGAGCTGAGACCCTTACAGGTACTGTATGTGCCTGTGTGTGTGTACAAGTATGTGTTGATTTGTGAGAGTGGAGTGCTGCTTCTGGTAGTGTTGCTATATGTGCTTATGGCTGTGTCCTTGAAATCTGATGTTCTGGCCAAACACAGTGTTCACATTTGAGCACGGGAAGTTTTTCCTTTGTTGTTTGTGGCAGTGTTTGTAGAATTAATCTTTATTTTGAAGAGTATTTTTGTCCCCTGGATGACACTGGCACTGCAACCTTGTTAATTCTGCTGTGATAGCTTATTTTCTCTGTAACTCTTTATTTCCCGCCTCTAAACGTCTCAGCTATTCTATTTTGGAAAAACAAACAAACAAATGCACAAACAACTAAAACCCTAGGAATATAGTAGACCTTGGGGTATGTCTTTGGTTTGCCACTTTAGCTCATTTTTCAGTAGAAGTCTGGATAGCTCCAATCCCATTTGTACACTAGATTTCTTGAAATTTTTCATTTTATCTTTCAGAAACAACTGGATAAGATAGGTTAATCTTGAGTTCTAGATAAAGGAATCAAGTTAGGAAAATGGAAACGCTGATTTTAATTTCAGACAAGTTCTGTTAACACTAGTGAGTGAAAGATTTGCTTATCTCTTTTTGATGTCATCATCTAATTGTGTTTCGCTATCTGGGCAACTGAATAATAATTGTACAAAATGAGACTGATAAGATGGTGACGTTTCAATGCTTATTTCATTTTACGTTTCTAATATTTAACACTTAGATTGCATCGATTACAGAGGATGCAACCTCAACAACGGGCTTCATCTACATTGGTGATGTCAGCAATTGGAAATACAGTGCTGCGTGGCCAGAGGGGAATTAAATACAAACAAGACCAAAAAACTCACTCCAAATGTACTAGCAATGAGTTGATTCTGACTTATACTGACCATATAAAACAGGATAGAACTACCCCTGTGGGTTTTCAAAGATATAAAACTTTTATGGGAGCTAAAAATATCATTTTCTCCCCCAAAAGGCTGGTGTGTTTGAACTGCTGACTTTGCAGTTAGAAGCCCAGTGCATAACCCATTATCACCAGGGCTCTGTAAACAGGGACATGTGAGATCAAATAAGAGTTAGTAGAGGTTGAAATAATAAGAATATTGACTTTAAACTGTATATGAAGTACTTTGAACATAAACACTACATGACTGTGTTCTATAATAATATTTCTAATCCCTTGACCACTGATTCAGTATTAAATACGCTTATATAAAAAAAATTCTCTGAAATGAATGACCAGTTTCTTAATACACAAATGACAAAATATACTTTTTAAAGGAAATTACTGGTAAATTGCTTTACCATATAAATAAGCCCTTTCGCTCAGTAGAAAGCAAATGTTTTGAGAATAATGAGGGAAACAAATGTATAAAAGTACTTGAATCAATGGATATATGTATGGATTGTGATAAGAGTTATACAAGCCCCCAATCAAATGATTAAAAAAAAAAAACCCATTCCATTTATACCCGAGGACTGAGACTTGTTTAGACAAATAAATGAATAACAAGGCCTTTATAAAAATTATATATACTTTATTGTTAACTAGATAGGTGCAAACGTAACTTTTGGGTCACGCTCTGAACACAGAAATTGTCCGGAACACTCATAGTCAAAGTAGAAAAAACTTTTTCTGGTGGAAAAATTGATCATCCATAAAACTATTCTACTTTTTGAATAAAGACCACTTATTCATTAAAAGTGAGGCTAACACATTTCCAACTGCATATCACACTCCTGTGGACACTGCTGCCCCCTCTTTAGCAAACAACTTCTCTTGATGGACTGTCGCTCTACCTGAACAACATTTCCATGTGAGTAAGCATACAGTTCATCCTTTGAAATATCACCTTTCGTCCTTCCTCTGGTGGACAGAAACTAGGCGAAGCATTTGAAATTCTGAGGCGTGGACAGCAAAAGCAAACAACTGTAACTTTGTAACTGCCATTCAATTCTGAATGTCAAAGCTGAGTCTCTGTTCCGCCATCCAGAGCCACGTGACTCAGCCTCTTGACGGCTCGAGAACACATGGAGTTGCAGGCAGGTCACTGAGCTTGCTCAAATGTTCCCACTCCATTATACTTCCACATAGCAGCTCCTTACCACTTTAGGATGACATTGTTCCCGATGCTACTCATTTCTCCTGGTGCCTGCGTACTTCTCCATACACCCTACCCTATAAACACCATGATGGTGCCACTGTCAAGTCATGCTATGCTTTCTTGAAACCAGTGTCTGGCATTGATAGAAGTTTAGATTCAGGCGAGAATTCATTTTCCTTCAGAAAAATAGATTTACATAAGTTGTACTAAATAAATTCATGTTTACACACACACACAAAGATGTAAATCAGTTCAATTTACAGTTGATTGGGATAACATCTCTCACTCTCCGTCTTTAAACCATTTCTCTATGCATCTTCTTCCAGTAAGATGACTTGAGGCTGTCACTGTCTACAGAGCACTTGCAATGGCATCTGCAGGCCTCGATAAACATCATGTTCTTCTCCAGGACCTCATCATCAAGACACCTGAACTCCACAGACGGGGTGGTGGTTTTTTTAGGTGTGCAGCACCGGCCATCTGTGCAGACTCCGCAGATCTTGATATGGTAGCTCTTCACACTGATGCAGCCATCGAACTGCAACTTGATAAGCTAGGGCATTTTGATGGCACAGATGCAACTGTTGCCCTCGTAAGAAAGACAAAGGAGAAGAAATCATTGACTTTACATAAAAAGTGCCCTATTTGAACTCTGTCTTACTAGCCACAAGCCTCACTTTGTCTGACTTTTGCTTATATTTTGAGGAGAGGAAGTTTGAGTCTCACTTGTAAGTTTTGCAGAAATAGACCTAGCTTGACTTAGGATGTCTCAAACTTACTAAAGCTGTGGCAGATTCTGTAGGGGGAAGCTAGTGGTTACTATTGCACAGCATCCCATTCCTTTTAAATAGATCAATGGTTAATATTCGGGGGAGATAATGGGCCTGTAATAACAAGGCTGGTAAGGGACCTAAGCTTTGGTCCTATCCATTTGCATTTCAGGAACATTAGTGAATAAAAGCAGAACAGTAAGATACCTTTATCTGACTTTCCAGTTGAGTTTCACAAGGCCCGATGAAGCAGAGGCGGGTCTGCTATTCCCCCATGCGTTCAATGTTGTTATTGGTATACCATGTGGGGAGGCCCAACCCACAAGTCTTGGAACAGGCACCCCCCTCTGTGGTCTGGACCTGGCAGTTGGGTTGCATCATTCTTGGGTCTGGGGAAACAGCCTCTTCAAGTTAGTAAGCCATGAGGACAAAGCATGCCAAATCTAGGTAAATCCAATGTTAGGACTCAGTCTCTGGGTTCACTGTTTCTGACAAGAGTACATCACACGTGGGGAAATCATGAATCAACTCACCTGCAAGGGCAGAGCCATGCATTGTGTGGTTCTTGGACTTATCGCACACCCACTCCTCACAGCATTTCCCTGGAATATTGACCAACTGCGGGATGGGGCAGTCAGACCTGGGCAGGCAAATGAATGGGGGGCCCAGGGGCTTGCAGCTCATTTTCCCACTCCTGCAAGCGCACATTCCTCTGTAGCCCCTCTGGGACGTCTCTCAATTCTTGTGCTCCTTCCCTTCAATATAGCAGACAGCACCTTCCTTAGCTGAAGGAGAGGAAGGAGATGCAGAGGTGTGTTAAATTAGTCTCTGAAGCTGGAAGTATAAGTACATCAGGGATATACTATGAGCAGCTAGCGAAATTTGATTTCTTGCTGGTGTTTCAGTGAGCGAGGAGCTGGATGGACACTAAGTATCGCGGTGGGTGAGGCTGTAGGTCCTACCTCTGCACACTCCGATCCTGACATTGGTTGGGGCGTCATAGCTACAGTAGAGGTCATTGCGCACATCACAGATGTCACGCTTTGTGCACAAATCGCCCAGTTGCTTGGCGCACATGGGGCAGCATCCGCAGCCATCCAGCACCAGGGTCACGCCAACAGGGCAGCTGGGTGCTTCCGTGGTAGCACACTGGCACAGCCTGCTGCAGTCCTCAGCGGTGGCTCTCTGCGGAGAGAGGCGGCTATCAGCGGCTACCTCAGTAGGACAGAATCATGGACCACCACCCCTTCCCAGCCTTGCTTACGCAGTTGCAGAGGGTAAGCAGGAGAACCAAAGCAACGAGAACTGAGCCTGTGCTGGTGGCAGCCATGCGTGCTGTTGCGGAGTGGATGGCTACAGCTGAACAGGCGCTGGAGGTCAGCTTGGTCAGCGGTCTGCCTTGGGCTTTTGTTGGAAGTTGGTACCTGGATGTGCTGGAATGTAGCTGTGTTGGATACTGTCAGCCAAGTGGCTGGCGTTGGCTTGGAGGCAGTTTCTCTCCTGTGGTTGGAGTTGCAATGCCTGCCTCCTTCCAGTGGAAGGAGTTGTTGTGTGAGACTTGGGCTGGCTGACCGTGTTTCCCAGCTGACAAATGAGCTGCACGGAGTCCTACACAAGCAAGGACTTTCCTCCCATTCCTCCCCACCTTCCTGAGTCACCACCTCACACTGGATTGAACCTGACTCCCGGACACTCTGCATTTCCCCTATCTGATGAAGGTGTTGCACTCCCTAAGTGGGGAGAGGGAGGGGGAGAGAGACAGACAGACAAAGACACACACACACAGAGAACAAGAAGAAGCCTAATATCTCCAGCACCAAATAGGATTTTTTCCAGTTGCTTCCACACCACTCCTGATTTATATCATTTAAAGAGAAGCTGGCAATCATTATTATCATTTTATAGACCCACTTCTTTCCTGAAGGTTGTGCTTATTCTATTCACTAACAGAATCCATCTTTAGCAGGCAGGTAGCTGAAGAGGCTGTATACCAACAGGGTTTCTTAAAACAATCAAAAGGACTTCCTTTTTATTTTTCTGCAATAATTTTAGTTTTAGAAAGTTGCATGGGCTTGAAATTTGCCCGAGGGCAGAAAAGGAGTTAATTTATATTAACCATCCGAAGTCTCTGAGATGTCTACTTGGATTCCATATTGGAATAATAATATGCATTTGGCCCATTTTCATTTGAGACACAGGTTTGGCTGCCCATTGCCAAATAACATAGAGAACAAATCCAAGAGTCTGACTCTAGAGACAGTTTCCTGGGGAGAATTCCAGCACCCTTGTTTTGTTATATCTTTTAAAATATGTAGTACTTTTATTGTTGGAGGTATGAGAAGGAGGGAATAAGCAGACATCAATGTTTGTCCAAAATGGGTCTATTGTTAATGGGAGCAATTTTCAGAAATTTAGAGTGTATGAATTCAATTGTGTGACACCCTTCCCACTCACCCCATGCAAATATGCATAGTAAATCCTAATGCCTGTGTGTGGTTATAGCCCACTTTAGTAATAGGTTGCCTTAGGGTAGGGAATATCTTGAATCAATATTTTCTGAAGTAGAAATGAGATGAAGCAAACTAGAAGAAGAAGCAGAGACACAGAGAAAGAAAAGCCACATCACCAGAAGTCACCTAGGAGCAGAAGCACTAAAGGGTGAGGACCTTCCACCAGAGCCAACAAAGAAATCTTTCCCTAAAGCAGTGGTTCTCAACCTTCCTAAAGCTGCAACCCTTTAATACAGTTCCTCGTGTTGTGGTGACCCCCAACCATAAAACTATTTCTGTTGCTACTTCATAACTGTAATTTTGCTACTGTTATGAATTGGGTGAACCCATGAAAGTGTCGCTTGACCCCCAAAGAGGTAGCAACCCATAGTTTGAGAACCGCAACTCTAGAACCAGCTCCCTGAATTCTGATTTCTATCCTCCCAAACTATGAGACAATTGAGTTCTGTTGGCTGTCAGTTGTGGTCTTTCTGAGATAGCAGTACTCTAAAAAAAGACCCTCACATTCTAGACAACAAAACCAGAATTTGGTTCTGAGAGTGGGGTGCTGCTTTAGCAGAGTGTATAATGAGGATATCATTTTAGAATCGGGTAATGCATAGAAGCAAGAAGAGTTCAAGATGCCTAATAATAAAAACCCACACTGCCTTGAAGAGACTCTTGGGAGAACTATAGAAATCAAAGAAAATTATCACCATGGGATTGAACAAGGGAGAAAAGGCAATGTTTATATGCAATACTAAATAATGTGTCTGAATTGAGTTCAAATATTTAGTGAGAAGTAGAACTTCTAATTGATGAATTGGGATGTCTGGCTAATGAGATTTTAAAGCCAGATATAGAAGGGACCACATGCGTTAGTCTTGCCACTTATAAGAAATTAATAAAAGAATGAGATGGACTTAAAATTGAACTGTGAAAAATGAAAACTTCAAGATTTGGAAAATTCTATGATGCAAACTAAATGTTTGTATCCTGGAATATTCACTAGTAACATAGTTCAAAAATCTTTTGTAAGACTTCCAAAAAGTGGCGCAAAGGTATGAACCGCCATCTACACTTCCCTGTGTATTGTCAATTTGGGGGATTAGAATTGAGCCCTGGTCTCACAGTGCCTCGGGGGCTTTTTTGCCATTTCTCTGGAGCAGTGCAGTTATACTCACTGCGACCCACATCCTCCTGGGTTTCCCCATGAACCACGATCCCTATTGTTTCCCAATGCCAGTGACACATGGCCAGGGCTTCTAGGCTCTCCAGTCGTGGAGGCAACTGTGCCATCTGTTTGCCTAGAGTCCCACCCCACACCTGCACAGGCATTGTGCAGTCCCCGGTGTTTCCTGCCTACAAGCCACACATGCACCACCAGCCTGCTCCTCTCGTTCACCACAGGCCTGAGCTCTGCTTGCCACCAATCCATGCAGTTGCGTGAGCCCCTGCACTGCCTGGACTAGATGCCCTAAGGTCACACAAGGACATCCCCATGGACTCCTGGAGGTACTGGACCCTGGAGATCACTGAGCCCAGCTGATTACAATACAAATCAGTTTAATTCCATTTTCAAACCCCTGCTTAGTCCCCTAGTAGCAAGGATGCAGATAGGCCCTCCACATAGATGACCCTGGCTTTCTAGGGAGAGAGTCATCCCCAGAGAGACCGAAATGTAGCTCAATCTGGCTCCAAGTAGTTTTAAGGTATTTATTATTTAAATCATTTTATTGGGAATTTGTACAACTCTTATCACAGCCTATACATTTGTACATATGTTGCCATCATTGTTTTCAAAGCATTTTCTTTCTACTTGAGCCCTTGGTATCAGCTCCTTATTTTTCCCCCTTCCTCCACGTGCGTCCCTCCCTCATGTACCCTTGATAATTTACAAATTATTATTTTTTATTGTCTTGCACTGTCCAATCGTCCCACCCCATCCACTTGTCTGTTGTTCATCCCCCTGGGAGGGGGTTATAGTTTGGTCACTGTGATTGGTTCCCCCTTTCTCTTCGCACCTTCCCCTTCCCCTCCTGGCATGGTTACTCTCAATATTGGTCCTGAGGTGTTTATCTGTCCAATATTCCCTGTGTTTCCCGCTCTTATCTGTACCCATGTACATGCTCTGGTCTAGTCAGATTTATGAGGTAGAATTAGGGTCATGACATTAGGGGCGAGGAAGCATTAAAGAACCAGAAGAAAGCTATATGTTTCATAGGTGCTACACTGCACACTTACTGGCCTGTCCTCTCTCCACAACCCTTTTGTAACAGGATGTCTAATTGCTTACAGATTGGCTTTGGACCTCCACTCCTCACTCCCCCCACCCTCATTCCCATTATGACTTTTTGCTCTGGGGCTTTAATGCCTGATACCTGATCTCATCAACACCTCATGATCACACAGGCTGGTAGTTTTTAGACCTTTTCTTATTAGCTTTTGAAAAAGAAATCACAGGGATACTTTCCTTGCCAGAGGAATTAGAAGTCCCTTTTCCTGGTGTGGCAGTGTGAATACAGTGTCCCACTGGCCTTAGCCAGACTGCCTTTTGATCTCCTACCTGCAGTTTATTATAAACTATAATAAACTATATCTATCCTCGGACTGTTTATAAAGAGCCCAGGATTCTGTGTTATGCAGCAATGTACTTACTGTAAAGGGACCTTCTGTTATACAAACAACTAATTGAAGGATGATACTTTCCCTTTCACAATTTACAGGATCAATAAGGGATTCTGATAGATTTAATATAACCCCACAAGTCCAAACTGCCACAAATTCTAGAACCTGCTGCCTACACCTCTGAAATACTTTTCTGCTAATTTGAGTACAAAACGTATATCCCATAGCCCTCTTTTCCAACTTGTTAAAATTTAACACATTTAACAGGATGGCTTCTCGAGATAAATACCACTATCTAAACCATACTCCTGAGCACCTATAGCCTATGTATCCTATACACCCAACTAACATACCCTTATCATCTATAGACAATGCCTTCTCCAGCACCTACCTGATCTTCCCCTATCCTATAGAGCCAGCCCTTCCTCAATACACATCACAGAAGCTGACATGGCCCTTCAGTTCATATGTGATGTGACACACATCAACACCAGCAGCTACACCCCCCCCCAAATCTGCAGAAACAAAAATTAATTTTTTTAATGACAATGAATTTTTTTAAACCATGACACAAAGGAAGAGTCAACCCTTGGATTGCCAGATATTGAATTCAAGAGAATGTTGTTGACAATCATAAATGATATTAGGGAATGAATCTTGAAACCAGATGAACAAAGAGAGATACAACAAGGCTCACACCAAAGGGAAATACACACTTTAAGGGATGAGGTAGCAGAACGAAGAAACAAGGTGAAAGATCTCCACAATCAAAGGGAAGAAATGAACAATCAAATCAGTGACCTTGAAGCTAACCAAGCAGAATTCAGGAAACAAGAGAACAATCAAGCAGAAAAGTCAATAAATCTGGAGGAAGTGTGAGGATGCTGTGGGATTCCATGAAGTCCAGCAATATTCAATCATTGGGGTCCCTTAGCAGGAAGAAACAAATGACTAAATGAAGTTTCTCACACATAGGACTTCTATTTTAACAGTGGAGATTTTAAAGCAGGACTAGCAATCTCAGTTAACTTGCTAGGTTATGAACCAGCATAACTTGCTAGATAGACTTCATGATAATGTAAATTTCAGCTCCCAGCTCATCTTGAGAGCTGCCTAATTGTGAGACATTCTTATGACACTTGGGATGATTTGAAAGAGTGAAAAAATTCTTAATAAATAAATTTGTCCACCTGTTTTTGAACTAACTTGAAAAACATATTTTTTTCTCTAAATTTTCCCATAATACTTTAGGTTCACTTGAGCTGTGTTGCCCTTCATGCTTTTTGCACTGTAGGATTTTAGTATCTTGCAATGCTCTGTCTTGGTTCATTTTTCTCATTCCTTCCATGCTGGATTTAGGGGAAGTTAGTGGGAGAGCCTTAGGCCCTTCTGAATGCCCTAAGGAAATGATCCCATGTCTAGAATTGAAAAATAATTTTTTAATTCCATGTGGGGGTGCAGCTGTTTTCCCACAACGGCATACCAAATGACCCCTTGATTTAAAATGGGTACAGACATCTCAAGTATGGTTTCCTGATAGGTATAAACTGTAACTCTATAAATACAATGAAGCAAAAATTTGCTTACGCGATCTTTCTTTATAAACCATGGTATATCAGATTTAATCACTGCCCTAATTTATTTTTCATAATCTGGATGAATTATTCCAGTAAAAACCTGAACACTTTGAGAATTTAGATTGGACTTTCCCAATAAACATTCTATAGTTCTTTTAGGCAGAGGACCCCAAACACCATTCTTAATAATTTCAGGTTTCATTACAGTTTTTGGCTTTACCTCATAACTTTGAATAACTCCAGTATCAATTTGAATTCCTTGAGTACTCAGGTTAATCTTCCTCATAAAATCTGTACTGCTCTTTCAAGCAGAAATGCCTGCTTTTTAGTATCAACAGGCGGTTGCAAGGGCATCTGAGCCTTCTCTTGGTTAGTCAAACTTACTGCAGCGAGAACAGAGGCTGGGCTTTCACAAGTTTGGTTAGGCCTGGTCTCCTGCTGTGGGTCTGGGTGATAACTGCAAATTCTCTCTAAGATTTTCTTTGCTGCAGCAGACAGACACCTGGGCAGGGCCTGCATCAAGCGCCTTTCTCTATTTCACTGCCAGAAAGCATTTGTTAATGGAAATCTCTTACTGTTGAATCTTGAGCTACATTGACTCACCCAATGAATTCCCTTCCTACAGGAGTGCAAAGTCCAGATACTTTTATACTCTAGCTCAATGTTCCTGGCCCAAGCTCTGGCACAAGCCGCAGCTCACTTTTTGCAGCCAGGCTGATTGGCCTGTGCTGTTTGTTAATAATAGGAAAAGCCATCCTAATCTCTAAATCTTTCTCCTCTGCAATCCCTCTTTCTACCCTTCAAAGTACAGGTGCTTTTCTATACTTTGCCTCTTTGCTTCTATTTTCTTCTCCTGGCTTCCTGGATTGGAAGATCACTGAAGTCCACTTCCAGGGCCTCATCTACTGTGTTAGCTCTCTCAGTTTGCATTTCTGTGGGACTAATCTCTTCATTTCTACCTCAGCACTGGCTTTCTTGATTGTTTGACAATCTCTAGTTTTTTCTACACTAAATTCTAGCAGGGGAGCTGATCCTTTTGATATCATTTCCCCTTCTGATTCAGGATTAGCTTTCTCACCATTTTCTAAAACCTTTCCATCTGTTTGATACCCATTCTACTTGCCTTTCACCTGATTTAATTTGGGTTTCTCAGAGGCATCTGGATACTCTGCTGGTTTTGTTTCTTTGCTTTCCCTACCTTTGAAATCAAGGGAGATCCATGGCATTGTTGATAGATTCGCTTTGAGTTTTGGAATTCCCTTCCTCTTGTTCTGTATTACCTTTAGACCTTCAGAGTCTGTAGTCCCTCAAGGGCATGGAGGCTTTGGGCATGAGGTTTTGTTCAGAAACAGAGTCTTTAGATAACAAAGTAGTTCCTGCTCCTTTTCCCCTAAATTTTCATAACCTAAGTAATACTCATGGAAAGAAACTTTGGCTTGTTTTTCTAGATTTGGATAGCTCACACAAGTTTTCTCACTAGACTGATTCTCCTCTTTTTTTTCCTCCTGCATAGGTTCTAAGACCATCTTAACTTGAGCCCAAAGAGACCTTGTCTCCACAGGGATATTCTCCCCTTCTCTCTCTGATTTCTTTAATTTGTACGTACTGCCTCCCAAGTTCCTAGATCTAAAGTTCCTTTGTCTGAGAACCATGGATTATAATTGTAGAAAATCATGCATCTTTTTATTCATTACTACTACCTTCTGTTTTTGTTTTTTTGGTAAATATGTGAGAGTAATAGCATCAGGCTTAGATTTACTTCTGTCTTGCCCCATCGTCCTCTTTAAAATATTATATTATTATTCTTATTCCTATTATATGCAAATACCCCAAACCGGATCCTCACTTCACACAATTTCCTCAAATCACTCAACATTCCGGTGGGGCCAACAATTGTTACAAGGGGTATAACTCTACAGAGTTATTTTCCTACTGCCCCACATTGGGCACCATTTGTGATGGTAACCAGCCCCTCACAACTATCACAGGTTTGGTAGCCACAACTCTATGGTTATGATATACAAGATTATAGCAAAGTCATAGAGAACAGGAGAAACAGGAAAGAGAGTAAAATAAAGAAGTGTGACACATTTCATTGTAGCATGGTCACCTCAGCACCTCTTGGTGGTACACATGGAGGTGGGATATGAGAGGACAGGAGAGAGCTTTCATGAGAATTTAATTCTAACCAAACATAAATCTTTAGAGGCATTCATGCCCATGATTACCGATAATGACCACCATCATAAGAAGGGGTTGTACAATAGAAATACAAGCACTAGGAGGGGGGATGACCTAGGTGTGTACACACAACTGTAAAGAAGGGGAATCAGAGTGCATATGTGGCCAGATGCGTGGACCCTAGACTCAATATAGTAGCCTAACCTTAGTAATCCTTGAGTGGTCCCAGGCTTGCCTTTGGGCACTCCTTCAAGGGAATAATATCAGAAGTAAGTGGACCCTATTTAGGGTGAGTCAGACTGTACCGTCTGGTTGCTCTAGATGGCTGATACCTTAAAGAGAATAACCTCTGGCCTGGTTTTGTTGATGTAGTGTACAGTCATTTACATGTGTAGCAAGCAGCAACTTGGGTTTGGCATGTATTTGGGGAAGACAACTTGGTAGAAATCTTTCTGTATCCCAAACTACAGTTAAAATTGTAAGGGAATATTTAGAAGAAATTTTCCCCAATATCACAAAGGAGAAGAGGATAAGCCTCCAGGAAGCACAGAGAACACCAATTATGTTACCCTCCCCCCCCAACACACACAAACAAACATCAAGACATATAGTAGTCAAATTATAAAGTAATGAAAAGGAGAAAAAAGCAGTCTCATATAAAGGTAAACAGATGAGAATAAGCATAGCCCTCTCTACAGAGACAATGCTGGAAAGAAAAATTCAGAGTAACACATTCTGGACCTTGAAAGACAACAACTGACCCAAGAATCTTTTTCCAATGAAGTTTTCCATCAAATTTGAAAGAGAAATACTTTTTTTCTCAAATAAGGAAATATTTCGGCAACCCATAAATACCCAACCAGCATTATGAAAAATACTATCCAGTTCTTTATGGGAAGAAAAACGATAACCTCAGCACATGAACATGAGACCACCACAGCGTGTAACACTACCCAGAAACCAAAACATGGGAAACAGCACCCAAAACATCTCAGATCAAATGGAGAATTGAAGGCAAGTCTAAACTCCTCAATTACACGAGTTATATGTTGGAAGTCACAAATGTATGGACTAAAGAGCCATATTAAAAAAGGAACCAAAGTGTTGTCAATGCAGAAGGACACACTCGGAAACGGCAGCAGAGAATGGATGCACAATGCAAAGAAAGAATGCCACCATTGTCATTAACTGCTCATGTGGGACTGCTGAATTGTTCTATACTTTGCTAAGTGCATTTTCAACCATAACCAAATAAATAAAATTTACTTGTGAATCATTTAAGCAAAGTTCTAGAAAACGTCAGCGTAATGGGCCACATGTTGGACTACTGACTACTGAGTACAATGGGTTGGGCCACAGGGGGTTGAAAACAATTAGAAAAGTGATTCCTTGGGAGGAGGTACAAGGAACATAATGGAGTCTTGGAAGTGTTTCTTTATCTTAAATTAGGTAGTATTTAAGTAGGTGTCTACATATATAAAACTTGTAAAAACACATGGAAGACTTGTGTATATTGTCAATATACTAATGTATATTGTCATGTTTTGAGATTGATTGGGAAGTAATCAATCCATGACATAGAAAATATAAACCCTTCCTGAAAGTGTCAGTAGGATTACAGTACCCGACACACTTGGTGCTACTGCAGAAGAGATTGGACCAATCTGTACCCACCTCCAAAATAAACCAGAGATGGTTTAAACTAATAATATTTTAGCCAAGTGTTTATTTCATAATAGTTTGTTAAACAGAATTTGATATATATTTTTGTAATTGTAAGTTTCCAATTTGTCTCACATAATTTGCATTATTTTATAATCAGGATAGAATTACTTAAACAATTCTTTTATCTCATTTAAAAAAATATCCAAGAACATG
The DNA here is from genome assembly GCF_000313985.2 of Echinops telfairi. Classification (NCBI taxonomy): domain Eukaryota; kingdom Metazoa; phylum Chordata; class Mammalia; order Afrosoricida; family Tenrecidae; genus Echinops; species Echinops telfairi. The sequence goes on along the minus strand of NW_022107431.1, from coordinate 65,428,054 downwards.
GGAAAATCCAAATGTCTTTGGTCATTTCAGGTAAACAAAATTATGGATTTTGGATGAATTGTTCATAATATGTAAGCAAATAAGAAATTCAGCTCTTCAGTCCATTACCCCATAATTAATGAAGTGCCTTGAGCCATGTGTAGCACAGGTGGCTTCCAGAAAATCACAAAATTGTGAATATTCTGATATTCTTTTACCGACATTTGAGGGGGACCAGCCTCCACAACCAAATGGTTCTAAGTGGCATTTGTATAAATGAGGGGTAAATTGAAGAAATTCCAACAAGGCATGTAAGGGCTCACCTCTTCCATGGAGACCAAAACCAGAGAGTGAGTGATGTATTCTCTCACAAACTTATATAAACTCCAGCAAACAAGCTCAGTTAAAAACATACAAAACAGGAAGGGATTGTATTGGAGGCATACACATAACAGAAAGGAAATAGGCTAGGGATATTCAGCCATAGGAAGGGGAGGTACTAGAGGCATACATGTGACAGGATTGTGCATACATAACAAAATGGGAAGGGTCTAGAGTTGAGATGGTGGCCTAACTTTGGTCATCACTGAGCTGGATTGACTTTAGGTGTCCCTGAGTCCTTCTCCAGGGCACAATCTATGATCCTTATCAGAAGAGAGTGGCCCCTACTTAGGGTGGGACAGACAACAGGGTCTAATGCCCTCAATGGCAAACAACCTTCAGGCAGATGGCCTTCAAGAAGATATCCTTCCATCATATATAGTAGCAACCATGTGCTTGCAAGCAGCCCCATAAATTTGGCATTAATATGTGACATTGTGGGGACAACTTTAGTTAGGAGAATGGAACTGGGATACATCTCCAATCCATGAAACTGAAGGCCTCCCTCCAGGAGAGTGTTGACCTCCCAGACTCCTTATAGCATGAGCAGAGTTTAAATCTTACCTCAGTCAAGAACTGTTTGTTCTAATAATGTAACATGTGTGATACTCATCTTCCTGACACAATTGCTGAAGACACAAAGGGTACAGAAGCAAATGTGGTGAAGAAAGCTGATGGTGCCTGGCTATCACAAGATACAGCATCTAGGGCCTTAACGGCTTGAAGTTAAACAAGGGGCTATCCAACATGGAAGCAGCAAACCCCAAATGGAAAAAGCACACCGACCAGTGTGATCATAAGACGTCAATAGGAAGAGGTATCAGAAATTCAAAAACTAGCAATCAAATTGACATGAAAGAGTGTAGACAAAGCGGGAAACAAAAACCCACCTGTAAGATAATTGGACAGTCCTTCCTAAAAGGGCCACAAAGAAGGAATGAGATATCCTGGGTGCAGTAGAGCGCTGATGAGTAAGGTTTCCTCCCCTTACTATTTTGATCTTCATTTCACCTTGTGAGACCTGTGTATGTTCATTTGTATTATTAAGGTTGCTCAAAGCATGAAATCCAAGATAGATAAAGACTTCAGAAATACTAAGGGGAATAATGATTCCGTGAGGGTATGGGTAGAGAGGGGGGGTAAAGAAAGAAGAGAGAATCAATAGCAATGACAACAGTATAATCCCACTCAAGGGGAATGAATAACAGAATTGAAGGGGAATGTTTACATTAGATGGCGTAATATACACAAATAATAGTAATGAATAATATAATAATGATTCCTGGGGGTAATGGAAAGAGGATAAGGGAGGGGAGGAGGGGATGAAGAGGAGCTTACATCAACAAATTCAATAAGAAAATGTTTTGAAAGTGATGATGGCAGCAATTGTACAATTATCCTTGATCTAAATGAATTATGGATGGTTATACTAGCTGTAAGAGCTCCCAATAAAATTAATTTTTTTAAATAAAGAGCATGGAGAATTTGTCAGCATATAGTCTCTTGCTGGTTCTGTTTCCCACAAATCCTCCTTTTGTTTGCTTTTTTCACTCAAAAGGGCTAGAGAGGTGGTCGCTTGCTATTTATTGGAAGTTTTCTGACTGCAATGCAAAAATAATGACAATAAGTGATACAGACAGACCAAAACAGCCTATGGCATGTACACTGATAGGGGTTTCTGGGTTAAGCTCCCTCATTCCATACACCAATTGATTAATTGTTCTGATGCTAGGGAATGATTGAAGATCTGAATGAATTGAAAATCCCCACTTTGAGCTATCTGGTACCTGATGGGATGTTATCCTTACCTCAGCTAGGAGATTTTGATTGAAAATTTGCTTTTTTAGCTGATCAGCACCTAATGAGATATTTCCCTTAAATCCCTGCCAATGGTTTCTAATTAAAGCCCAATCCTGTAAAGTGACATTATATGGATTAGGAGTTACACAGAACCTGCAACATTGTAATCCATTTTAGCTTCATATGATATTGAATATCCATAGAGCAATCTTCAAGTAAACGCACAATCTGTTGGAGTAGTGTACTCACGTGTGCAGAGAAATGTTCAGTGATGGTAGAGTACTGGAGTGTCTCAGGCAATGTCAGCAGTGGTAGAAATGATCATAAGTATCAGGAAGTTAGTAATTGCCATTGTCACGAATCTGCGAGGTCTTTTTGATTAACTTCAGCAACAGAAAGTAAGGTCTCTGCACTGCTGTCCCATGCTCCATGTCACACCATCGGTTGTCCTCTCTTTCCTGGGCTTGGGTTTAACTCGTCACCACGGGGAAATCCATTTACTCTCAAGTTTGCCTGAAAAGACACAAAACAAAAAGAGCATCCCAAGGGTGGTTAGAGGACCCGGATTACGGACACAGTTATTGACCTTCCACCAAGTGTTCTCTGGATCAGTTTTCTCTGTAAGAATAGAAAAATATTTCTCTGCCCTAGTTACATCTAAACTTTTTGGAAGGGATAAAAAACTAGAGTCTCTAAAGCTAAATGAAGTTTGTCATGTATAGAATTGCCTTTGGTGCCCCCTGCTGTTGAATAATTGAGATTTTAGCGTTCCTTTTGTCCAATTCAACAAGGCCCTGGCCTTGAGGGTTGAAAGGGATTCGTGTCATCTGATGAAAGTTCCAATCTTGACAAAAACTGCAAATACGTAATGGGGCTATTATCCATCTTCAGATGTTTGGAGGCCCATCACAGGAAAACCAGACAGTAAATGGTTGATGACATGCTTTGTAGATTCGCCAGTCATGGCTGATGCCCATAAAAATCCTGAGACAGGATTGATAGTAATGTGTACAGCTCCAAGGCATCCAAATGAGGGTATGTGAGTGGCATCCATTTGCCCGTGTGCATTTGACTGAACTCCACCTGGATTGACTCCATCAGGTCCCACCCTCAGTGATGTTTGCTGACAGTGAGTACATTCTCTGACAATCTGTCTGGCCGTGACCAACATTAGCTGACACCACCTCTGTTTTAACCTAGCAGCGTTGTTGTGCAGACTTTGATGTTCAGCTTTAGGGAGTGCAACAGTAGCGAATGCCTTGTGAATTCACACATCTGCTTTAGCATTTCGCATAGAAATGCGCCCTGAAAACTGGGTGTGTGCTCTCATGTGCTCTGTGAAGATCAGATGGAGCTGGGACCTTCTATGAGGTTGTAGAGTGATGAATGACTTACCAATGTCAGAGTGTGGTCTGACTTCAGTTTTGCTGATTCAAGGAAAAGAGCACACTTTTACTGTACACACTGGATCACTGATTGTGTTGATAAGCTGCTTTACGTCTTTGACTAGAAGAATGAGAGTAAATATTTCTGTGTTCTGAGCGGATGTGTAACAAGTTTGAAAGAATGGGGGAGAGGAGCCCCAGTAAGCTGCTAGGCCATTACTGGAGCCCTCTCTGAAGTAAGTGGGGGCTCCTCAATCGGCTTGTGGATGAGAGTTAGTTAAGGATCCAAGGAGTTCATTTTAGGAATTCCAAGAACTTTGAATTTCCCCCCAAAATTCAGCTAATGCTCTATAAGTCTGAAAAATATTCTCGAAGAGTTCTAAACTGAGCTGGATTGTAAGGCATTATTCTGATTGATGGCTCATACCCACTCAGTAGTCGGCAGCGATTCTGGTCTCTAGTGACCAGCTGGGCTATTTGTTCCCAGTGAGGCCAAACAACTTTGTGTCCTGTGTTTCCCAGATGGAGCCGCCCTCGGGGCTTGTCCTCTTGTGCTAGTGTGGCGGTGCGGCTGATAGGTGTGTGGAAAATGACAAGGCGGATGCTTTTATCCGGATCAACCAATAAATCTTTCCTTGACTGGTGTGTTCTTTTACAAACTGTATGTCATGGTGAACTTCAGGGGTGAGTCTTCCAGAACTATTTGTTGTGGGTTCCTTTTTAATGTGTCAAATAAGCACTTGAGCCCTTTTGTGGGGTTCCTCAGAAAGGCCTTACTCAATTTATGTCTAATCCTGCCTGAGAGATGGCCTCTCTGCTATTGACTATAAGCTTGTTGTAATATCGCATTATTAGGCACTACTATTAAGATATCATGCACATAGTGGATGATATATGCCTCAGAATAAAATGATCTCTGACTGGTTGTAGAATTTTGCCTATAAAGAACGGACACATTGTGTCTGCTATTCATCATGCCTGAGCTAAGGTTTTTATTTTAAACCTTTTATTTGGAGCCCTATTGTTTAACCCAGGGGTGGTGCAAGTGAATTTATCATAGTCAGCAGGATCTAAATAGACAGTGTGAAAACCATCTTTCCAATATGGTTATGGAATTCTGCCCGTTGGCGATCATGCTATGTGAATGGAGGCCTACTCAGAGGCCCCCCACGGGCTGTATAATTGAGTTCATGGTTCTATAAACCATCTATAAACATATGATGGTTATCAGATTTCTTAATTATAAATACAGAGGAATTCCAAGATCTAAGAGTTTCTTCAATGCAACCTTCTCATAGCTCTTAAACTAACTCAAAAAATAACCGCCATTTCTCTTCAACAAGGGATCACAGTTGCCCCATATCGTATTATTGGGCATCCACTGCAGTTTAATGTGTGCAGACCTCATAAGAGCAGTCCTGATTAAAAGATGAGGATTTTCTAATCCATAACAGTTATAGTTAAGAGTAGCCTTGATTGGAGGATCTCCTTCTTGTTTACTTTGGTCTCTCCCTTTATGTCCTATTTTCCTTATCATCTTGAGATCAGAGGGAGTGAGCACAAGTACAGGCTGCATTGAACTGCACTGCGCTCAGGCCCTGTACTCTGTAGGAGTTGACAATTTTGTCATAGTTTTTCCTGATTAACTTCTCCTGTTTCCTCCACGTTGGACTCAGGAGGCCGCATGGAAGTTAATAGCCACAGCCTAGGCCATTGTTGATGGCTGCTGGTCATGATGTCAGACCCGGAGTCTAAAAATCTTGAAAACTTTTCTTCTCTGGTTTCTAATTCCACGTGGGGGTGCTCTTGCTCAACCAGAATAGCGTTCCAAAAACCTCCATGACCTGTGAGTTCAGATTCCTCAGAAGTTCTTGTTTTTCTGATAGGGATGTAAGGAAACAAAAGTAACTTACCTGTGTGGCCTCCCTTTTCTAAAACGCAGTGAATTTCTGCATTAATTAGGGTTTTAAGTTCCTTCCATAATCTGAACAATAACTGTGGTAACAATTTGAATACCTTGAGTATTTAAGCTACATTTCCATAATAAAGGGAAATGAAATATGATATATTTTTAAAATATAAAATAAAAATTAAAATAAGATTTGTAGAATCTTAAGATGCTACTGTTGCTTCCAGCAGAGGCTACTCCTGTGCTTTGGTTTTAAAAAGCATCTGGGGCACTCTTGAACCTTTTCTTTGCTGGTTCAGGTTAAAGTAATGCAGAATGGGATCTTGAGAGCCACTTCTGAACCTGTTCTTACCAGGGCATGTGGTTGGCACTCCTTTTGAAAATGTCCGATTGCTCCATAAGGAAACATTATCCCTTTGGTCTGATTTCAAGAACTCTCTTCTGCTCTCCCTGTCTCTGCTTTTGAAATAAAATGTATTTTGACACTTGGTTTAGCATCTGCGCTTTTATTATTAAATCATCTTCCTCTAAGGCTTTATGCCCTTAAGCTTACAGAGGCTGCAGTTCCCTGGAGACATACAGACTTTGACCATGAGGTTTTATTCAGAAGTGGAAGCGTAGACAATAAATCAGTCCCTGCTTATTCAGGGTTTTTTTGTTTGTTTTGTTTTTCAAATTTTTTTCACCTAATTCATACTCATTCAAAGAGTTTGCATTTGTAAATTTGAATAGCTCACCCAACACCTCTCACTAGATTGATGATCCCTTTTCTCCTCTGCCATCTGCAGAGGCTGTAAAACCCCCTTAACTTGAGTCCACAGAGGTCATGTTCCTACAGGAATATCCTCCCCCTCTCTGGGTGCTCTCTTTAAATGTGCACAAACCACTTCCCAAGTCTTGAGATCTAAATGTTCTTCCTCCGGAAAACATTTTCCCTACTTGTAGAAAATCTTGCACCTTTCTTTGTATTATTCTATGCCCTGTTTTTTTAAGTAAGTGACTGAGTATAATACAGAAAGTTTTAGATTTACTTTCATCTTGCCCCACGATCATAAATATATATAAATACATACGTGTATCTTTTGGAGAATGTGACCGGGATCCATCTCCAACTCATGAATGTGAAGACTTCTCTCCTCGGCAGCCTTGACCAACAA
>NW_022107431.1:65419217-65420246 GCF_000313985.2 Echinops telfairi | reverse complement strand
CCAGTAGGGGGGGGAGTGTAATTTATTGATAGGAATTCTGCAAGACCTTGCATGATTTATCTCTTCATTTATGTCATTTCTGGTTATATCAAACTATAAGTATAGGGAGTACCCACTACCTGGAGGATGACATCCCTGCTGAGAGCACTCATTGCACAGAGAGGACCATACATGATGTCCCCTCACTGACCGACACTGAAGACATAGGGTGGGATTTGTGCCTGGTCTGACACCTCCCTTCAGTAATTCCCCTCGGTCAGATTGCCCTTGATCAAGCTCTGCCAGGCCTCTTACACTCTCCTCACCACTGATTTTGAATCATATGTTGTTCCCTTTAACTCAGGTATGTTAACACCACTTCCTTCGCCCCACATCACATTCCAGATCTAAAGGTAAGATGTAAGCTGGGAACATAGCAGTTTTTCTCTGAATTGCTGTTGTTGGTTGCTGTTTTGTTGACTTCTACCTTTGATAACAGAACAAAACATTGCCAGGGCCTGTGTCACCTTCAGGAAGCTTGGTGTGTTTGAGTTCCTTGGTTTAGCTATTCTTTTGATTTTTCTGATTAAAGTTTTCCTCATTTTTGATGACCTCAGTTTCGCCAGGTGTTTTGTACTTTTCCAGCAATTGGTCTTTCCTGATGTTGTGTCCAGACTAAGCAAGCCAATTCTCACCAAACTTCTTCTATGGAACACTTTTAGAAATTGAAGTTCTTCAAGGATTGATTGGTTGGTTCTTTTGGCTGTTTATTGATACTCAATATTCTTTACCAGTCACACAATTCTAGTCCATCAGATGGTTCTGTCTTCCATCTTCTGTATAGACGTTTAGAAAATTGTGAAGATGTGTAACTATGAAATAGAGAATATCATTGATTAATTACAATTTACATCAGAAGAACAAAAGATGTTTTAAAACTTCCCTCCAGTTAACAAATGTTGACACAGCATATATAATTTTGATAAATACAATAATTTTGGAAAATTATACAACAGTATTTAGTAATTCTAAATGTCTGTTACCTATGAT
>NW_022107431.1:65417520-65418582 GCF_000313985.2 Echinops telfairi | reverse complement strand
ATACATAGAGATAATAACTGATGCAAGAAGTAATAGATACATAGAAATAATAACCAATAACTACAGGTGATATAGATGTGTGGATGGGAGTTTGGAAAGTCTAGGGAATTTGGGGAGCACACGATATATGCAGAAGGGGGGGCACTAGAACTGATTGTGATTACACAATTCATTTTTAAAATGGAATTTAACCATTGAAAACCAGGAAATGTTCTAAGATTGATTATGGTAATGATTCTGAAAGTGTTGATGAGATTAAAGTACTGAATTTCATGACATATGGATTATGTGCCAATAAAGCTCTCAGTCTCACAATCGCACTGCTGCTTCTCTCTTCTGTCTGTAGTCTCCTTGCCTCTGCTGCTAGTCTTGTCCTCTGACCTCGGCCTAATTCCATTGCTTTGACCCATATTCTCTGTGCTGTAGTCTCTTGTCTCAGCCTCTGCCATTTCACACAGAGCTTCCCAAAGGTGCTCTACTGCTCGCCCCTCTTCCTTGACGGTCCTGAGCTTTCTTTCTCTGCTTGGAAACTCACGCTGATATACAGTAGAATGACTTTGATGGAGGTGTGGATTTTGTCTTTCAGCACATCATAAACCGAGGAAACAAAGGGTATGATTTGATTTGCATCCCTAGTAAGGTGGAGACTTAGAACACTTCCCATCTTATCCCTGAAATGTTATGTAGGAGAGAACTTCCAAATCAGATAACCAAGAACTCAGAATACAAATTATAAGGAATTATGATAACCCATAATCATTCAGTGCACCTTAGGGAGATAATTTAGTTTGCTCCTTTAGTTCTCTGCAAATAACTGAAGCAACCCAGATGCCTTTGTTTCCTAAACCAGCCAGACACATCAGAGCCACATGAGTCTACACCTAGCAATTAACGCCAGAAAGGAAACAGGAGGATGAATGGTGCATCAAGTCTCAAGTCATGGTTATTCACACCAAAGTCCCACTGACTGGAGGGCCTGGGACCATGGAGTGCTTTTGAAACAAACTTTGTCTGCAATGTGTGTGTGTGTGTGTGTGTGTGTGTGTGTGTGTGTGTGTGTGT
>NW_022107431.1:65407133-65417148 GCF_000313985.2 Echinops telfairi | reverse complement strand
CCAAGTGAGCATAACAGAACAGCAAGGAGAGCAAAGCAAAGGCGAGAAGGTCGCAGAATGCCTGGTGGGGTTTGATCAAATGCAATGTAACCCAGAGGAATTACTTAGAGCAGAATGAAGGTGAAATATGATAGTGGGACAGGAGGAAAGTAAAAGGAAATAGAGGAAAGTACTTGGATGTAAAAGCCATTTATAGAAGTATAACTATAGGATTGTATATATGTAAATATATTAATATATAATCATAGGCACATAAGTCTATGCACATATATGTATTTGTTAAGTATTAAGGTAGCAGACAGACATTGGGCCTCTACTAGAGTCCTCCCTCAACCCAAGAACATTTGTTCTAATACCCAGGCATTCTGTGATACCTTCCTGAAACTTTCGCTGAAGACAAAATGAGTGCACAACCAAATGTGGTGAAGAAAGCTGATGGTGCCAGCTATTACAAGCTATAGAGTCTGGGGTCTTAAAGGCTCGAGCTAACAAGCCGCTATCTAGCAGGGAGGCACCAAAGCCCACATGGATGAAGCACACCAACCCATGTGATCATAAGGTGTTGATGGAATCAGGTATCTGGCATCAGAATACCCAAACAAACAACAATTTTGATGTGAATGACAGCGGCCAGAATGGAGACGCAAAGCCCATCTGTAGCTAATTGAAGACCCCCTCACAGAAGAGTCATAAGTAAAGGAGAAGCCAGCCAGGTGCCGTACAGCACCCACAAAAAAACTACATTCCTCTAGTTGCTTCCTCCCCCTCCCCTGCCCCCCTAATTCTGTTTTACAAATCTGGCTAGACCTGTACACTGGTACAGGTAAGAGCTCTCGACTCATGGAATCCAGGACAGATAAACCCCTTAGGAACATGGAGTGGCAATACCATGAAGGTAAAGGGAAGGTGGGGGGAGAAGGGGAACAAAGGGGGTAACCAATTACAATGATCAATGTATAACACCCTCCCCCACCCAAGGGGCATGAATAATAGAAATGTGGGTGAAGGGAGACAGCATATGGTGTAAAGATATGAAGATAATAATAATAATAAAATATACAATTGATCGAAGTTTCATGAGGATGGAAGAGTGGGGGAGGAAGGGTAAAATAGGAGGTGATACCATGGGTTCAAGTAGAAAGAAAATTAATTTATGGTTTATTACAATAATATCTGTAAGCGCTCCCAATAAAATGATTTAAATTTTAAAAAAGTGAAAATGATGATGGCAACATATTTACAAGTGTGCTTGATACAATTGATGTGTGGATTGTTATAGCAGCTGTTAGAGCCCCCAACAAAAATTCCTTTTAATCTGTTGATTTTAGTAATTAGTCCTTTGTCTATTATGTTGTTACTATCTTTTCCCAGTTTTTGGACTCTTTTTTTACTCTTTTCATAAAGTCTTTTGATGTTTTTAATAGGCCCCATTCCTGTTTCCTCTTCCAAGGAGTGTCTTTCATTGTTATTTCTCATAGCCCATGTGTCCCTGCAGGAAAGCTCCTAACTCTGTCCTAATTTTTTCATTGATGATCTTGATGGGTTTGAGTTTTACTTCTAGGTCTTTGCTCCACTTTGAGTTTGTTTTTTGTGCATGGAGCGAGATACAGGTCTTGTTCATTCTTCTACACGTGGCTATCCAGCTTTTCCAACACCATTTACTAAAGAGGGCATCTGCCTCCTATTCATAGTTTTGGGGGCCTTTTGTTAAAAGCCAATTGTATGTGAATGATTTCACTTCTGCATTTTCTGTCCTGATCCATTGGTCCATGAAGCTATCATTATACCAGTACCAGGCTGTTTTAACAATTGGAGCTATATAGTAGGTTTTGAGGTAAGGTAGAGCAAGACCACCTATTTTGTTATTGTTTTTGAGGAGTTCTTTTTCTATCCTGGGGTTCTTCCCTTTCTATATGAAGTTGGTAATCATTCTTTTCCATTTATTTGAAGAATAATATTAGAATTTGGATCAGGCTTGCATTCAATCTGTATATGCTTTAGGTAATGCTGACATTTGCACAATAGTGAGTATTGCAATCCACGAACATGGGATGTTTCTCCATTTGTAAAGATCCCTTTTAGTTTCTTGTCACAATGCTCTGTAATTTTATTCATGCAGGTCTTTAGGGTTTTTTGTGTTTTGTGTTGTTGTTGTTGTTAGGTTTATTCCCAAGCATTTCAGCTTCTGTGTGGCTATTGCAAATATTTTTTCCTTGACATCTTTTTTGGTATTCCATCACTGGTATATAGTAACCCTATTGATTTCTGCTTACTATTCTTGTATCCTGCTACACTACCAAACTCCTCTATTGTTTCCAGTAATCCTATTGTAGACATCTTGGGATTCTCAATATATAAAATCATATCATCTGCAAATAGCAAAAGTTTTACCTTTTATTTACCCAATTGCATTCCCTTGATTTCCTCCGTTGCTTTATGGTACTGGCTAGGACGTCCAGCACAAAATTGAATAAAAGTGTCTGGGATAAGGGCCATCCTTGTTGGGTTCCCTTATTCAGTAGAAATGATTTCAACTATTCTCTGTTGAGTGTAATACTGGTTTTTATTTTTTCATTTATGGCCTTTATTGTATTTAGAAGTTTCCCTTCCAATCCTATCATCTTGAGAGTTTTTATTAGGAATGAGCTGGATATTATCAGAAGCTTTTTCTCCATCAATGGATATGATTATATGGTCTTGTCTTTTTCATGCTAATATGGTGGATTACGGTAATTTTTTTTCAAATGTTGAATCAGCCCTGCATCACTGGTATGAATCTCACTTGGTGATGATGTATTGTTTTTTTTAATATGTTATTGGATTCTATTGGGAAGGATTTTGTGGAGAATTTTTGCAACTAATTCATGAGAGATATAGGTCTATAGTTTTCTATCTTTGTGGGTTCATTGCCGAGTTTCGGTATCAGGATCATGCTGGCTTCATAGAATGAGTTTGATAGTTTGCTTTCCTTTTCTATGTTCTGCAAGTTTGTGTAGGATTGTGTCAGATCTTCTCTGAATGCTTGCTAGAATTCTCCTGTGAAGCCATCTTGACTGGGTCTTCTTCTTATTTTAATTATAATTTTATTGGGAGCTGTTATAGATATCATACCTTGCCATAGTTCAATCATACCAAGCAGTATTGTACAAATGCTACCAAAGTCAGTTTCAAAACATTTCCTTTCTTCTTGAACTCCTTGATAACAGCTCCCCTTTATACGACCAACCCTCGGAAAATGATGATGATGATTATTATTGCCTCATCTTACACCATCCAATATTTCCACTAGCATACCATTCTGTTGTTCACTCCCCTCAAGTTGGGTTATACAGTCATCAGTTCTATCTGCTCCCCCTTTCACCCCTCTCATCCCATTTCCTCAGGGAATCATTACCCCTGTTACTAAAGGGGTAAAGGGTTTCTAACTTGGCCACTTCCAATTCCCTCAGGAAATCATTACTCCTATTACTGTTTCTGAAGGGTATCTAACTTGGCTTTCATGTACCTAATAATCTTAATTATACAAAAGAATGTATACAAGTCAAACATGATTAATGAGGTAAAACAAGTGAAAATCAATAGTAAGTTATGTTGTTCATCAATGCTATACCGTTATCATCTCTCCCATGTGGACCTTCTAAGAAGGACTGTCCAATAACTTGCAAGTGAGTTTTCACTACATCTCCGCCCTTCACATCAATGTGCTTGCTTGGTTTTGAACTTCTGATACTTCTTCCCATTAACACCTCATGATGACACAAGTTGGTGTGCCTCTTCCATGTGGGCTTTGTTGCTTCCCTGCTAGATGGCCACTTGTTTTACTATAAGCCTTTAAGATGCCAGACACTATATCTTTTAATTGATGGATGCCATCAGCTTTCTTCACCACATTTGCTTATGTCCCCAGTTAGTCTTCAGCAATCATGTCAGGAAGGTCAGTATCATACAATGCTACAGTATTAGGAAAAAACCGTTGTTGTACTGAGGTAAGATTTAAGTAGAGGCCCAAAGTCCATCGGCTTCCTTGTTGCATTTGCATTTTATATATAGATAGATAGATAGATAGATAGATAGATAGATAGATAGATATAGATATAGATATACACACACAAATATACCTATATTTAAATATTCATATATTTATATATCTATGTATACCTATATATATAATATTTTCTTCCTTTTTCTATCCTCTTTTTCTATTTTCTGTCCTCCTGCCCCACTATCATGTTTACCCATCCTTCACCTCTCAGTAATTCCTCTTAGATACAATTATATTGATCAGACATGACCAGAAACACTACAACCTCCTCGCCATCAATTTTAGAACACTTACTATTCTTCTGTATTCTTCTTTATTGGCTCACCTCAAAAACAGCCCACTACCTCCTACATCCCCCTACGTCCTACATCCCCCAAGAACCTTTGCTCCAGCTTTTTTAGTTGGGAGTTTATTGAAGTTCTTATCTATATTTTCTTTTGCTGTGGGTCTATTCAAGTTCATAATATCCATATGGGATAATTTAGGGAGAGAGTGTTTTTTAGGTATTTGTCCATGTCCTTCAAGTTATTGAATTTGTTAGCATACAGTATTTTGTAGTGCAGTGTTGTTACTTTTTTTTTTTATTTCTTAGGGTCTGTTAGGATTTTCCCTGTCTCATCACTAATTTTTTATATCGACACCCGTTCCTTCTTCTTGAAGTGTCCTAGTGGTTCCTCTCTTGTTAATTCTTTCAAAGAGCCAGATTCTTCTGCATTATTTTTTCCATTGGTCAACTGTTTTCCATTTCATTTATTCCTGCTCTTTTTATGATTTATTTCCTTTTGTTGTTGAAGGGATTATTCTGTTCTTATTGCTGGAGGAATTGTTTTAAAGAGGTGACTGTGATTCTCTATCCTTTTTTTATGTGTGTATTTATTGCAATTAACTGACCTCTGATAACCACATTTTCTGTATCTTATAGGTTTGGGGATGTTGTGTTATCATTCTCATTAGTTTCTAGGAATTTACTAATTTCATCTATTACTTGGAAATTCCTAATTTCATCCATTATCCATTCCTTTTTGAGAAGTGAGTTGTTGAATCTCCAAGTTATTGTCTTTGTCTATTCTTCCTATTGTCAATTTGTAGTTTAATGGTGCAGTGGTCAGAGAAGACAGATTGAATGATCTCAATGTGTTTGAATTTTCTCAAGCTTGCTTTATGAGCCAACATGTAGTCTATTCTAGAATATGAGCCCTGTGAATTGGAGAAGAATGTGATTTTTTTTACAGATAGATGGAGAGCTCTATAAATATCAATGAGGTCAAGTTGATAATTGTTTTTCAGCTCTTCTGTTCTTTTATTGAGTTTCTTACCTGTTGATCTAGCTATCCTTGAGAGTGCTGTATTAAATTCACCTACTATAACCGTAGAACTAGTTGTTTTTACTTTCATCTCTTTGAGGAATTAGTTGATAAGTTCTGAGGGTCTTTCGTTGGGCCCATACAAGTTTATTATGGTTATGTGTTCTTGGTTTATTGATCCCGTGGACATTATGTAATGCCCATTCTTGTCTCTTGTGTACATTGTGTACCTTGAGCTCAATTTATCTCGTGTACCTTGAGGTCAATTTATCAGAGATTAATATTGCCACCCTTGATTTGCTTTTTTTTTTTTTTACTGCCATTAGCTTGGTAAATTTTTAACCAATCTTTGATACTCAAGTATATTTTTGTCTGTGAGTTTGAGCTGTGTCTCTTGAAGGCAGTAGATCATTGGATTTTGCAGTCAAATCCAGTCTGCTACTCTTTTTCTTTTTATGGGCAGATTTAGCCTACTAACATTCAGAGTGAAATCTAATTGAAGATGACATACTGTCATCTCCTACTATTGTTTGGTATTTTCCTTTGTTCCCGGTTTACAGGGTCTCGTATGTGTATGAGGAGTTTATACTTGCCTTCAATTCTTCATTTGAACTGTGATTTTTGGTGCTGTTTCCCGTGTTTTGGTTTCTGGGTAGTGTTATGCCCTGTTGTGATCTTATGTTTGTGTGTTAAGGATATTAATTTTCTTCCCATAAAGGACTGGATAGTATTTTCCATAATACTGGTTTTATTTTTATGTGTTCTTTAAATATTTCCTTATTTGAGAAAAATTTTATTTCTCTTTGAAATTTGATGGAAAACATCACTGGAAAAAGATTCTTGGGTTGCAATTGTAGTTTTTCAAGGTCCAGAATGTGCTACTCCGAATTTTAATTTCCTGCATGGTCGCTGAAGAGAGGGTTAAGCTTATTCTTATCTGTTTACCCTTCTATGTGACTGCTTTCATCTCCTTTCCTTTGATGTTGGATAATTTGACTACTATATGTCTTGATGTGTGTGTGTGTGTGTGTGTGTGTGTGTGTGTGGTTGGGTGGGGTGGTGTGCTGGTAATATAATCGGTGTTCTCTCAGCTTCCCCGGATGCATATCTTCTTCTCCTTTGTGATATTGGGGAAATTTTCTTCTAAATATTCCCTTACAATTTTAACTGTAGTATGGGATACAGAAAGATTTCTGCCAAGATGTCTCCCAAAATTATATGCCAAACCCAAGATTCTGCTACCTACATATGCAAATGACTGTACACTAGGTCAATGAAAATATGTCAGAGGATATCAGCCGTCTAGAGCAACCAGACTATACAGTCTGACTCACCCTAAGTAGGGCCCACTCCCTTCTGATACTGGTCCCTTGAAAGAGCCCAAGCAAGCGTGGCACCACTCAAGGATGACTAAGTTTAGGCTACTATATTGAGTCTAGGGTCTGACTATCTTGTCACATATGTACCCATATTCCCTTCCTTTACTATTGTGTGTACACCCCTAGGTCAGCCCCCTCCTATTGCTTATATTTTTCTTGTACAACCCCTACAGCCTCTATAACCTCATGTGATGTAGGTTATTATCTATAATCAGGGGTCATGCATGCTCCCAAAGATATATAAGTTTGTTTAGAAATAAAACCTCAGGTGAGCTCTATCCGGCCCTCTCATCTCCCACCTCCATGTGTACCACCAAGAGGAGGTGAGGTGAGCATGCTACAATAAAATGTGTCACATTTCTTTATTTTACTCTCTCTCCTATCTCTCCTGTTCTCTACGACTTTGCTATAATCTTTGTATATCATAACCGTACAGATGTGCCTAACAAACATGTGATAGTTGTGAGGGGCTTATTACCCCCACAAATGGTGAAACCAATGTGGGGCAGTAGGAAAAGAACTCTTTTGAGTTATACCCCCTGTAACAATTGTATGGCCCCACCGGAATGTAGAGTGAATTGGGGAAATTGTGTGAAGTGAGAATCTGGTTTGGGAATTAGCAGATAAGTAGGAATAAGAATAATAGTAAATGTTTTAAAGAGGACATTGGGGCAAGGCGGAAGTAAACAATAGACTTATGGTATTACTCTCACACATTTACTGAAAAAATCAGAAGGTGGCAGTAATGAATAAAAAGATTCAAGGTTTTCTACAAGGGGTGAAAAATTATAATCCATGGTTCCCAGAGAAAGGAACTTTAGATCTAGGAACTTGGGAGGAAGAAGGTACAAACTTAAAGAAATCAGAGAGAGATGGGGAGAATATCCCTGTGGAGACATGGACTCTGTGAGTCTTAGAACCTTTGCAGGAAGAAGAGAAAAAGGTTTATCTTTCTAGTGAGAAATCTTGTGTGCGCTAACCAAATCTAGAAAATAAATCAAAGTCTCTTCAAATGAATATGACTTAGCTGATGAAATTTTAGAATAAAACAGAAGAAGCAAGAGCTGCTTTGTTATCTAAAGCCTTTGATTCATAACCACAGCCTCTATACCCTCAGGAGAGTGCAGCCTCTGAAGGTCTAATGGTGATAAAGCACTAAAAGAAGCGAGGCTATCAAACAATGCCATGAAGCTCCCTTACTTTCACAGGTAGAGAAAGCAAAGAAACAAAACCAGCAGAGTAGCTAGAAGCCTCTGATACCCAAAATTAATTCTGGTGAAAGGCAAGCTGAATGGGTATCAGACAGATGTAAATGATTTAAACAAAGCTGCGAAAACTAAGCCTGAACATAAAAGGGAAATTATATTAAAAGCATCTGATCCCCTGCTGTAATTTAGTGTAAAACAAATTCTAGAGATTGTAAAACAAGCAAGCAAGCCAGTGCTTGAGGTAGAAATGTAGAGATTAGCTCCAAAGGAATGGAAACTGAAAGAACTAATACAGAAGATGAGGCTCTGGAAGTGGACTTTAGCAATCTGCCTATCCAGAAAACCAGAGCAGAAAATAGAAGCTAAATATAGAAAAACATATATACTTTCAGGGTTGAAAGAGGAATTGCAGAGGAAAGAGATTTAGAGATTAGAATTTAGAGATTAACAAACAGCACAGGCCAATCAGCCTGGATGCAAAAACACGCTTTGGCCTTTGCCAGAGCATGGGCCAGGAACACTGAGCCAATGTTTAAAAGTATCCAGACTTTGCACCCCTGTATGAAGGGAACTCATTGGGAGAGACAATGTAGCTCAAGATTCAATAGTAAGGGATTTCCATTAACAAATGTTTTCTGCCATAGAAATAGAGAAAGGCACTTGATGCAGGCCCTGCCCAGGAGACTGTGGAAGGCAGGTGTCTGTCTGCTGCAGCAAGAAAATCTTAGAGAGAATTTGCAGGTATCACCCAGCCCCACAGCAGGAGACCAGACCTAACCAAACTTGTGAAAGCCCAGCCTCTGTTCTTGCTGCAGTAAGATTGACTAACCAAGAGAAGACTCAGATGCTACCTCATCCCTTATGTCTTGAATTTCCCTTTGGTGTGAGCATTCTTGCATCTCTTTGTTCATCTGGTTTCAAGATTGATCCCCTATTATCATTTATGATGGTCAACAACATTCTCTTGAATTCAATATCTGGAAATTCAGGAGCTGCCTCTTCTGTGTAAACTGTTAAGTTTGGGTCATGTTCAGTAATTGGTTTTTGTTTCTGCAGATTTTGGGGGGTAGCTGCTGGTGTTGATCTGTGTCACATCATGGGTGAGTTGAGGTGCGATGTCAGCTTCTGTGATGTGTAGGGAGGAAGGGCTTTCTCTATAGGGTAAGGGAAGATCACTGAGGTGCTGGAAAAGGCATTGTCTATAGATGATAAGGTGATGTTAGTTGGGTGTATAGGAGACATAGTCTATAAGTGCTCGAGAGTGTTTTAGATAGTGGTATGTATGTTGGGAAGCCATCCTGTAAAATGTGTTAACTTTAAACATGTTGGTGAAAAGGGCTGTAGGATGTACGTTTCTTTCCTCAAGTTAGCAGAGAAGTGTAGGCAGAGGTGTAAGCAGCAGGTTCTAGAATTTGTGGTGGTTTGGATTCGTGGGGTTATAAAAAAAATCTATCAGAGTCCCTTATTGATCCTGTAATTGTGAAAGGGAAAGTACCATCCTTCAATTAGTTGTTTGTATAACAGAAGGTCCCTGTAAGTACACACATTACTGCACAACTCAGACTCCTGGGCTCCTATATACAGTCTGAGGGTAGATAAGGTTTATTATAGTTAGTGCCGCGAGTAGGAGAGGCTTCTGATCAAAGGCAGTCTGGTTAAGGCCAGTGGAACACTGTATTCACTGACTACCACACCATGGACAGAGAAGGTTGCAAGTAGCCCTGAAGGGCTAACTTCTAATTACTCTGACAAGGAAAGGAGCCCTGTGAGTTCCTTCTCATAAGCAATAAGAGAAGATCTAAAAACTACCAGCCTGTGTGATCATGAGGTGTCGGTGAGATCAGGTATCAAGCATCAAAGCCCCAGAGCTAAAAAATCATAATATGAATGGGGAGGGGGTAGTGTGGAGTGGAGGTCCAAACCCAATCTGTAAGCAATTAGACATTCTCCCTCCTACTATCACGATGCTAACTCTAGCTTACAAAACCAGCTAGACCAGAACATGTACATGGGCACAGCTAAGAGCTGGAAACACAAGGAATCCAGGCCAGGTAAATTCCTTGGTACCAATGTTGAGAGTTG
>NW_022107431.1:65404291-65406266 GCF_000313985.2 Echinops telfairi | reverse complement strand
TTTCCAGTTCCTATCCGTACCAGTGTACATCCTCTGGTCTAGGCAGAATTGTAAGGTACAACATAACTCATTTTAAAAATGGAATTTAACCATTAAAAACAAGGAAATGTTCCAGGATTGATTGTGGTAATAAATCTAAAATTGTTGATCAGATTGAAGTATTGAATTTTATGACATGTGGATTATGTGCCAATAAATCTGTCAAGAAAGAAAAAGGCAGTGGGTACTATCTATACTTATAGTTTGTTATAACCAGAAATGACATAAATGAAGAGATCTATCCGGCAAATTCCTGGAGAATTCCTAACAAGGAATTACATTCCTCACAAGGAATTATATTCCTCCACAGGACATACTACTTCCTCTCTGTGCATGCACATTCTCAGTGTTGAGACCCCACCCACTTCACACACACACACACACACACACACACACACACACACACACACACACTGCAGAGAAGTTTTATTTTTAAAAGCACTCCAAGGTTCCAGGAGGTCCAGTGGGACTTTGGTGTGAATATGCATGACTTGAGATTTGATGCATCATTCATCCTCCTTTCTTTCCCCTTTCTGACGTTAATTGTTAGGTGTAGACTAAGGTGACCAGATGGTCCGCTTTTGGCGGGACAGTTCCGATTTTTAACAATTTGTCCGGTGTCCCCCTGAGTTTGAAAAAAGTCCGATTTTTGGAAAGAATGCACAAGCTAGGGAATGGCGGGAGAACGGGACGGGAATATACGGTTTTCGGCTGCCATATGGCTATTTTGCCAAGATATGACTTTTATATTATTTTTGTTAATTTTTATTAAATTTTAATTAAATTTAATTATTATTAAATTTTAATAATAACAAATAATTGTTGAGAACTGATTACTGAGAACTACTTATCAAAATTCGCATTGTTGATCAGTTGTTAGAATTTGATCACCATTGTTTGGACTTAATGAACAATGGCATTTTTTGGCATTGGCAACAACGAAAACATTTTGTAACTGTCTCTCAGACGATACATAATCGTATTGCATGCTAGTGCTAGTTAACAAGTGATGTCAACAAATCAGCTATTCAGATAATTTAAGTAGGCAATTTATTTATTTATTTCATGAATACATAAATTTTCTTGAATTTAGCAGACAGTACTCATATTATTTATATTTTATAGTGGCGGCAAAAAGTCTAGCGCCAGCCTTGAAAGTGACACTTACGACTTACGTTAAGGCAAATTCAGAGAAAAAAATAATACAAGTTAGTATTGTTATTACTTAGAAAGAAATATAGGATTAAAATTAAAGTAATTTTAAATTTAAAAAATTTTATTTTTAAATTTAAAATTTTAAAAATATAGTTACTTTATAACAATCAAATTAATTTAATGTATAAACTAACAATAAAATATGTTCATGTAATTATGTACCCACTTACTGTGTTTTTAAGCAATATGTATATAATACTTTAGAAAAATCACAAGTGTTGAGACTTTGAAAGCCATTTTATGTGTGAAATATAATTTAACAAATTCTTGTGAAAAATTTCATGACCTTTTAATCAACAACAGCAATCTACTAAAAAAAATTCACTCAAACGAGAAATATGCCAAAGAATAAACAAATACTATATATAATTTTTAATGTGTTATATTTGTAAAATGTACTTATGTTGAAATTAAAAAATATATATTGCAATACTATTTTTGTGTTCTATGAAAATTTTTGATGCTCCATATAGACCAAATATTTAATCGAGAACACCCCGGGACCCCACCCCACCCCCGTCAATGGTATCACGCTTTACCAATGTTAAAATCTGGTCACCTTAGTGTAGACTCATGTGGCTCTGATGTGTCTGGCTGGTTTAGAAAACAAAGACATCTGGATTGCTTCGGTTATTTGCAGAAATGAGAACCAAAGGAGCAAAGTTAATTGTTTCCCTAAGGTGCAGTGAATGACTATGGGCTTTCATAATTCCTTATAATT
>NW_022107431.1:65399986-65403618 GCF_000313985.2 Echinops telfairi | reverse complement strand
TTTGTGTTGTTTCCTCCTTTGAGGAGATCAGATGAGATCTCCACTTCTCATTTCACTTACTCAATCCCATATCCGTAGACTTGAAGAAATTCCTATTCTGTCTTCCTTAAATGTTGATCAGTTGTGCCTTTCTTCAATCTCATATACTACATGAAATCATTCAGCATGTATGGTCTTGTGCCTAGCTTCTTTCACTCATTATATAGTCAACAATTCTTTTTCATTGATGTGTAGCATTTCATTTCATGGATATTCTACACACTTTTGCTCATTGCATTTGAGTTGTTTTCAATTTTCAAAGAAATAACACTGCCTTGAGAGCTCTGTACACGTGCTTCTTGGTTCCTTTCACTTGGACATATATCTATAAGTAAGTTTTCAGTATCATAGCTAACAGACATTTAGAATTACTAAATACTGTTGTATAATTTTCCAAAATTGTGGTATTTAATCAAAATTATATATGCTGTGTCAACATTTGTTAACCGGAGGGAAGTTTTAAAACATCTTTTGTTCTTCTGATGTAAATTGTAATTAATCAATGATATTCTCTATTTCATAGTTACACATCTTCACTATTTTCTGAACGTCTATACAGAAGATGGAAGACAGAATCATCTGATTCACTAGAATTGTGACTGCTAAAGAATATTGAGTATCAATAAACAGCCAAAAGAACCAATCAATCAATCCTTGAAGAACTTCAATTTCTAAAAGTGTCCCGTAGAACAAGTTTGGTGAGAATTGGCTTGCTTAGTCTGGACACAACATCAGGAAAGACCAATTGCTGGAAAAGGACAAAACACCTGGCAAAACTGAGGTCATCAAAAATGAGGAAAACTTTAATCAGAAAAATCAAAACAGTAGCTCAAACAATGGACTGAAACACACCAAGCTTCCTGAAGGTGACACAGGCCCTGGCAATGTTTTGTTCTGTTATCAAAGGTAGAAGTCAACAAAACAGCAACTAACAACAACAACAACAACAACAACAACAACAATTCAGAGAAAGACTGCGATGTTCCCAGCTTACATCTTACCTTTACTTCTGGAATGTGATGTGGGGGAAAGGAAGTGGTGTTAATACATCCAAGGAAAAAGGAACAACATGTGATCCAAAAATCAGTGGCAAGGAGAGTGTAAGAGGTCTGGCAGAGATTGATCAAGGGCAATATGACCGAGAGGAATTACTGAAAGTTAAATGAAGGCTGAACATGATAGTGAGACAAGAGGAATGTAAAAGGAAATATAGGAAGGAACTTGGAGGCAAAGGACATTTATAGAGGTCTAAATACAGGCATGTGCATATGTAAATATTTTCATATATGATGATGGGGAAATAGATCTATGTCCATATATTTATAGGTTTAATATTAAGGTAGCAGATGGACATTGGACCTCCACTCAAGTAGACCCTCAATGCAAGAACACTTTGCTCTATGAAACTGGCATTCCATGATGCTCACCTTCCTGACAAAATCGCTGAAGACAAAGCCAGTAGAGAAGCAAATGTGGTGAAGAAAGCTGATGGTACATGGCTATCAAAAGATACAGCATCTGGGGTCTTAAAGGCTTGAAGATAAACAAGTGGCCATCTAGCTCAGAAGCAACAAAGGTCACATGGAAGAAGCACACCAGCCTGTGTGATCACGAGGTTTTGAAGGGATCAGGTATCAGGCATCAAAGAACAAAACATCATATCATTGTGAATGAGTGGGAGTGTGCAATGGGGACACAAAACCCATCTGTAGGCAACTGGACATCTCCTTACAAAATGGTCACGGGGAGGAGATGGGCCAGTCAGATATAGCTACGATGAAGCATACAACTTTCCTCTAGGTCGTTAATGCTTCCTCCCTGCCTGCCCAACATGATCCCAATTCTACCTTACCAATACAGCTAGGCCAGAGGATGCACACTTATACAGATAATAACTGGAAACACAGGAAAGCCAGGACAGTTGAGCCCCTCAGGACAAGTGGTAAGAGTTACAGTGGGTGGAGGGAAGGTGAGGGAGAAAGGGCAAACCAATCACAAGGATCTACATATAACCCCCTCCCTGGTGGACAGACAACAGAAAAATGGGTGAAGGAAGATATTGGACAGTGTAAGACATGACAAAATAATAATATTTTATGAATGATCAAGGGTTCAAAAAGGGGGGGCAGGAGATAAGGGAAAAAATGAGGAGCTGATACCAAAGGCTCACATAGAAAGCAAATATTTTGAGCATGATGATGGCAACAAATGTATAAATGTGCTTGACACCAGGGATGTATGTATGGATTGTAATAAGAGTTGTATCAGCCCCCAATGAAATTATTTTTAAAAGTTTAAAAAAGAGAATACATTATACTTGGTTTACTTTATTTTTTGTCTTAGCAACCGTCTGTATATAACCTGTATGACTCATGAGGTTACGAAAATTTTCTTTCTTTCTCTCTCATTTTTTTTAACTTCTGGCATGTGGAAATGTTTGTGGGAATCTGAGACCCAGAACAGTGTACGTGGCTAAATTCTCCGTGCTTACATTTTAAGGATTATTGTTGGTCAAGGTTGTCATGGAGAGAAGTCTTCACATTCATGAGTTGGAGATGCATCACGGTCACATTCTCCAAAACATACGTGTGTGTGTATATGTATATATGATAATGGGGCAAGATGAAAGTAAATCTAAAACTTTCTGTATTATACTCAGCCACTTACTGAAAAAACAGGGTGTAGAATAATAGAAAGAAAGGTGCAAGGTTTTCTACAAGTAATGAAAATGTTTTCCAGAGGAAGAAAATTTAGATCTCAAGAATTGGGAAGTGTTTGGTAAGAATTTAAAGAGAGCACCCAGAGAGGGGGAGGATATTCCTGTAGACACATGATCTCTGTGGGCTCAAGTTAAGGTTGTTTTACAGCCTCTGCAGAAGACAGAAGAGAAAAAGGCTCATCAATCTAGTGAGAAGTCTTGGGTGAGATATCCAAATATACAAAAGCAAATTTAAGTCTCTTTGAATGAGTATGAATTGGGTGAAGAAATTTTGAAAAAACGGAATAAGCAGGGACTGATTTATTGTCTACGCTTCCACTTCTGAATAAAACCTCATGGTCAAAATCTGTAAGTCTCCAGCATACTGCAGTCTCTGGAAGCTTAAGGGTCATAAAGCCTTAGGGGAAGATTGTTTAATAATAAAAGCACAGATGCTAAACTAAGTTGCAAAATACTTTTTTCTTTCAAAAGCAGAAACAGAGATAGCAGAACAGAGTTCTTGAAATCAGACCAAACGAGAATGTTTTGCTGTGGAGCAGTCTACTCTTTTTTTAAAAAACCTTTTTATTGGGAGCTCATGCAACTCTTATTCAATCCATACTTACATCAATTGTATAAAGCATATTTGGACATTCATTACCCTTATCATTCTCAGAACATTTGCTCTCCATGTAAGCCCCTGGCCTCAGCTCTGCATTTGTCACCCTCCCTCTCCTCTCTTCCCTCCCTCATGAACCATTGATAATTTATAAATTATTATCTTGTCATATCTTACACTGTTTAATCTCTCCCTTCACCCACTTTTCTGTTGTCCATCCCCAGGGAGGAAGTTATATGTAGATTCTTGTAATCGGTTCCCCCTTTTGGCCCCACT
>NW_022107431.1:65397453-65398443 GCF_000313985.2 Echinops telfairi | reverse complement strand
TTTTAAGATTTTTAGACTCCAGGTCCGACATCATGACCAGCAGCCATCAACAATGGCCGAGGCTGTGGCTATTAACTTCCATGCGGCCTCCTGAGTCCAACGTGGAGGAAATCGGAGACGTTAACCAGGAAAAACTATGGCAATCTTCTCAACTCCTACAGAGTACAGGGCCTGAGCGCAGTGCAGTTCAATGATCTGATCTCAAGATGATAAGGAAAATAGGACATAAAGGGAGAGACCAAAGTAAACAACAAGAAGATCCTTCAATCAAGGCTGCTCTTAACTATAACTGTTATGGATTAGAAAATCCTCGTCTTTTAATCAGGACTGCTCTTATGAGGTCTGCACACATTAAACTGCAGTGGATGCCCAATAACACGATATGGGGCAACTGTGGTCCCTTATTGAAGAGAAATTGCAGCTAGTTTATGAGTTAGTTTAAGAGAGGCTATGAGAAGGTTGTATTGAAGAAACTCTTAGATCTTGGAATTCCTTGGTATTTGTAATTAAGAAGAAATCCGATAACCATCATATGTTTATAGATACAAGAACGATGAACCCAATTATACAGCCCATGGGGGCCCTCTGAGTAAGTCTCCATTCACATAGCATGATACCCAATGGGCAGAACTCCATAACCATATTGGAAAGATGGTTTTTACACTGTCTATTTAGATCCTGCTGACTATGATAAATGCACTCACACCACCCCTGAGTTAAACAATAGGGCTCCAAATAAAAGGTTTAAAATAAAAACCTTAGCACGGGCATGATGAATAGCAGACACAATGTGTCCATTTTTTATAGGCAAAATTCAACAACCAGTCAGAGATCATTTTATTCTGAGGTGTATATCATCCACTATGTGCATGATATCTTAATAGTAGTGCCTAATAATGCGATATTACAACAAGCTTATAGTCAATAGCAGAGAGGCCATCTCTCAGGCAGGATTAGACATAAATTGAGTAAGGCCTTTCTGAGGAACCT
>NW_022107431.1:65392613-65397353 GCF_000313985.2 Echinops telfairi | reverse complement strand
CCAGTCAGAGATCATTTTATTCTGAGGTGTATATCATCCACTATGTGCATGATATCTTAATAGTAGCACCTAATAATGAGATATTATAACAAGCTTATAATCAATACCAGAGAGGCCATCTCTCAGGCAGGATTAGACATAAATTGAGTAAGTCCTTTCCTGAGGAACATCACAAAAGGGCTCAAGTGCTTGTTTGGTATATTTAAAAGGGACCTACAACAAATAGTTCTAGAGAATTAACCCCTGAAGTTCGCCATGACTTACATTTTGTAGAAGAACACAGCAGCCAAGGAAAGATGTATTCGTTGATCTAGATAACAGCATCTGCCTTGTCAGTTTCCACACACCTGTCACCCCCACCGCCACACTAGCACAAGAAGACAAGCCCTGAGGGTGGCTCCATCTGGGAAACACAGGACACAAAGTTGTTTGGCCTCACTGGGAACAAATAGCCCAGCTGGTCACTGGAGACCAGAATCGCTGCGGACAACTGAGTGGGTATGAGCCATCAATCAGAATTCTGCCTTATACTCCAGCTCAGTTTAAAACTCCTTTGGAATTTTCTACATATTTTCAGAGAGCATTAGCTGAATTGGGGGCGGGGGGGATTTGAAGTTCATAGAGTTCCTAAAATGAACTCCTTAGATCGTTAGCCAAGTCTCATCCACAAGCGATTGAGGAGCCCCGACTTACTTCAGAGAGGGCTCCAGTAATGGCCTAGCAGCTTACTGGGGCTCCTCTCCCCCATTCTTTCAAACTTGTTACACATCTGCTCAGAACACAGAAATATTTACTCTCATTCTTCTAGTCAAATATGTAAAGTAGCCTATCAACACAATCAGTGATCCAGCGTATAGAGTAAAATTGTGCTCTTTCCTTGAATCAGCAAAACTGAAGTCAGACCACACTCTGACATTGGTAAGTCATTCATCACTCTACAACCTCATAGAAGGTCCCAGCTCCATCTGATCTTCACAGAGCACATGAGAGCACACACCCAGTTTTCAGGGCCAATTTGTATGGGAAGTGCTAAAGCACATGTCTTATTGAAAAAGGAATTCGCTACTCTCACACTCCCCAAAGCTGAACATCAAAGTCTGCACAATGACTCTGCTAGCTTAAGACACAGGTGGTATCAGCTAACATGAGTCCTTGCCAGACAGATTGTCAGAGAATGTACTCACTGTCAGCAAACATCACTGAGGGTGGGACCTGATGGAGTCAATCCAGGTGGAGTTCAGTCAAATGTACACGGGAAAATGGATGCCACTAACATACCTTCATCTGGATGCATCGGACTGTCCAGTTACTATCGATAATGTCTCAGGATTTTTATGGGCATCAACCATGCCTGGTGAATGTATAAAGCATGTCATCAGCCATTTACTGTCTGGTTTTGCTGTGATGGGCCTCCAAACATCTGAAAATGGATAATAGCCCCGTGACACATTTGCAGTTTTTGTCAAGATTGGAACGTTCATCAGATGACA
Source organism: Echinops telfairi (assembly GCF_000313985.2). NCBI lineage: Eukaryota > Metazoa > Chordata > Mammalia > Afrosoricida > Tenrecidae > Echinops > Echinops telfairi. Next base: position 65,395,863 of record NW_022107431.1, on the reverse strand, counting down.
CGAGTCCCTTACAACCCTCAAGGCCAGTCCTTCTTGAATTGGTCACATGGCATTCTAAAATCTCAACTATTAACACAGAAGGGGGAGCCAAAGGCAATTCTGTACGTGGTAAACTTCATTTAGCTTTAGTAAGTCAAATTTTTTTCTCCCTTCCAAAAAGTTTAGATGTAACTAAGATAGAGAACTATTTTCCCATTCTTATAGAGATAACTGATCTTCCACTTGGTGGAAGGTCAACAATTGTGTCCGAAATCTGGGTTCTCTAACTACCCTTGGGATGGTCTTTTTGCTTTGTGTCTTTTCAGGCAAACTTGAGAGTAAATGGATTTTCCCGTGGTGATGAGTTAAGCCCAAGCCCAGGAAAGAGAGGACAATTGATGGTGTGTCATGGAGCATGAGACAACAGTGCAGAGACCTTACTTTCTGTTCCTGAAGTTAATCAAGAAGACTGCACAGGTTCGTGACAATGGCAATTACTAACTTCCTGACACTTATGATCATTTCTACCACTGCTGACATTGCCTGAGACACTCCAGTACTCTACCGTCACTGAACATTTCTCTGCACCAGGGAGTACACTACTACAACAGACTGTGTGTTTACTGGCAGATTGGACTATGGATTTTCAATCTCATTTGATGCTAAAATGGATTACAATGTTGCAGGTTCTGTGTAACTCCTAATCCATATAATGTCACCTTACAGGATTGGACCTTAATTAGAAACCATTGGCAGGGATTTAAGGGAAATATCTCAGTAGATGTCAATCAGCTATAAAAGGAAAATTTCAATCAAAATCTATGAACTTAGGTAAGGATAACATCCCATTAGATACCAGACAGCTCAAAGCAGAGTTTTTCAGTTCATTCAGATCTTCAATCATTCCCTAGCATCGGAACAATTAAGCAATTGGTGGATGGAATGAGGGACCTTAACCCAGAAACCTGGATTCAGTGTATGTGCCATAGCTTGTTTTGGTCTGTCTGTATCACTTATTGTCATTATTTTTGCATTGCAGTCAGAAGACTTCCAATGCATAGCAAGCAACCACCTCTCTAGCCCTTTTGGGTGAAAAACAAACAAAACAAAAACAAAAGAGGAAATGTGGGAAACTGAGAACTAGCAAGAGACTGTATGCTGACAAATTCTCTATGCTCTTTCATTCTTAAAAAAATACTTTTATTGGGAGCTCTTACAGCTAGTATCACAATCCATAATTCATTTAGATCAACTATTATTTTACAATTGCTGCCATCCTCACTTTCAAAACATTTTTGTTCTTATTGAACTCTTTAAGTTCCCCTGCATCCCCTCCCCCTTTTTCCTCTCCCCCTAGGAACTTTCCCCTCTCCCCAGGAACCATTACTATGTTATGTATTATTATTATTTTTGTACTTTACACCATGCAATGTCTCCATTCACCTACAATTCTGTTATTCATTCCCCTTGAGTGGAGCTATCCGGTCATTGTTGCTACTGACTCTCTTCCTCCTTTACCCACCTCCCTACCCGTACCCTCAGGGAATCATTATTCCCTTAGTATTCTGAAGTCTTTATCTATCTTGGATTTCATTCATTGAACAACTTTAATTACACAAATGAACATACACAAGGTTAATGAGGTGAAACTGAGACCAAAATAGTAAGGGGAGGAAACCTTAAACACCGAGAGGATATTTATGTTTCATCAGTGCTCTACTGCACCTAGGATATTTCATTCCCTCTTTGTGGCCCTTCTGGGAAGGACTGTCCAATTATCTTACAGGTGGGTTTTTGTTTCCCGTTTTATCGACACTCTTTCATTTCAACTTGATTGCTAGTTTTTTAATTTCTGATACCTCTCCCTATCGACATCTTATGATCACACAGGCTGGTGTGCTTCTTCCATTTGGGGTTTGCTACTTCCATGCTAGATGGCCCCTTGTTTAACTTCAAGACTTAAAGATCCTAGATGCTATATCTTATTAATAGCTTAGCACCATCAGATTTCTTCACCATGTTTACTTATGCACCCTTTTTGTCTTCAGCAATTGTGTCAGGAAGATGAGTATCACACATGTTACATTATTAGAACAAACAGTTCTTGACTGAGGTAAGACTTAAACTATGCTCATGTTTAATGACTCTGGGAGGTCAACACTCTCCTGGAGGGAGGCCTTCACTGTCATGGATTGGAGATGTATCCCAGTCCCATTCTCCTAACTAAAGTTGTCCCCACAATGTCACTTATAATAATGCCAAACTTATGGAGCTGCTTGCAAGCACATGGTTGCTACTATATATGCTTGAAGGATATCTTCTTGAAGGCCATGTGCCTAAAGTTTGTTTGCCATTGAGGGCATTAGACCCTATTGTCTGTCCCGCCTTAATTAGGGGCCACTCTCTTCTGATAAGGATCATTGATTGTGCCCTGCAGAAGGACTCAGGGGACACCTAAAGTCAATCCAGCTCAGCAATGACCAAGGTTAGGCCACCATATCAACTCTAAACCCTGCCTGTCTTGTTATGTATGCACAATCCTGTCATATGTATGCCTCTAGTACCTCCCCTTCCTATGGCTGAATATCCCTAGCTTATTTCTTTTCTACTATGTGTATGCCTCTAATACAATCCCTTCCCTTGCTTGCCCGAGTTGATATAAGTTTGTGAGAGAATACATCATTCACTCTCCAGTTTTGGTCTCCATGAAAGAGGTGAGCCCTTACATACCTTGTTGGATATTTCTTCAATTTACCCCTCATTTATACAAATGCCACTTAGACCCATTTGGTTGTGGAGGTTGTTCCCCCTCATATGTGGGTAAGAAAATATGCAGAATATTCACAATTATGTAATTTTTCTGGAAGCCACCTGTGCTCTACATGGCTCAAGGCACTTCATTAATTATGGGGTAATGGATTGGAGAGCTGAACAATAGACCCATTTGGGGGAACTTAGTTCCTTCTCCTCCTCATATTTTCAACAATAAAAATACTACGTATTTTTAAAAATATAACAAAACAATGGTGTTGGAATTCTCCCAGGAAACAGCCTCTAGAGTCGGACTCTTGGGTTTGGTCTCTGCGTTACTTGGCAGTGGGCAGCCAAACCTGTGTCTCAAATGAAAACGGGCCTAATGTGTATTATTATTCCAATATGGAATCCAAGTTGTGCTGGTAGACATCTCAGAGACTTCAAATGGTAAAGATTAACTCCTTTTCTGCTCTCTAGCGAGGTTCAAGCCCATGCAACTTTCTAAAACTAGTATTAT
>NW_022107431.1:65391111-65392513 GCF_000313985.2 Echinops telfairi | reverse complement strand
GAAGTCCTCAACAGCGTCCATTCTTGATCCTGTAATTGTGAAAGGGAAAGTACCATCCATCAATTAGTTGTTTGTATAACAGAAAGTCACTTTACAGTAAGTACATTGATGCACAACTCAGAATCCTGGGCTCATTCTATTCAGTCTGAGGGTAGATACAGTTTATTATAGTTGGTGTTGTGGGTAGGAGAGGCTTCTGATAAAAAGGCAGTCTGGCTAAGGCCAGTGGAACACTGTATTCACTGCCTACCACACCAGGGACAGGGAAGGTCCCAAGTAGCCCTGAAGGGCTGATATCTAATTCCTCTGGCAAGCAAAGGAGCACTGTGATTTCTTTCCCATAAGCTAATAAGAAGAGGTTTAAAACTACCCATCTGTGTGATCATGAGGTGTTGATGAGTTCAAGCATCAAAGCCCCAGAGCAAAAAATCATAATGTGAATGAGGAGGGGAGTGTGTAGTGGAGGTCGAAAGCCAATTTTGTAAGGAATTAGACATCCCCTTACATAGTGTTGTGGGGGAAAAAACAGGCCAGTAAGGGTGCAGTGTAGCACCCATGAAACATACAGCTTTCCTCTAGTTTTTTAATGCTTCCTCCCCACTACTATCATGACCCTAATTCTACCTTACAAATCTGGCTTGACCAGAGCATGTATAAGGGTACATATAAGAGCTAGAAAAACAGGGAATATAGGACAGATAAACTCCTCAGTACCAATATTGAGAGTAACCCATACCAGGAGGGGAAGGGGATGGTGGGAAGAGAAAGGGGGAACCGATCATAATAACCTACCTATAACGCCCTCCCAGCAAGATGGACAAGAGACAAGGGGGTGGGAGAGACATTGAACAGTGCAAGACATGAAAAAATAATAATTTGTAAATTATCAAGGGTACATGAGCGAGGGAGGGAAGGGGAAAATAAGGAGCTGGTACCAAGGGCTCAAGTAGAAAGAAAATGCTTTGAAATAAATCATGGAAACATATGTACAAATATACCTGAGACAATGGATGTATGTATGGACTACGATAAGAGTTGTACAAGCGCCCAATAAAATGATCGAAATAATAAATACATAAAAACTGCTTGAAATATGTTTTGCCATGGGTTTCAGCTGCATCTCAGTCTCTCTGGAGCTGGCTCTCACCCTAGAAAGCCAAGGTCATCTAAGTGGAGGGCCTGTCTGCATACTTGCTATTAGGGGACTAAGCAGGAGTTTGAAAATCAAATTAAACCAATTTATATTGTGATCTGCTGGTCTCAGTGATCTCTAGGGTCCAGGACCTCCAGGAGTCCACAGGGATGTCCTTGTGTTACCTTAGGGAATCGAGTCCAGGCAGAGCAGGGGCTCATGCAACAGCATGGGTGGGGGGCAAGCAGGGCTCAGGTCTGTGGTGAACAG
>NW_022107431.1:65389615-65390581 GCF_000313985.2 Echinops telfairi | reverse complement strand
TGACCTGGAAAGTCAGATAAAGGTATCTTACTGTTCTGCTTTTATTCACTAATTTTCCTGAAATGCAAATGGATAGGACCAAAGCTTAGGTCCCTTGTTATTGCAGGCCCATATTCTCCCCCAAATATTAACCATTGAGCTATTTAAAATATTGGGATGTTGTGCAATAGGAACCGCCAGCTTCCCTCTACAGAACCCTCTACAGCGTTAGTAAGTTTGAGACATCCTAAGTCAAGCTAGCTCTATTTCTGCAAAACTTACAAGTGAGACTCAAACTTCCTCTCCTCAAAATATAAGCAAAAGTCAGACAAAATTTAGACTCTGGTTAGTATCACAGACTTCAAATAGGCCACTCTATACATAAAGTCAAGGATTTTTTCTCCTTTGTCTTTCTTAGGATGGGCATACGTGCCTCCGTTCCACCAACATGACCTATCCTATCAGGTTTCAGTTTGATGACTGCATCAGTATGAAGCGCTACCATGTCATGATCTGTGGAGTCTGCACCAATAACCTGTGTTGCACCCCTAAAAAGACTACCACCGAGCCTGTGGTGTTTAGGTGTCCTGGTGGTGAGCTCATGGAGAAGAACGTGATGTTCATCCAGTCCTGCAGATGCCATTGCAAGTGCTCTGTAGACAGTGACAGCCTTGAGTCATCTTACTAGAAGAAGATGCATGGAGAAATGGTTTAAAGATCAAGAGTGAGAGACGTTATCACAATCGACTGTACCTTGAACTGATTTACATCTTTGTGTGTGTGTAATCATGAATTCATTTAGCACAACTTATTTAAATCTATTTTTCTAAGAGGCAAAATGAATTCCCACTTGAATCTAAACATTTAACAATGCCAGACACTGGTTTGAAGAAAGGTACAACTTGACAATGACAGCCCAGTAGTGCAGAACATCATGGTGTTTATAGGGTGGGGTTTAGGGAGAAGTAGGAGGGCACCAGGAGAAAT
>NW_022107431.1:65347980-65362161 GCF_000313985.2 Echinops telfairi | reverse complement strand
CTACAACTGTGTAGAGAAACAACTCATGGGTTGCACCCAACAGTCAAACTATATTCACATAGACTCCTCATACCCACAGTGTCCAGAGTGTTGTTCATTGGAAAAAATGATGACATCATCAGTAGTAATCGCCTTATACTCCAAGGGGATGATTGACAACGTTTTACTTTCTGTTCCTTTTCCTGTCTTTCATGCGTTTGTTTTTATCCTGTTTTTTGTTTTTCTGTATGCTGATTGGTTTGTTGCTGATGTTGGTCTTACAGAGTTTTGATATTGCCATAAGACAACCACCAATGTAACAATGATATTGTCATAATACAACCACCTGTGTAGTGCATATGCCATGGACATATGCCATTCTAGACCCTTTCCAAGAAATGCTCACCGGAGATAAAGGTGCTACATTAAAGTGTGGTGAAGAAAGCAGATGGTGCCTGGCTATCAATCAGAACAGTACCTGGACTCTTAAAGGCTTGTATTCAAACAGTCATCTCAGTGAGGATTCAACTAAGTCCTTATGGAAGAAGCAAACCCGCTTGTGCGATCCAAAGACGACTATAACAAAACTCAAAGGTGATGAAGACAAAAGTATCAGAGATTAAACTGCAAACATCACATTGGTCGAAGGCTATGGAGGACAGTGGGAGCCCAAAACCCATCTGCAGACTATCTAGTCAGATTCAGCCCTAGCAAATGCCCTCTAGTCCCAGGCAAGGGTCTTGAACAGCTTTACTACCAGACAGAGATCATTGTCATCTGGATGATACTGGGTTGACCGTGATACTTGATCAGTTGACCTCCCTCTTGCCCCAACCTGAATTTGTTCTAGGTGCAAGTATTTCTTGCTTGTTGCATGACAAAAACTTCTCCCTGTCCATTTTAAATCCTGAAGGAAGTCTTTTCTTTCTTACTTATAATTTGTATTTTTATCTTTGTATTGTTATAATTATTTTATTCTTACCACTTGAGTTTGTTTGTTTTTATTGTTTCTGTTGGGTTTTCCCGTTTGTGACTCACAGAAGGAGGAGAGCATAGGGATAGTAACTGAGCTGATTCAAGGGTTTACAGGGGATGGAGGGATGGGGGTGGGAGTTATAGAAGGTGAAGGGATTTGGGGGGTAAACAATATATGTGGGAGGAGGAGGGAGCACAAGAACTGGTCGTGATTATGTATATACAACTCCTTTTTTAAAAGCAATTTAACAATGAAAATGCAAGAAAATATTCTAAAACTGATTATGGTAATTATTATACAATTCTTGTTATGATTGAACTATGGAATTGTATGATATGTGAATTCCATACTGATAAAATTGTAAAAATGAAAATACACATTCACAACCACACCCACATTTCTCTTCCTATAGCTGGTCACTGAAAAAGCTTAAATACAATTACCAACTATATAATAGAGTATTCCTGGACACTAATATCACCTCCTTCTTAAAGAAACCAAGAATTCTTAGAGAATGGTTGACTCCCAGTCTAAGGCAAAAATGTACAAGATAAATCTGAAACATCTCTTCATATAGGATAGTAAGTAAGTTATGAAGGACTGTTAGGATCATATCAAAAAGTTTCAAAAGATAAACTAAAGAGACATTACTAAAGAGGACAAAATTGGAGTTTATATAAGGACAGAAATTGCAGTGTTTTAAACCCATTAACTAAGTCCATATATAAAGGAACTATTTCATTTAAAAAAATCATTTTAGTTGGAGCTTGTACAGTTCTTATCACAATCCATACATATACCCATTGTGTCAAGCAAATTTGGACATTTGTTGTCATCATCATTCTCAAAATATTTGCTTTCTGCTTGAGACCTTGGTATTGGCTCCTCAGTTTTTTCCCCTCCCTCCCTGCTTCCCTCTCCCTCTCCCTCACGAATCCTTGATAATTTATAAACTATTATTATTTTGTCATATCTTACACTGTCTGATATAAAGGAACTATTTCATAATGACAGTTTTTTTCTTTTTTAAATCATTTTATTGGAGGCTCCTGCAATTCTTATCACAATCCATATATACATCCATAGTGTCAGGCACATTTGCATATTTGTTGCCCTCATCATTCTCAAAACATTTGCTTTCTACTTGAGCCCTTCATCTCAGCTCATTTTTTTCCCTCCCTCCCTCCACACCCCACATCCCTCACAAACACTTGTTAATTTATAAATTACTCTGATATTTTCAAGTGTTTTTTAATTGGGGGTGTACTTGAGTAGAGGCCCAATGCCCATCTGCTAACTTAATACTAAACCTATAAATATATGCACATAGATTTATTTCCCCATTGTCATATAAATATATTTACATGTGCATGTGCCTGTATTTAGACCTCCATAAATGCCTTTTGCCTCCAAGTTCTTTCCTCTTTTTCCTTTTCCTTTCCTCTTGTCTCACTATCATATTCAGCCTTCATTTGGGTTTCAGTAATTCCTCTCGGTTACAATACCATTGATCAAGCCCTTACCAGGCCTCCACACCTTCCTTGCCATCAATTTTGGATCACTTGTTGTTCCCTTGTCCCTAGATTTGTTAACACCTACTTCCTTTCCCCCCACCTCCCCTTCTCCCATGTGCCCCCGGAACTGTCTGTCCCATTGTTTTTCTCCTCCCGATTGTTTATCCCACCTGTCAATAGTTTTTTTTTTAATATCCTTTTTGGTGTGTTTGAATTTAAATTGTTTATTAGGGAGCTAACAGAGTACAGTTTAAGATACAGATCCATTTAAAAGTGATAGTAAGTACTCAGGAGGTGGTTTCTCAACAAAAACAGCTTCTTCTCACCTTTTGGGACCTTGCTATCAATGTACCCTGCTGGGACCTCCTGCATAGGGTCCTTCTAGGCACCTTATTAGACAAGTAGTCCAGCTCTCAGATTTGTTGGTCAGCAAGTCCCACAGCAGACACTGCACATCTGCCTCATGGTTGCTGTCATCTTATGCATATACCACCTAGTGAACTATACATTGAGCTACCGAGCTCTAAGGCAGTTCTTTAAACCCACCAGGTCATCTGCAGAAAAAGATAAGGCTGTTTGTCCTCTTTTTAAGACTTAAAAGCCTCAGAACCAAAAGGCAGTTCTAGTCTATAGGGTCACTGGAAGTCTGAATTTCCTCAATGGCAGTGAGTTGGTTTTATCGCTACACTACCATCTCTCTGTGGTCTAAACGCTCGGCTACATTGGCTTCTGTGTTACATTCTCAGCTGACTTTCCAAACCTCATAATCACACGGGTTGGTGTGCTTCATCCATGTAGGCTTTGCTGCTTTCCTGCTAGATAGCCGCTTGTTAGCTCCTAGCCTTCAAGACCCCAGGCTCTATATCTTGTAATAGCTGGCACCATCCACTTTCTTCACCACATTTGCTTATGCATCATTTTGTCTTCAGCGATTGTTTCAGGAAGGTGAGTATAACAGAATGACTGATTATTAGAACAAAGTGCTCTTGGATTAAGGGAGGATGTAAGTTGAGGCCCAGTGTCTGTCTGCTGCCTTAATAATTAACATATTAATATATATACATAGACCTATGTCTCTATCATTATATATGAATATATTTATATATATACAATCCAATATTTATACCTCTATAAATGGCGTTTACATCCTAGTTCTTTTCTCTATTTCCATTTACTTTTCCCCTGTCCCACTTTCATATTTCACCTTCATTCTGCTCTAAGTAATTCCTCTGGGTTACATTGCATTTGATCAAACCCCACCAGGTATCCTGAGACCTTCTCACCATTGATTTTAGATCCCTTGTTGGTTCCTTGTCCCTGAGTTTGTTGACTCTCCAAACCACTCCTCCCCACCCATCTTCCCTGCATCTTCTGCTCCCATGTCTACCCTCCAAAAAACCTATAAAGAATTCGAGGTCTTTCTGCTGACCCTTATGTATGTTTTCTGATCAGGTATGATGAGGTGCTCCAAGACCTGCCCCTGAGTCAGAAGTCTATTTTCAGGATTCCTCGGGGACTCCATTGCTTTGCTCCCCTTGCTGTTCTGTTGTGCTCACTTTGTTTTTCACCCTGGTGTGTGTGGGGGATGTGCGGGGAAGGGAGATCATCCCAGGCACAAATCCCACCCTATGTGTCCGGTGTGGGTCAGAGAAGGGGCACCATGTACGGTCCTCTCTGCATTGAGTGCTCTGAGCAGGAATATCATCCTGGAGTCTTGGTTGGCCAGTATGCGGTTCTCTTTTTCTCTCTCCTTCTTAGTTTGCTCCCATGTGGTTTGGACAGCTCCACTCCTCTCCCTGGAACTATATCTTCAGTGCTGTCCTCTGCAGTACATTCTTCTAGGGAGGGGTCAGCATAGCTTGAATTGGGACCAGCGCCAAAGTCCTCTCTGTTAATGAGTTGCTCCATGCTGGTAGGATGTCCTCAAGGCTTGTTGCACTGGTATGAGATCTGGTCCCTCTCTCCCTTTCCTGTGAAGACATTAACAATACTCTCCGTGTGGGTTAGTGTCCTGTTCCCCCATTACTTTCATCTTTTTCTTCTTCTTCTCCCTCTTCTCCTTTTTAGTTGGATACCATATGCATCCCTGGGTTGCGTCTGACTGATGGCAGAGTGACTGTACCCCTTCCTGGGAATTTATGCATGAAGTAGCTTTTCCTCTATACCCATTGTAGTTTTTAAATTTACTTCAGTGGGCTCATATTGTACTTGTCCTTTTTTGTTTGGCTTACTTTGGTTAGCATAATTTCCTCCAACCTTCCCATGAGACAATGTGCTTCATGCATTCTTCACTGTTTTTTAGGGATGCATAGTACTCCATTGTATGTATATACCAGGGTTTTTTGTTTGTGTTTGTTTTTGTTTGTTTTTAAATCATTTTATTAGGGGCTCATACAACTCCCATCACAATCCACACACACATCAATTGTGTAAAGTGCATTTATACATCATTCTCAAAACTTTCTCTCTCCACTCAAACCCCCGGCATTAGGTCCTCATTTTTCCCCTTCCTCCAAGCTCCCACCTCCCTTGTGAGCCCCTGATAGTTTATAAATTGTTATTCGGTCATATCCTGCCCTGTCCGACGTCTCCCTTCACCCACTCTTCTTTTGCCTGTCATCCAGGGAGGAGGTCACATATATTTCCCTGCAATCAGTTTCCTCTTTCCTACCCACTCTCCCTCTACCCACCCTGTTGTGTTTGTTTTTTAATACCAGAGTTTTTCATCTCTTTGTCAGTTAATGGAAATTTAGGTTGTTTCCAAATCTTTGTGACTGTGGACTGCACCGTGATGAATATTGGAGCACAGTTGGAGTGCAGATGTCTTGTCATGGTCTGTTTATTACTTTTTCTGATTATATGCCCAGTACAGTGATTGCTTGGTTATATGGTAGCTTGATTTCCGTGTGCTCTGGATATCGCCAGATTGATTTCCATATTGGCTGCACATACCTACAGGATTTCCTCCAGTGGATGAGAGTTTCTATATTACAATACCTGCTTTAAAGTAGTTTTCTGATTTTTTGAATTGGGCTTTTGTTGAGGGTGGTAGGTGGTATCTCATAGTTGTTTCAATTTGCATTTCCCTTTTGGCTAATGACAGGTAACATTTTCTCATATGCTTATTAGCCACTTGGATTTCCACCCTTGTGAAACTTCTGTTCAGTTATTTTGCCCACCTCCTCAATGGTCTATTTTTCTTTCTCCTTACGTAAGCTAGCAGAGTATTGTAGATTGTAGTCATAAGGCCTTGGTTTGATGTGTCATTGCTAACTAACTCCTTTTCTGCCCTCAGGTGAGTTTCAAGCCCATGCAACTTTCTAAAACTAATATTATTACAGAAAAAGAATGAAAAGGAAGTCCTTTAGATTGTTGTTAGAAACCTTACTTATAAGAAGCCTCTTCAGCTACCTGCCTCCTAAAGAAGGATTCTGTTATTGAATAAAATAGGCAAAGTCTTTAGGAACAGAAGTGGGTCTTCTAAAATGATAATAATGATTGCCAGATTCTCTTTAAATGATGTAAATCAGGAGTGGTGTGAAAGGAACTGAAAAAGATCCTATTTGGTGCTGGAAATACTAGGCTTCTTCTTGTATTCTCTCTCTCTCCCTCTCCTCCCTTGGCGTACAGCATCTTTACAAGACATGAGGAATGTAGAGTGTCAAGGGGTCAGGTTAAGTCCAGTGTGAGTTGATGACTCAGGAAGGTGGGGAGGAATAAGAGCAATGTTCTTGGTTGTGTAGGACTCCATGCAGCTCATGGGTCAGCTGGGAAACACTGTCTGCCAGCCCAAGCCTCACATGAAAACTCTTGCCACTGGAAGGAGGTGACCACTGCAACTCCAATCACAGGGAGAGACTGCCTCCAAGCCAATGCCAGCCACCTGGCTGACAGTATCCAACACAGCTACGTTCCAGCGCATTCATGTATGTACTTCCAGCAAAAGCCCAAGGCAGACTGCTGACCAAGCTGACCTCCAGCGCCTGTTCAGCTGTAGCCATCCACTCCGCAACAGCACGCATGTCTGCCACCAGCACCGGCTCAGTTCTCTTTGCCTTGGTGCTCCTGCTCATGCTCTGCAGCGGGGTATGCAAGGCCAACCCTGCCAGGCGGGGACTCAGGGGGGGTCACAGAGCTGGGCAGAGGTGGTGGCCCATGATTCTGTCCTGCCGAGGTTGCCGCTGACAGCCACCTCTCTCGGCAGAGAGCCACCGCTGAGGACTGCAGCAGACAGTGCCAGTGTGCTACCACGGAAACACCCAGCTGCCTTGTTGGCGCAACCCTGGTGCTGGATGCCTGCGGATGCTGCCCATGTGCGCCAAGCAACTGGGCGCTTTGTGCACGAAGCGTGAAGTCTGTGACATGCGCAAGGACCTGTACTGTAGCTATGACTCCCCAACCAAAGGCAGGATCGGAGTGTGCAGAGGTAGGACCTACAGCCCGACACCCGACGATACTTAGTGTCCATCCAGCTCCTCGCTCACTGAAACACCAGCAAGAAATCAAATTTCAAATTTCTCTAGCTGCTCATAGTCCATCCACATCCCTGACGTGCTTTTACTTCCAGCTCCAGAGACTAATTTAACACACCCCTCCATCTCCTTCCTCTCCTTCAGCTAAGGAAGGTGCCTCCTGCTATGTTGAAGGGAAGGAGCACAAGAATGGAGAGAGATTCCAGAGCGGCTGCACTGAAATGTGCACTTGCAGGAGTGGGAAAGTGAGCTGTAAGCCCCTGTGTCCACCATCTATTGGCCTGCCCAGGCCTGACTGCTCCTTCCCGCAGTTGGTCAAAATTCCAGGGAAATGCTGTGAGGAATGGGTGTGCGATAAGTCCAAGAACAACACAATGAATGGCTCTGCCCTTGCAGGTGAGTTGATTCATGATTTCCCCATGTGTGATGTACTCCTGTCAGAAACAGTGAACCCAGAGGCTGAGTCCTAACATTGGACTTACCTAGATTTTGTGTGCTTTGTCCTCATGGCTTACCAACTTGAAGAGGCTGTTTCCCCAGACCCAGGAATGATGCAACCCAACTGTCGGGTCCAGACCACAGAATGGAGCGCCTGTACCAAGACTTGTGGGTTGGGCCTCTCCACTCGGTATACCAATGACAATGCTGTGTGCATGGAGGAACAGCAGACCCGCCTCTGCTTCCTCAGGCCTTGTGAAACTCAACTGGAAAAGAAGATAAAGGTATCTTACTATTCTGCTTTTATTCACTAATTTTCCTGAAATGCAAATGGATAGGACCAAAGCTTAGGTCCCTTATCAGCCTTGTTATTACAGGCCCATTATCTTCCCCAAATATTAACCATTGAGCCCTTTAAAAGGAATGGGATGCTGTGCAATAGGAACCAACAGCTTCCCCCTACAGAATCTGCCACAGCGTTAGTAAGTTTGAGACATCCTAAGTCAAGCTAGGTCTATTTCTGCAAAACTTACAAGTGAGACTCAAACTTCCTCTCCTCAAAATATAAGAAAAAGTCAGAAAAAGTTAAGATTGTGGCTGAGACAGAGTTCAAATAGGCCACTCTTTACGTAAAGTCACTGATTTCTTCTCCCTTGTCTTTCTTAGGAGGGCAACAGTTGCATCCCTACCATCAAAATACCCTATTCTATCAGGTTGCAGTTTGATGGCTGCCTCAGTGTGGGTAGCTACTTTATCAAGATCTGCGGAGTCTGCACAGATGGCCGGTGTTGTACACCTAAAAAAACCAGCACCATGCCTGTGGTGTTCAGGTGTCTTGATGAACGTGGTATCATACAGACCAACGTGATGTTCATCAAGGCCTGCAAATGCCACTACAACTGCCCTATAGGCAGTGACAGCTTTACATCATCATCCTAGAAGATGTATGGAGACCTGGTTTAAAGACAGAGTGAGAGATATTATCTCAATAAACTGTAACTTGAACTGTTTTACATCTTTGTGTGTGTTTGTGTGTAAACATGAATTCATTTAGCACAACTTATTTAAATATATATTTTCCAAGAGGGAAAATGAATTCCCACCTGAATCTAAACTTCTATCAACTACAGAAACCTGTTTGAAGAAAGTAAAACTTGACAATGACACCTCATTAGCTCCCAACAGCATGGTATTTTATGGGGTGGGGTTTAGGGAGCAGTTGGAGGTACCAGGAGAAATGAGTTGCATCGGGAACAATGTCATCCTAAAGTGGTAAGCAGATCGCTATGTTGGAAATGTAATGCAAGCTTGATGACCTGCCTGCAACTCCAGCAGTTGTAAGGATGTGTGTTCAGGGCCATCAAGAGGCTGAGACAAGTTGTTCTGGAAGGCAGAACAGCAGACTCGGCTTTGACATTCTGATTTCAGTGGCAGTGTTCAGGAATCAGAATCCTGCCTATGACACTGGACAGCTTGTGGCAAAGTTGTTTGCCTGTTACAAGCCAGATTTAAAACAAATTTCTATTGTCCAGATTTAAAACAAATTTCTATTGTACATGTTTCCATGGGAGCATTTGTTCCTACATTGACTATGATTGTTTCCTGGACAGTTTATTTGTTGAGAGGATGACCAATAGTTACATGTTTGCACCTTTCTAGTTGAAAATAAAGTATGGATTTTTTCTATAAAGTACTTATTTTTCATTTATTTTTCCAAACTAGTGGTTCTCAACTCTCCTAATACCATGGACCTTTTAAGACAGTTCCTCAGGTTGTGGTGATACCTTTTGTGGGTGTATCTGCATGTGGGCGGACCCACCTGGAGACAGATAGAGGAGCAGTGTCTCATTTCCCAAGACCATCAGAAATATCGTCTTAGGGAACCCCTGTGAAAAGGTCGTACCAGCCCCAAAGGGGTCATGACCCCCAGGTTGAGAACCGCTCATCTAAACATTTCTGAATTCTCTTGAGTATAAATGGAAAGGTTTCATTTATTTGGTAAAACAATTTACCTACATTTTTCTAAAAAATGTGTCGCTAGTATATCATATATGTACTAATGAACTGGTAATTCATTTCAAAGGAATTTTTTACATAAATATATTTAACATTGAATCAAGGTTTTGAAAATACTATTATTGAACATGCAGACATATAGTGTTTATGTTCACCGTATTTTATATACAGTTTAAAGTCAATACTCTTATTATTTCAGCCTCCACTAACCCTTTTGATCTCACGTGGCCCCGTTTACAGAACATTGGTGGTATAATGGTTTATGCTTTGGGTTGCTAACTGCAAAGTCAGCAGTTAAAACCCACCACCCCTTGGGGAGAAAAATGAGATTTTCTGCTCCTATAAAATATTTACAGCTTTGGAAACCAATAGAGGTAGTTTTAACCTGTCTTATAGGGTCACTATGAATTAGAATCAACTCAATGCTAGTGCTTTTGGAGTGAGTTTTTTGGCCTTCTTTGTATTTACTACCATTCTGAACACTGTGGGCATTTTATATCCAATTGTTTACATCACAGAGCTAGTCTATGCCCTTTGTTGTGTTTGCATGCTCTGCAATCTAACTGCTCAGTCGTAGAAATGTAAAATAAAACAGGCATTGAAATGTTGCCAGCAAATCAGTATAACTTTGTACAATTCCTTTTTCAATTGCCAAGATAGAAAAACACAATTAGATGATATTAGTAGAAAAAGAGATAAGCAAATCTATCATCCACTGGCATTAATATGATGTCTGAAATTTAAATCAGCAATGCCATTTTCCCAAGTCGTTCAGTTTATCACAACTCAAGATTAACCTATGTTATCAAGTGGTTTCAGAGCGATAAAATGAAACTTTTCAAGAAATTAAGTGTACAAATGAGATTGGAGCTATCCAGACTTCTACTGAAAAGTAAGCTAAAGGAATACCCAAGCGAAACTAGATAATTAGGTTTTTCCAGAACTAAGTAGTTGAGAAGTTGGGGGGTTAGGGGTGGCGGAATAGTCCCAAACAAACAAAGCTGCCATCGAGTAATTAGCAATATTTTCATGCTGGTGTCATTCAAGAGACAAAAATACACTTGGAAACATATACTAATTCTACAAGCAGTGCCACAAAGCACAAAGGAAAACCTTCCCATGCTCAAAAGTGAAAAGTGTTTCTGGCCAAAACATCAGACTTCTGGGATACACCCATACATGTATATAGCAACACTGCCAGTAGCAGCGCTCCACTCTCCCAAATAAACACACATGGAGAGAGAGAAAGAATCTTGCTCACCTTTAATTTCTCTCAATGGATTCCTAGCTGAAAAGATAAGGACACTATAAGTGAATCTGGCTGTTCTAAAAGGATTTGAAAAATTCTAGGAAGATAGTAGTGGTGAAAACATAGATTTTAAATTCTCCATATTGTCACATCAAAAGAGAGTATATTAAACTAAATTCATTCATCTATTGATAGAAATTTAGGCTGTTTCAAATGTTTTGTGATTGTGAACTGTGCAGTTCACCGTCCTTTTCTGTGCTTTGGAAGAGTTTGTGTAGCATTGGTATCAGCTCTTCCCTGAATGCGTGGTACTATTCTCCTGGGTAGCCAACAGGGCCAGGACGTGTTTTAGATCAATGAGAGGGGGACAATCTAGGGATATACACACAATAGGAAGAGGAGGAATTGGGGTATACAGGTGACAAGATAGGCGGATCCTAGATTCAGGATGGCAACCTAACTTTGACGTCACTGAGCAGGTTTGAACTGTTCTCCGGATCTCCATAGAAACCATTATCAGAGGGTGTAGATCCCACCTACAAGGACCAGACTAATGGCACCAAGCCTTTAGGGAGAAGTAGCCCATTGTCCTTAATAGCAGGGAGCAGGCCCTACCTGTGGTGGGCCCAGACAGTCGTCTGGCAACTGACTGCCTTTAGGGAGGTAACTTGACAATCATTTACCATTAGCTGCAAGAAGTGTCCTAAGTCTAACATATTTGGGGGAGACGACTTGGGAGAAATCTTTGATTCCCACACAAAAAGTACACCAAGCTAATGGTAATTACAAAAATATCGGGAGTTGAAATCCTAATCTATGACAAAAATTGATTATCAAGGTGCAGGATGTAAAAAGAGATAAGGATGGGCACTATATAATCCTTAAGAAACCAGTGGACC
Source organism: Echinops telfairi (assembly GCF_000313985.2). Classification (NCBI taxonomy): domain Eukaryota; kingdom Metazoa; phylum Chordata; class Mammalia; order Afrosoricida; family Tenrecidae; genus Echinops; species Echinops telfairi. The sequence continues at coordinate 65,350,618 of NW_022107431.1, read as the reverse complement.
AAGAACCAGTGAACATAATAAACATATATGTGCCACATGAGAAATCCATGAAATTCATCAATCCAATTCTTCAAAATATTATAAAACAAATCACTGGATCAACAAGCCAGCTGGTGATTTTCTCACTCTCTGAGAAAGACAGATAAGTGGGAAAGAATCTCAACAATGAGGCTACAGCACTAGACCTGATTGGCATGTTCAGAGCTCCCAACTGCAAGAAAATCCACATTCTTTCCATATACGTGCACATTGCACGTATATGAAAATAGACCACAATCTGGGACATAAGTCAAGCTTGAGTAAATTCAAGCATACAGAGATCACTCAGACTTCATTCTCTGACCATTACTCCATAAAGTTAGAAATCAATTAACAAAAGATTTTTAAAAAGCTAAGGGCAACACTTGGAGAATGAATAACTTACTTCTTCAAAAGGAGTGGGTACTGATGAAATAAGACATTTCTAGAAACTAATGAGAATGAGAATACAACATCCCAAAGCTATGGGAAACAGCAATGGCAGGTTTCAGAGGATACTTGATAGCAATAAATTCACATGTGAAAAAGTAAGAGAGACTTATGTTTGATACTCCATCATAAAATCGTCAGCATTTGAACCAGAGTCAACGAAAGAACCTTTCTTACAAGCAAAAGAAAAAAAAAAATCAGGGCAAAGATTAAGAAGTGGGACAACAAGGAAAGAACAGGAAAAAAATCAACTCAGTAAAAAGCTGGTTCTTTGAAAGGATTAACATATTTGACAGCTGTTGGAAAATATAACAAAAGATTGGAAGGAACAGACTTCAATCTATATCCAATATAAGGGATGAAACCAGGGAAATTACAACAGACCCTATTGAAATTAAAAGACTAATTACACTGTACTATGAAGGTCTGTACTCCAATGAATACAACAACTTGGAAGACAAGGAAAAATGCTTGGAAAACAACCCCCCTCCCCGATGATCTCATATAGATGTCAAGATCCTGAACAGACCCATAGCAAAAGAAGAAATACGTCGGTTTATCAAGAAACTACCACCTAAAACACGTCCTGGCCCAGATGGCTTCACTGGAGTATACTATCATGCATTCAGGGAAGATCTGATACCAATTGTACATAAGCTCTTCCAGAATACATAAAAGGATGCTAAACTTCCAAACACATTCTATGAAGCTAGTATAACACTGATGACAAAACTGAGAAAAGATCTCACAAGAAAACTACAAGCTGATATCTCTAGTGCACATTGATGCAAAATTCCTTAACAAAATTTTGGCCAATAGAATATAAAATAATATACAATGAATAATTCACCATGACCAAGTGGGATTCAATCCAGGGATGCAGGCATGGGTCAGCATCCAAATATTCATCATTATCCATCATATTGACAAGAAAGAAAAAAAACAACCCATGATAATATTAGATGCAGATAAAGCATTTGACAACATTTGACAACCATTCCTAATTAAGACACTCAAGAAGACAGGATTGCAAGATAATTACCTCAATATAATATAAGCTATATATGAAAAACCAACAGCCAGTATTAAATCCATGGATAAAAGGTGAAAATATTCCTACTGAAAAAGTGGATCCGACAAGGATGCCCCTTGTCCCCACTTTCATTCAACACCATCCTAGGGGTCCTAGTTAATCACATAAGGCAATGGATGCACATCAAAGATATTCACTGGGGAAAAGTGAAACTATTATTATTTGCAGATGTTATGATTTTATATATTGAGAACCCCAAGGCTCCACAATAGGTGTGCTGGAAGCAGTAGAGGAATATGGTAAAGTGGCAAGATCAACAAACAAAAGTTAATTGGATTGCAATGTACAAGTGATGGAATTACAGAAAAATAAAATAAAAAGCTAGTACCCTTCACAATAGCCAAGCATAAATTGAGATATCTAGGGATATACCTAACAAAAAAACCCCAAAAATTGTATGAGGAAAACTGAATAACATTATTACAAGAAACCAAAAGGAACCTTCACATAGAAGAATATCCCATTCTCATGTATTAGAAGATTCAATATTGTAAAAATATCAGTCCTACTTAAGACATTATATAGGTTTGATTCAATCCAATACAAATACCAGCATTTTTTTTTCAAAGAAATGGAAAAGCTGACTACCAATTTCATACGGAAAACCAGGAATAGGCAAAAACTCTTCAAAAAGAAGAATAAAGTGGGAGGCTTTGAATTTTCTGATTTTACAATATTATATAGCCATGGTTGTCAAAACAGCATGATACTAGTATAATGATAAATACATGGACCAAGATATAGGAACAGAAAATCCAGAAATAAAATCAGCAGCATACAGACAACTGATCTTCAATAAGGACTCAAAAATTACAAATGGGAGGCAGATATGCTTTTTAACAAATGTGCTGGAAAAACTGGATATGTACCTGCTGAAAACTGAAGCAAGATCCATACTCATTCCATACACAAGAACAATTTCAAGGTGGAACACAGACCTCAAATTAAAACACCAAACTATCAGGATCATCAAAATAAAAATCAGGACAAAGGTAAGAACCTTAGCATAGGGAAAACATGGGCTATCAGAAATAGGGAAAGACACACACTAAGAGGATGTTAAAATTGATGAGTGGG
>NW_022107431.1:65340691-65344025 GCF_000313985.2 Echinops telfairi | reverse complement strand
GTTTAAATGGAGAGAAAATGTTTTGAGAAATGATGTACAAATACGCTTTACACAATTGATGTGTGTATGGATTGGGATAACAGTTTATGAGCCCCTAATAAAATGTTTAAAAAAAAACAAAAAACACTCACATTAAGCAGGATTAATTAGGAAGTCAACAGGTTAACATAAACCATGATCAGACAACATCACAGTTACAGTCACTGACTCACAGCAAAACCTCTTCTCAGGCAGCATGGAAGTCTTGTTTTAGTCCTCAGCATCTCTGACTTGGGGGACCAGGAAGCCAGTCCACATCTCTGCCTCACAGTCTCCTAATCACACTGCTGCTTCTCTCTTCTGTCTATGGTCAACTTGCCTCTGCTCTAGTCGTGGCCTCTGGCTTCGGCCTTTTTCCTTTTCCCTGTCCCATGGTCTCTGTGCTGTAGCCTTTAGTCTCAGCCTCCACCACTTCAGACAGAGATCTCAAAGGTGCTCTTCTGGTAGCTCCTCTTCCTGGGTGGTCCTGAGCGTTCTTGTTCTGCTTGCAAAATGGCTCTTATATACAGTGGAATGACTTTGACGGAGGTGTGGATTCTGTCTTTCAACAGATCATGTTCCAAGGAAACAAAGGGCAGAGACTTGGTTCACATTTCTACTAAGGTTCAGACTCAGAATACATCCCATCTTAATCCTGTGGACGTTACATAAGACAGAACCCATTCTAAAATGAGACTGTAGTCACAGACATGGAGGCCAGACTTCACAATACATCCTATATGGGATTATGAAAGGCCACATTAATCCACTACACCTTAGGGATAAATAAATTAGTTTGTTCCTTTGATTCTCATTTCTATAAATATTGATAGTTGTGATGTCTGGAGAATTCCTTTCTGTGTAAATCCTGTGCTCCTAGGAGATAAAAGGAAAATCTACTTTGTAGAAACAGTGTAAGTTTTAAGGTGTACAAATATAAAATTGTATGAGTGGTCATAGACCCTAACTGATCATTTCCTGTTTCTTTAAAACCTATTGAATAATCTGGTACTGGTCTGTCACCGAGTCCCTCTCATCTGCCATGTAGACTTTTGCTCAATACACTTTAAATTCTCTGCATAGTATGAAATTACCTGTATAGAAAAGAAAATTTATAAGAAAACATTAAAGGAATCTGTGAAGCTATAGTTGTTTTTTGCTGAAGTGGATTCTAAGTGACTTGACTCTGTACATTTCAATATTTTCCAACTTCCCCGTAATGTGATAGAATAACAAATAACAGTTGACAGCTGCCTTTGTTTTCTGAACCAGCCAGTCAAGTCAGAGTTATATGGGTATAGAGCTAACAATTAATTTCAGTAAAGGGAACGGAGAATGAATGATTGATTCGTCAAGTCCCAAGTCACGGATATTCACACAGAAGACTCAGTGACTGGAGGGCCCAGGACGTTGGAGTGCTTTACAAAAACTTTTTCTGCAGTGTGTGTGTGTGTGTGTGTGTGTGTGTGTGTGTGATGGCTCTCTGATCAGTGAGAACATCCATGCACAGGAGATATTAGTATATCCCTGGGGATAATGGAGACTCCATGCTAATAACTCTCCAAGACTTTACCTGATATAGCTCTTCCTTTATGTCCTTCCTTGCTTAAAAAACTATAATTATTAGTAATACTGACTACCTTTTTTTTTCCGTTTTATGTGCTAATAAACCACATACCAGACAATTCAATAGTTCAATTATATCAAGAATTATACTATCATTACCACAATCAATTTAAAAATATTTCCATATTTTTTTGTTAAATCCATTTTAAAATGAGGTCTATATAATAACAATCAATTCCAGGGCTCCCTCATCCCTCAGGAATGCATCTTTTGTTCCCCAATCACCTCACACTCCCTATCTTAACCCCTTACCTCTACATCCATTATAAACCCTTGCGTCAGTTATTATCTTTATAAATCTATTCCTTCTGTGCTCCACAATTTGGAAAACCCAACAGACACAATAAAAAACAAAAACAAAATAAACCAATAAGCTAAAATAATAGTAATATTACAAAGAGAAAAATATAAATAATAAGCAAGAAATAAAAGACTACAAAAAATACTGTGAAAGCCAGGGATGAGACTTTTGTCATGTAACAAGTAAGATATGCTTGCCCTTAGAACAAATTCAGTTTGGGTCAAGAGGGAGGTCGACTGACCAAGTATCAAGCTGTCCAGCATCATCAAGATGACAATGATCTCTCTCTGCTAGTAGAGCTGTCCAGAGGGCTAGAGGGGATCAGCAGAGGCTAAATCTGACTCGACACACTCAGAAGGATTTTGTGCTACCACTGTCCTCTATGGTCTTCTACAAATTGGCTCTTCTCAGTTTAACACTGATACCTTTCTTGTCATATTTGAATTTGTTATTGTCATCTTTGGATCACACAAGCTGGTGTGATTCTTCTATGTGTACTCAGTTGACTCATCACTTAGAATGCTGCTTGATTGAATTCAAGCCTTTAAGACAACAGACACTATTCCAACTGATAGTTGGGCACCATCTGCTCTCTTCACCACCCTTATCTGCAGTGATCATTTTATGAAGGTGAATATAGAGCAGGGTCATGTTACCAGAGTTATCTGTTCTTTGATTGGGGCTAGAGCTAAGTTGGAGCCCTTCTGTTTGTCCCTGTAGTATGCACGACTCAGGATTAATTTGGTCGTCATATGGTGACAAAATCAAAGCCCCATAAGATCAACTACACCAAAGGCAACCAACCAACCATCAAACAAGCAAATCCCAAACTAACTGCAGACGGGAAAACAAAAACCCCTAGAAACAAAAGGAAAATATTGCGAATCAGCCATCTAGCTCAGTAGCAACAAAGCCCACAAGGAAGAAGCATACCAGCCTGGATGATCACCAGGTGTCTAAGGGATCAGGTATCAGGCATCAAAGAACAAAAAAAACAAATCACTGTGAATGAGGAGAAGTGCAGATTGGGGACCCAGGACCCATCTGTAGGCAATTGGACATCCCTTCCAGAAGGGTCGCAGGGAGGAGACAAGCCAGTCAGAGTGCAGTGTAGCAATGATGAAATACAAAACTTACCTCTAGTTCCTAAATGTTTCCCATTCCCCACTCCACACTATCATGATCCTAATTCTACCTTACAAAACTGGCTAGACCTGAGGATGTACACTGGTACAGATACGATCTGGAAACACAGGGAATTCAGGACAGATGATTCCTTCAGGAACAGTGCTGAGAGTGGCGATACCAGGAGGGTAGAGGAAGGGTGGGGTAGAAAGGGGGAACCGATTACAAGGATCTACATATAACCACCTCACTGGGGGATGGACA
>NW_022107431.1:65336296-65337704 GCF_000313985.2 Echinops telfairi | reverse complement strand
TAGGTTTGGACTGGACTGGATTGCTTTCTTATTGTATAATTACCCTTTATATAAAACTCTCTCTTATACATATATGAGTTTCTGTGGATTTGTTTCTCTAGTCTACCGAAACTAACACTTATTCCCTCCTCCTTCCCATGTATGCAACAATAAAACTACTATATATATATTAAAAGATATAACTAAACAAGGATGCTGGAATTCTCCCCTGGAAGCTGCATCTAGAGTCATATTCTTGGGTTTGTTCTCTTTCTTATTTGGCAATGGGCAGCCAAACCTGTGTCTCAAATGACAATGGGCCAAAGATATTCCCGTATGGATTCAAGTTGTGCAGGTAGACATCGCAGAGACTTCAGATGGTTAAGATTAACCAACAAGGGGAGGGAGGGGAAACAACAGGACCTGATACCAAGGGCTCAAGTAGAGAGAAAATATTTTGAAAATAATGATGGCAACATATGTACACATGTGCTTGATACAATTGATGTATGTATTATTATAAGAACTATAAGTCCCCCAAAAAAAGGTTTAAGAAAAAAAAATTAATTAGCTCATTCCTTGTCTGCCCTCTGGTGAGTTTGAAGCTCATATAATTTTCTAAAATTATTACAGAAAAAATACAAAGGAAGGTTGTTTTAGAAAGGCCTGCTATTATAGCCTCTTCAGCTACCTACCACCTAAAGAGAGCTTCTGTTAGTGAATGGCACAGCCATTAGAAAGAGAATTGGGTTATATAAAATAATAATACTAATTGCCAGCTTCTCTTTAAGTGATATAAGTCAGGAGTGGTGTGAAAGGAAAGGGGGAAAATCATACTTGGTGCTGGAAATATTAGGCTTCTTTTTCCCCCTTAAGATGGAATGCAGCACCTTTATCAGGCACGAGGAATGCAGTGTTTCAAAAGATCAGGATCAATCCAGTGTTAGTCAATGAGTAAATATCAATCCAGTGTGAGTCAAGGAGTCAGGATCAAGCATTGTGAGTCCATGAGTCAGGAAGATGGGAAGTAATGGGAGGACTTCCCTGTTTGTGTAGGATGCCATTCAGCTCAAGGGCAAGCTGGGAAAGCCCTGAGCATTTAAAAACCCATTCCACCAGTCCCAATCTCACACAACAGCTGTTCCCACTGGGAGGAGGCAGCCAGCAATGCCAACCACAGGATAGATAGAGACCACCTCTGGCTCGACATCAGCAAACCAGCCAACAGCATCCAACACTGCAGACACTCCAGCGCATCCAGAGAGGCACCAACAGAGAAAGGCCAGACCTCCGACCAACCTGACCTCCAGCGCCTTTCCAGCTGCAGCTGTCCGCTCCTGCCACTGCACCCATGTCTGCTGCTGGCATGAGCTCTACTCTCTTCTCCTTGGTGTTCCTGCTCGCCTTCTACAGCTGGGTAAGCAAGGAA
>NW_022107431.1:65312777-65320189 GCF_000313985.2 Echinops telfairi | reverse complement strand
CATCAATAGACATTACTTTAATAAAAATTGCTGGTATATACACACCCAATGGCATACTACACATCCCTGAAAAATAGTGATGAAAAGATGAAGCACCACATTTTGTAGAATGATTTGGAGGATATTATGCTTAGTGAAGTGTGCCAAGCACAAAAGGACAAGTACAACATGAGTCACCTGAGGTAAGTTCAAATAATGGAATGGGCATAGGGGAACACACATACTGCATAGTTCCTGAGCTGAGTTCCAGATACTTGGTCAAAAACCAGGACAAACCCAATGATGCATACATCATCAAAAAGAGAAGGAGGAGGAGGAGGAGGAGGAGAAGAAGAAGAGGAAGAGGAAGAAGAAGGAGAAGAAGGAAAAGAAAGGTGCAGATAGCACATATACTGAGAGTCATCACAATGGGCAACACTGAAAGACCAAAAGGGTAACTGGTGGGGAGTGGCAACAGACCGCTCCATCCCTGACTGCAGGAAGAAATTGGGGAATGGTAGGAGGCTTGCCAAATGCTCATAAACACTGAGGACTAAAGGTTAAAACTGCTGTCAGGTATGCGGGCCCTGGGACATGGAACCCTGGCAGAAAAGGGGACTGGACTGAGAGATTACTACAGGGCCTGCTTGCTATTTATCACAGCAAGACTCATCTGCTTTGGGTCAGAAGAGCAGTTAGATTTGGAACTATTTGTATGGTCTTTCTTTTTCTTTTAAAAATGTATTCATTTTTGTTATTTTGTTTTTCTCCTTTGTTCTAAGAGAAAAGAGAGGCAGGGTAAGCAAAACTAACTAAGGAGACAGTGAAGGGACTGTGGTTCCAGGGAGCCCTCAGAGGGTAGGAGGCAGGGGGGAAGGGAGTGGTGAGCCAATAACGACAAAGACAGGGAATAGGATGGGCTCTAATATTGACAATGAGGAGGATTTCGTGTTCCTGTTTGTGTTCAATTGAAATGTATCTGAGAGAAATTCTGAGAGGTGAAGAATGGGTAAACATGATTGTGGAGCACGTGGAAAGGAAAAAGAAAAAGAGGAAAGAAGAAGAAATCAAAAATTCATATATATAGGTATAAATACACACACACACACCAAGGTAGGTGATGGACATTGGGCATCTACTTAAATCTTACCTCACTACAAGAATAGTTTGTCTTAATAATGTTGCCCTGTATGAAACTCAACTTTGCAACATGATCGCTGAAGACAAAATGGGTGCAGAAGAAATTGTGGGGAAGAAAGCTGATGGTGCCTGACTATTAAAAGATATAGCATCTCAGGTCTGAAAGGCTTGAAGGTAAACAAACGGCCGTCAAGCAGGGAAGCAACAAAGCCCACATGGAAGAAGCACACCAGCCTGTTTGATCATAAGGTGTTGATGGGAATAGGTATCAGAAGTTCAGAATCAAGCAATCAAATTGATGTGAAGAAGCATGGACAAAGTGGGGACCCCAAACCACCTGCAAGATAATTGGACAATCTCACACAGTAGGCCCACAATGAAGCCCTACTGTGATGCACTGATGAAACACATACTATGCTATAGTTCCTTAATATTTTCTCCCCTTACTCTTATGGTCTTTGTTTTACCTCATTAATCTTGTTAGACCTGCGTATGTTTGTTTGTATGATTAAGATAGTTCCTTGCATGAAAGCTAAGATAGACAACGGTTCAGAAATAGAAATGGGAATAACAATTCCCTGAGGGGACAGGAATGGGTGGGGCATTGAGAAGGGGGAACTGATGGCAACAGTGTCAGTATAACGCCACTCGAGGGGAATGAATAACAAAATTGTAGGTGAACAGATCCATTAGATGGTGTCAGATACAGCTAAATATATACATTTGTATAAAGTAATAATAATAATAACATAAAATAATAAGTGTTACTGAGGGGTAGGGTAGGGGAAGGGGGAGATAAAGAGGAGCTGATATCAAGGAACTCAAGAAGAAATAAAATGTGTTGTAACTGTTGGTGGCAGCATTTGTGCAATTATGCTTGATCTAATTGAATTATGGATTTCTATAAAATCTGTAAGGGGTCTCAATAAAATATTTTTTAAATTTTTAAATAAAGACAAAGAAGGTGGAACAAATATACTATGAACCAAGAAGGGAGCATAACAGATCAGCAAAGGGAGCCAAGTCATGAAGTCCCTTAGGAGCACCCCAAATGGACTTCAAGTTAGGAGGGGCAGCATCTGGAAGTCACCAAGACTGCTGGGGACATAGAAAGGTCAGTAGATAGACCTGGAATATATATATGAATTTTTCTTTTCTTTTTCTCTCTTTTCCTTTTTCCTTTTTTTATTTCTCTCCTTTGATCTTTTGCTTTATTTCTGTTTTGCCTTCATTCTTGTTTTTTTTTTTTTATTCTGCCTATCCAAGATAGGCATGAGAAACAAGGCAAAGGTGAAAGCAATGGCACAGATGGTTCCAGGGGGACTTGAGGGAGGCGTAGATGGGGTGGGGGACTTGGGGTGGGGGAGTGGTGAGTAAACAATGCTATGGACAGGGGAACAACTAGGGATTGAAAATCAATGGTGAGGGGGTTCAGGGACTTTAGTGGTGTTGGAGCAACAGTAATCTAGTTGAGAGGAATTACTGAAAGGCTAATGAACATTGAGCATGATCCTGGAGCTTGAAGAAGGTGAAAGGAACCAGAGGCAAGATCTAGGAAGCAAACCTATCGATAGAGGTAGAAACATAGTTGTATGCATATGTAAATATATTAATTCATAAAAATGTAGGTATTGGCCTATGTACATATATTTATAAGGCAATATACACTGAGGCTGTGGACAGCCTTGGGTCTCAGCTCATATCCTCCCTCAATACAAGTACACTTTTTTGTAACAAAATGGCATTTTGTGATACTCACTGCCCCTTCCCCCCTCACCCCCGACACGTTTGCTGAAGACAAAATGGGTACATAAGCAAACAGGGTGAAGACAGGGGATGGTGCCCAGCTAGTAAAAGATATAATGTCTGGGGTCTTAAGGGCTTGAAGTTAAACAGCTGGCCATCCAAGAGTAAAGGTACAAGCCCACATGGAAGAAGCAAACCAGATGATATCATCATGAGGTACCATCGGGACTAGCTAATAAGCATCAGAAGATTCATAACAAACAACAAACATACAAACAAAAATGTGTTGGTGAAAATGCGGGCTGGTCAGATCAGAGATCCAAAGCCCATTTGTAGGCAATGGAACATCCTCCCACAGAGGGGTCACAGCAAAGGGACAAGTAAATCAGGGTGCAGTAGAGCACCGATTGATTATGCAGTATACCTCTGGTTCCTTGAGGCTTCCTCAACTGTCACTGTCATGAACTCAGTGCTGCATTCCACTATGGAGTAGACAGGAACATGTACAGGCAAGGGATTAACCTCACGACACACAGAACCCAGGAACAGGAACGGGAACAGTGACACCAAAAGGGTAGGGAGAAGGGGTGGGGGGGGGGAACAAAGAGTGGAGGAAGGGGGTATCAATTGCAATGAAGGGCACATAACCACACACACACCCCTCCAGGGGGAAGAAAAACAAAAACCAGAGGGGAAGGGAGGCAGCGGTTAGTATGAGATATGAAGATAATAACAATCTATAAGCTATCAAGGGGCCATGAGGGTGCAGGGGAGGAGGGAGGGAAAAAAAGAGGAGCTGATACCAAGGGCTTCATAGAAAGTACATGTCTAGAAAAGAACAATGGCAATCTATGTACAAATATGTCTGATACAATTGATGTATGGATTATAACAAGAGTTACAATAAGAGCCCCCAATAAAATGATTTTCAAAAATTGAATAAAAATAGTGGTCGAAATTCATAAGATATTTTATATTTAAAAATACACACTCATAGGATAGGTGATTGGGTAGAAGTAACCTCACATCAGAAAGGAATTGTGATAAGGAAGTTGAAACTGTTCTGGGGTTGCGATAATAACTGCAGAAAACAGGATGTTCCCAAGCTTGTGTAAAGATCAGCTTACCTGTACAGTGTTCCTTTACAGGTTTACAACAACACCTGTTGGCGCAAGCTAAGAGATAAAGCAAAGTTCCGCATTCTTTGGAATGACATCTGTGTGAGCCAGTAAACCGTATGCCTCTGAAAGCTTGTGCTCAGTCAAAGCTCGGGGTCCACACTTGGCAAGTGACAGAGTCTGGTGTGGTTCCTCCGCGCTAAGTCTGGATTTGGAACACAATAAACCTCTCTAAACTGTTCTCAGTTTCTGTTTATTTTGTCTATCCAACGACCTGAATTGTGCATTTGGAGGTCCCACTGAGATAGATAAAGGTTTGTTGGGCCAAACAGCCTTTCTGTTCCTGAAGGTTGCGCTCTCGGCAGCTGTGTTCGGGTGCAGGATGCAGCAGAAGTCGGCCAGCCCGGTGCTCCTGGGTGTAGAGCCCCAGGGAATCTGTTCAATTTTAAGGCACCTGTGTTTGTCTGTATATGATTTGTTCTGTGTTTTCGTGTCTGTCTGTCTTGTGGCCATCACTTTTCCTCCAAAAGGGACTGAATCAACCCAAGGAAAACATCAGTCTCATGCTGGCCCATCGATCTCTACGGAAGAAGGGCGCTGCCTCGTATGGGGGGACAGTCAATCGTAGTACCTTACAGACACTCCGTGCCTACAATTGGCCATTGGATGGCCTTCTGAGAGGACTTTTAATCTCTCTCTGTGTAACTCTATCTGAGCTCTTATTCTAGGTCGGTTCTGTGGTAAGGCCGGCCATCCAGACCAACTCATCTATATCACCCTGTGGATTGATATTGTGGAGTTAAAAACCCCTTTGGGCAAAGTCTGTCCCTCAGGTCCTTGTTACTACTGCCCTCCACACCAAGACTCTGCCCTCCACACCCTAAAGGAAATCCTGTCCCTGTCCTTCAAAACTATAACCCCAAAGAATTTCTGCCCCCTTATTCAGGCCCCAGGTAGACCAATCTACCCTCAAGCACCTTAGGGACACAGACTCGGTCACCAGACTCACCTCATCCCCAAACTACAACATTTTCTCCATCTCTTACCAGCGCTGAAGCATGGTATAACCACAACCCACAACCCCCACCCCCAACTGCACCTATCCTAGCTCTCCATGAAATACCTCCTTTTATGGGAGTCCAAAAGGGACTTCATTTCATCATCTATGCTCCCTTTTCTGCCTCTGACCTTTACAATTGGAAGCACCAAAACCCACCAGTCAACATTGGACAATTGTCAACAACTACTCCAAACTGTCTCTACAGCCGAGGAGAGTGCTTGCATTCACAGGGAGAACCATAAACAGGACTTGGAAGCAGACGAGTGACCAGAGACTGACCCCAGGAATTGGAATCTGCTTGGGAATAGGGACTGCTGCCCTGCCTTCTGACAGACTCTGATGATTGGTCTCTGAGAGGGGACACGCCATCGCATTAATTTTTACAAAGTAACCAGTGTAAGTCAGTAATTCAGGGCAAAGATGGGAGCCCGGCAGCATATTTCGACAGGTTATTTGAGGCCTACAGGCTACATACCTTAATAGACCCAGAGGTGGCAGATTACCAAAAGGCCATTAATGTGCATTTTGTGTTCCAGGCCGCACCAGACATCAGGAAAAAGGAACTGGAAGGATTTGCAAGAGAAAATATTAGTGAATTATTAGAAATAGCAAAAAAAAAAAAGACTTACAAAGACAGAGGCCCACCAGAAGGGAAGCAAGCCAAAGCAATGGCCATAATACTTGCCATGACTACGGGGAGACCAGAACCCCATAGGGGGCCAAGCAGACAGGACAGAACACACATAAACCACTAGGCAAGAACCAATGTGCCTATAGCAAAGAGGAGAGACATTGGGATTCTACTTGCCCGAAACTACCTTAGTGAGGAAGTCATCCCCATTCCAGCTTTCAACCTGTCCATACCCAAATAGCTTTAGGCAGGCCTGAAGAAGAAGCCCCCTGGCGGGTCTTTGTGACTCTTCCCTTGAATGACAGTTATCTCTTGACAGTCACCAAATCTTGCTCTGGAGCACATGAAAGAAGGCTATTGACTGAAGGCCTGGGTGTTGGGGCAGAAGAGAACCCCCTTCTTGCAGCCAACCTGCCTCCAGTTGTAGTTCAGCTAAAACCCAGAACAAGCCCAGCACTTGCTCACATGACTTGACAGGGGCGAAAATTATAACCCACTGTCAGTCACTATGCAATACTCTTCTGCCAGCCCAGAAACCTGGTTCCAAAGATTACTGTCCAGCCCAGGACTTGTGAGAAGGCAATAAAGGAGCAGAAACCACACATCCCTCTGTACCAAATCCTTATACACTCCTCAGGCTCCTCGCATGGTTTTGGTGCACATATACAGTATTGGACCTGAAAGATACTTTTTTTCTTAGCATCCCCTTGACCCTCATAAGCCAGTCCATTTTCAACTTTCAATGGATGGACTGGAAAGGAACCAGCTGGCAGTGAACATGGACTGGAATCCCCCAATGGTTAGAGAAAGCACCCACCATATTCAGAGAAATCCTAGCTGAGGACCTGAAGCCATTTCAGCAACAGTACCCAGAGGTAAGACTGCTAAGTATGTTGATGATCTGCTTTCAGTCGCCCCTTTTGTCCCTACATTCAAGCTGCATATGCAGAAGTCGCTCCTGTTACTGGACGACCTTGGCTACCGGGTGTTGGGTGGAAAAGCTCAAATCTAGGTGTGGGAGATATTGCCGAATATGGACACCAGGTTTTGTCGAGTAGCTAAACCCCTGTAGAAAACTCTGAAGGGTGCTGAGAATGATTGGACTTGGACTACAGCAGCCGAGCAGACAGTTAAGGAACTTAAGAGGGCTCTCCTCTCTACCTCTGCTCTAGCTTTGCCTGATATCACAAAAAACCTTTTTACTCTGTGCAGGAGGAGAATCAGAAAGGGAGTACTGGCTCAGAAGTTAGGTTCTTGGACAAGACCAGTGGCCTACCACTGAAAGAAACTAGACCCTTTATGGCTAGATGGCTACCCTGCCTCTGTCTTATCTCGGCAGTTTCCATACTAGTAAAAGTGGCTGATAAACTATCACTGGGCCCAAACCTGGAGATCAGCACTCCCCATGTGGCAAAAAGCCTATTGCGCCAGTCTCCGAACCAATGGATGTCTAACATACGTCTAACTCTGTTTCAGTCGTTGCTCCTGCCCATTCCAAAGTACCGTTTACGGCTGCCCTCCAACTAAATCCAGCCACCTTTCTACATGATGCTGACCCAGGGTCTGCTCCAGTCCATGAGTGCTACGAAGAAATCCAGTTGACCCTGAGTACATGGCCTGACTTGACTGACACCCTGCTCAGAGAGTCTGAACTCAATCCCTACACGGATGGGAGGTCTTTTATCAAAGATAGAGTCTGTATGGATGGAGCTGCAGTGGTCAGCAATGACTCTGTACT
>NW_022107431.1:65311371-65312230 GCF_000313985.2 Echinops telfairi | reverse complement strand
ACTGCACATTTATACACATCCAAGTTCCAGTAAGTTAGCTAGACCAGTTCAATTAGATTATTAGCCTCCCCAGCTCTCCAAGACAGCAAAAATAGTAACTGCCTGTCAAAACTGCCTATAAGTAAATTCTCGACCTGCTCCCGCTCCACACCCTGCCTGAATGAGGGAGTGAGGATGTGAGGTACAGAAGCACTGGGAGATAGATTTCACAGAAAGTAAGCCAGGACAAAGGAATTATAGGTGTTTGTTATTATTTGTAGGTACTTTTTCAGGTTGTGTAAAGGCATTCCCCACCAAGAAAGAAACTGCTCAGGTAGTAGGTAAAAAGATGTTAGATGAAATAGTCCCTAGGTGGGGGGTGCCTGACATGATTGGGTCAGAGAATGGATCCAGATTTATTGCTAAAACTATATAAATATTAAGGAAAATTATGGCACTAATTGGAAATGACACAGTGCCTATCATCCTCAGAGCTCAGGACAAGTTGAAAGGAAGAATCAGACCTTAAAACAGACTATAGCTAACTTAACTTTAGAGAACAGGGCTGGGTGATTGACTCCCCTTTGCATCCCATGTGTGCCTATCCTGCAGCCGGCCCTTCCTCTTACCATGGGGAGTGAGAGTTCCATTGTGCCCAGTGGAGTTGTGTGACTGCCGCCCCAGGTTTGGAAGCCCCTACAAAAGACCCATCTATATCTTAGCATTACTAGAGCTCAAGCAAGGACTGCATGAAGGGGCACCACAACCCCTAAGTGGTTTTCTTTTTAAAATACTCTCCAATAGCCACTGTAGCTGATTGGGACCTGGGCAGGACATGGGGCTTAAAGCTATACTTTAGGGAATGACTTTGGAGTAAAAT
>NW_022107431.1:65302932-65310385 GCF_000313985.2 Echinops telfairi | reverse complement strand
GGCGAACACTAGCTGAGATAAGGATAGAGTCAGAAGAAAGACAAAGAGCAAGGGAACGCAAACAAGGATGGTTTGAAGAATGGTTCAATTGGTCACCTTGGCTAACTACCCTCCTTTTGGCCATCGCTGGAACACCAGTTATATTAGCACTTTCATTCATTTTTGGTCCATGTTTTGTTAACACTTTAGTTATGTTTGTGCAAGGTTGAGTGAGTGTAGCAAAATTGATGACCCTTCAACAGCACTGTGAAGTATTACAAATACATGACACTGATATAATCTTAGACCAGCACCACCTGAGTAAGGAGACTCAGTATTGATCCAAAAACCACTGGGGAATGTGATAGGGAAATTGAAATTGTTCTGGAGTGCGATAAGAACAGTACAATACAGGATGCTCCCAACCTTGTGTAAAGGTCAGCTTGTCTGCCAAAATATTCCACTTCTGTACCATGCAGCTGCTTACAAAAACCACACGCTGACAAAAGATAAAAGATAATGGAAAGTTCCGGATTCTTTTGAACGGCATCTGTGTGACTCAATAACCTGTATGACTCTAAATGTTAGAGGCACATGATGGTTCTCAACCTTCTTACTGCCGCGATCCTTTAATACGGTCTCTTGTGTTGTGGACACACCCCAACCATAAAATTATTTTCATTGATACCTCATAACTGTAATTTTGCTACTGTTATGAATCAAGTGACTCCCGTGAAAGGATTATTTAACCCCCAAAGGGGTCACGACCAACTGGCGAGAATCTAAAAGCTGTCCCAAGTTGAAGCACAGTGACCACTCTCAGCATTCAACAGAGTCTGGTGTGGTCCCTGAGCAAGTCTGGGTTTGGAACTCAATAAACCTTTCTAAACTGATCTCGGATTCTGTTCAATTTGTTTTTCCAATCACCTGCAATTAACAGGATGCTAACAAATGATTGGGGGGAAGCTAGGGGACCAGATTTTAGGTTATGGGTAGACACTATGAAAACATTTGTACCCAAACCTCAGTGAATCACGCATGTACTGAGCATGACAATGATCTTGGACACTGACCTGGCAGGCAGCATGGCAGAACCCTGGGTCTAAACCGAGCCCAGCCTCGAAGATACCTGCAACCTTGGACTGAGGATTCAGGAACTTGGATGAGAAAGGAAGTTGAGAGTGGCCACCCCAGTCTGTGGAAGTAGCAGTTTTTGGACCTTCAAGGAAAGATCAGGCTTGCTGGGTGTCCAATGGAAATAGACCAAGAATGACCATATGTTTAGTACTTTGATTCCCCACCCTTTCAAAGTAACATGACAGGTTTGCTCTGTGTGCAGGGATTTTCACTTGGAAGAATGGGTCCAAGTGAAAGGTTCCCCTTGGCAACAACCCCCATACCTAGTGTAAACTGAGCTCAATCAAATGGGAGATAGAAGTGTGTAGGGCAATCACTCTTCAATTGCAGCTCAAAGTGGAACCGGACTAGCATAGACTCCTCATACCTCCAGTGTGTAGAGTGCTGTGACATTGGAAAAATTGGTGATATATAACTTATATAACCCAGTGTGTTTGTCATATAATCCAGGAAGATGATTCAAAATATTTTACTTTTGTGTTCCTATGGGTTTTTGTTTTCCTGCCTTATGCTTGTTCTTTGTTTGCTGGATTTTTGCTTCTGTTGGTATAGTTGGTTTCATGGGGATTGATTTTGTCACCATACTACCAACAAAGGAAACCTGAGTCGTGTATATCCCACAGACAATCAGATGGATTCTGGGCTCCCACTTAACTGTAGCCCCAATCCAAGAACTGTTAGTTTTGATTCAATGGTCCTGTGTGATACTCGCCTTTAAAAAGTGGTCAGTGAAGTTAAGGGTACTACAGCAAAGTGTGGTGAAGAGAGCAGTTGATGGCCTGCTATCAATCAGAATGGTGTCTGGCATCTTAAAAGCATATATTCAAACAAGCAGCCATCTAAGTGAAGACTCAGCAGTACACATGGAAGAAGCACACCAGCTTGCGTCATCCAAAGGTGATAATAACAGATCTGAAATGTGATGAAGGGAAAATATCAGAGTTTAAATTGTGAACACCCCATTTGTAGAAGGCTATGGAGGACAACAGTGGGAGCCCAAAACCCATCAGCAGAGTATCTAGTCACAATAATTCCTGGTGGATCCCCTGTGACCACAGGAAAGGGTCTGGAAAACCTTTACTACCAGAAAGAGATCATTGTCATCTTGATTTTGCTGGACCTGGTTAGTTGAGCTCCACCTTGACCCAACCTGAATTTGTCTAGGTGCAAATGTTTCTTGCTTGTTGCATAACAAAAATTTCTCCCTTACCATTTGAAATACTGAGTGAGGTCTTTTCTTTCTTACTTATTATGTGTAATTTTGTCAGTGTATTATTGTTATTTTCTCGTTACCACTTTATTTTGTTTTTGTCCTTTATTGTTTCTGTTGGGTATTCCAGTTTGTGAAGCACAGACGGAGTAGATGCAGAGAGATCATAACTGATGCAAGGGTTTATAGGGGATGTGGGGGTGGGAGTAGAAGTCAGGGAGGTCCGGGGTATTGGGGAAGCACACAATGTATGCGGGATGGGGGAGTGAGCACTACAACTGTTTGTGATTATGTATATGAACTCATTTTAAAAGCAATTTAACCTTGAAAAATAAAGAAAATGTTCTTAGATTGATTGTGGTAATGATTGTATGATTCTTCATTCTATGATTGAACTAGTAAATTTTATGATATGTGGATTATGTGCCAGTAAAATTGTAAAAATAAAAATGCATACCCAGAGCCACACACACACATTTGTCTTCCTACACCTGCTCATGTAAAAGGCTTAAATAGAGTACTGACTAAAAAATAAGAGTATCCTCTACTTGAGTCGTTCTTGTTGTTAGTTGCTGTTGTGTTGGTTTCTACCTTTTGGATAACAGAACAAACTTTGTCCTGTGTCACTGTCAGGGTTCTTGACATGTTTCATTGCATTGTTTTAGTTATCGTGTAGATTTGTCTTATTAAAGATTCCTTCATTTTAAAAAAATTATAATTTGTTTCCCTTCATTTTTGATACCCTCTGGTTCACCAGGTGCAATGTTCTTTTCTAGCAATTGGTCTTTCCTGATGTTGTGTCCAAACTAAGCAAGCCTGTGTCTCACCATCTTTCTGAGGGACATTCTTCGATGTTGTAGTTCTGCAAAGATTGATGGATTGATTCTTTGGGCTATTAATTGATACCCAACATTCTTAACGAATAACCCGATTCTAGTGCATTAATTATTCTTGTTTTCCATCTTCTAGATTAGAGAATTAGAAAGTTGTGAAGTTGAGTTATTATGAATCATAGAATATCATCAATTGATTACCATTTATATCACAAGAATATAAGATGCTTTACAACTTCCATTACATCAACAAATGTTCACACAACATATATCATTTTGATATATACAATAACCTTATGGAAAATTGTACAACAGTATGTTGTAAGGCAAAGTGTATAATAACACTGATGCTGCAAAGTAAGACATATATCCAAGTGAAAGGATCAAAGAAAGACATGTACAGAACTCTCAAAGTTGTGTTATTCCTTTGAAAATTGAAAAACACTCAAAGATATTAACAGTAGAATGAGCAAAACTGTGTAAAATATCCGTGCAATGAAATACTACACATGAATGAAAAAGTATTATCAACTGTTTAGTGAGTGAAAGAAAAAAGGCAAAGAGCATACATGCTGAATGATTTCATCTGAATGAGATAGTGGGTAGGTACAACACATGAAAAATTAAGGAAGACAGACTAGGAATTTTTTCAAGGACAGGTATGTGGGATTGAGTAAATGAAATGAGAAATGGAGATCTTATCTGACCTCCTCAGGGGAGGAGGCTACTCAGGGGAGAAGGAAAATGCAGCTCCACCCAGTAGCCATAGGTCAGAAGTCTGGCATGCCCCCACCCTCAGTCCTTCCTTATTCTGACACCAACCCACCCACCAAAGAAACACTAATGTGCACTTCAGTTTGATAATCTGTCTCTTTACCCACACAGGACTCACACAGAACATTCACACTAAGCAGGATTGATTAGGGAAGTCAACAGGTGAACACCAGCCATGATCAGAAATCATTACAGATAAAGTCACTGACTCATGGCAACACCTCTCCTCAGCGAGCATTCAAGTCTCTCTCTAGTCCTCAGCACCTCGGAATTGAGACGCCAGGAAGCCAGTCCACATCTCTGCCTCACAGTCTCCTAATCACACCGCTGCTTCTCTTTTCTGTCTATGGCCAACTTGCCTCTGCTGCTAGTCTTGGCCTCTGGCGTGGACTTTTTTCCTTTGCAATGTCCCATGGTCTCTGTGCTGTAGCCTCTACTCCCAGCCTTCCCCACTTGAGACAGAGATCTCACATGTGCTCTACTGGGTTTTGTTTTTTTCCCTTCTTTGATGGTCCTGCATTTTTGTGCTGTGCTTGGAAAATGGCTCTTATATAGAGTGGAATGACGTTGATGGAGGTGTGCTTGTTCTCTTTCAGCTTTACTCCAAGAAAACAAAGAGAGGTGACTTGGTTCACATTCCTAGTAAGGTGGAGACTCAGAAAACTTCTCATCTTAATCCTGTAAATGTTACATAGGAGAGAACTCATTCCACAATGAAATTGTAATCAAAGCCAGAGGCCAGAATTCACAAAGCATCATATACGGGATTATGTAAAGCCATATTAATTCACTACACCTTAGGCACACGTAATTTAGTATACTCCGTTGATTCTGATTTCTGCAAATATTGAAAGTTTTGATGTCTGGAGAAATCTTATCTTTGTACATTCTGTGTTCCTTGTAAGGAAGGAAGAGGGACATCTACTTTGTGGAAACAGTGCAAGTCTTATGGCCTACAGATATTTTGTCTATTGTATGAGTGGGCAGGGCACCTGACTAATTATTTTCTGTCTCTTTAAATTTATTGAATAAATTTGAATGATGAATGCAGTCTCTCACCAAGTCTGTTTCTGTCATGTGCCATGTAGACTTTTGTTTAATAGACTTCAAATGCTATGCACAGTATGAAATTAACTTATATAAAGTAGGAAAGGTGTGAAAGGAAAGGGGCAGGGGAAATAAATCTATTTGCTGCTTGAAATATTAGGCTTGGGATTTTTCTTTTTAAAACTATTAAGATGGAGTGCTGCACCAATATTAGGCATGAGGAATGTAGAATTCGAAGGGTCAGGATCAATCTGGTTTGAATTGATGAGGAAGGAAGGTGGGGAGGAATGTGAGGAACGTCCCTTTGTGTTTTTTCCCTCCTGGGCAAGCTGGGGAAGCACTGAGCATATAAAAACCCAGTCCACCAGCCCCAACCTCACACAACTTTTCCCGCTGAGAGGAGGCATCCACTGCAACTCCAACCACAGGATAGAGACCCACTCCAGCCCAAAGCCAGTGAACTGGCCAGCCGCTTCCAACACTGCAGACAGTCCAGCACATCCAGACACGCTGCTCCAGGGCAAGCCCACTACAGACCACCAACTCGCCTGACCTCCAACTCCTGTCCTGTTGCACCTGTCCCCGCCTGCCACCACACATCTGCCACCAGCATGGGCTCTATTCTCTTCTCCTTGGCGTTCCTGCTCGCCTTCTACAGCTGGGTAAGCAAGGAAACCCCTGCCATGGCCACTGCTGCTGGGGGACTCAGAGCTGGGAAAGAGGTGGGTTCACACCTCAATCAGGCTGAGCACCCTGCTGACCACCACTTCTCTCTGCAGAGGGCCACCAGCAAGGGCTGCAATGGGCAGTGCCAGTGTGACCGCACGAAAGAGCCCAGCTGCCCTCCAGGTGTGAGAGTGGTAATGGACGGCTGCAACTGCTGCCGCATGTGCGCCAAGCAACTAGGGGAGTTGTGCGAGAAGCAAGACACCTGCGACATGATCCAGGGCCTCTACTGTGACCTTGGCACCCCTCCGAACCGCACGATTGGAGTGTGCAAAAGTAGGACCTGCAGCCACAACCCCTGTGCTACGTTGTGTCCAGCCACCTCCTTGCTCACAATCCCCACACCTCACTCCCCAAATCCCCAAATCTGAAATCAAATTTTAAATGCCACTAACTGCTCATCGTGCACATCCCTGATGCACTTACAGTTCCAGCTGCAGAGACCAAACTCACCTAACCCCTGTATCCCCTTCTTCTCCTTCAGGCGTAGTAGGTGCCCCCTGCGAATTGGAAGGGAAGGTGTACCAGAACGGAGAGACCTTTGTGCTCGCCTGCAAACTACAGTGCACTTGCATCAATCGAGACTTCTACTGCAGTATGCTGTGCCCAGAAAACAATGACCCTCCCAGCTCTGAGTGCCCCTTCTGGCGAAAGGTCAAGCCTCCAGGGGAATGCTGCGAGGTGTGGGCTTGTGAGAAGCCCAAGGAGCTCACAACAGTTAGCACTAGCCTTGAAAGTGAGTTGTCGCCCTCTAAGTCACTGTTGACATGTTCTCTTGCCCGCCACCCCGCCACCCTCCCACCCCCGTGTGATGTACTCCTGTTAGAAATAGTGAACCCATGGGATAATTCCTAACTTTGCCAAGAGGAGGAGAATGTGTTGTTCGCTTCGTAGCTGGATTTTGTGTGCCTTTCCCTTGTAGCTCGTCAACTTGAAAACACGGTTAGCCCAGACCCAACGATGATGCGACCCAACTGCCAGGTCCGGACCACAGAGTGGAGCGCCTGTTCCAAGACATGTGGGATGGGCATCTCCACCCGGGTTACCAATGACAACGCCAACTGCACGGTGGAAAAGCAGAACCGCCTCTGCATCGACAGGCCTTGCCAAGCTGCCGTGGAGGAGGAAATTAAGGTATCTTAATGTTCTGCTTGTATTCACTAATTTTTCTGAAGTGAGATGAATAGGTCCAGTGTTTAGGTCCCTTACAAGCCTTGTTATTAGAGGCACATCATCATTCCCAAATATCAAACCGTTGAGCTATTATAAGGGAATGGGATATCGTGTAATAGGAACCACCAGCTTCCTACTACAGAATCCTACAGCGTTAGTAAATGTGAGACATCCTAAGACAGGCTAGGTCTGGTTCTGGAAAAACTTGCAAGTGACACTCAAAACTCCTCTGCTCAAAATATAAACAAAAGTCAGACAAACTTAAGACTGTGTCTAGTAACACAGAGTTCCCACGGGCCACTCCTTTTGTAAAGTAAATAATCTCTTCTCTCTTGTCTTTCTTCTTTACAAGGAGCATCCAAGCCGCCAATATCACCCATCCCATCAAGGTTCGGCTGTTTAGCTGCACCAGTACGAAAACTGGCTCAAACAAGCCACACCTCTTGTAAGACCTGCGGAGGCTGCCCTGATGGCAGATACTGTACTGCTCATAAAAACCACCACCCTGCCCGGGGAACTTATGTGGCCTAATGAAAAAGTTGTGAAAAAGAACATGCTGTTCATCAAGACATGT
>NW_022107431.1:65296584-65297801 GCF_000313985.2 Echinops telfairi | reverse complement strand
GCCTAGGCACAGCACCCCTGAGCAGCTCCCTTTCACATCCTTAACACTGGAACTTATAATTGGCCTGACTGGTGCCTGCATAACCTGGGCAAATGTCTCCTGTGAAGCTGCCATGCCCACAGCAGACCCTGATGCCAGGTTACCTGTGTGCAATCCACCTGATTGGCACCTGCCATCGACCTGTGCACAAGTCTGCTGATCAGTGCCCTTCCCTACCATGAAAGCTTGGGATCTGCTTGGGATCTAAGTTGAGCCTTGGGATCTGCCTGACTGGTGCCTTTGACTAGCCTGTAAACAGGTCTCATTGGTGACTCCTCCCCTGTCTGAGCCAATCAAAGACGGTCCTCCTGGATGTGATCAGCTAGACCAGTGCCACCCCCACGGCTTGCGACCAGTCTGGCTGTGCTGCTCTCTATGGGCGTCTGTGATAGGCTCGGACTCAGGCCCCTAAATAGCTCCCTCCCCCACTCTGGCTGGCGCATGCAGGTCCACCAGTGTCCAATTGGCCTGTCAAGTGCCCTCCGCCGACTACTGATGACGACTAGACTGACGGGTGCTTTCAACTGGCGCCTGTTTCCGGCTGATGCCTGGTTCCCTGAGGTGCTCCCTGCCCCACCACAACCCTTGAAAGCTGGTCTGCCTATGTGCAATTAGCCTGCCCAGTACGACACCCCACTGCTCACAGTCAGCCTCCCTCCACTGGGCATCACCAGTGGCTGCAATCGGGCAGTGCACGCGTCACCCGATTTGCTCCCTGCACCCCATAGCCCGAGAGTGCTGTCCTGCACTGCATTCAATTGATCTACACAGTGCCTAATTCGCTGCTCATGAATGACCTGGCCCTGAAGCTCTCCACTGGCACTCAGCCTGCACACAGGGCTCATAAGGTAATCCCTGCACCACGTGGTCCGTGAGTACTCAACAGCACTGTATGTGACCTGCCTGCCAGAGATACCCTCACTGCCACAACTTCCCTGCCTTCTGCTTGAGATTGCCACCCAAGCTGCCTCCAAGAAGAAGAATCCAGCTGTCTAGGAAAAATGTCAACCCCAGCGAGAGACACACACAGCTGCAAATAGCAGCACAACTGGAATCAGGTAGTTCCTAGAGGTATTCTTACTAGCCTCTGAGAAAGACTCCACAGGGCTGCTGGACTCTCAGGAAAATGGCAGTGAGCTGCACTAACATGCTAAGCAAACAACAACCCACATCATAAG
>NW_022107431.1:65294211-65295530 GCF_000313985.2 Echinops telfairi | reverse complement strand
AGAGGGTAGTACCCTTCACAATAGCCAAGCATAAATTGAGATATCTAAGAATACACCTAACTCCAAAAAACAAATTATCTGTACGAGCATATCTACAGCACATTAGTACAAAAAATCAAAAGGGACATTCACAAATGGAAGGATATGCCATGCTTGTGTACTGGAAGGCACAATATGGTAAATATGTCTATCCCACCTATGGCAATATATAGGCTCAATGGAATCCAATACAAGTACCAGCAACTCTTTTTCAAAGAAATGGAAAAACTGATGACCAACTTCATCTGGAAAGGGAAGAAGCCCAGACTTGTCAATGACCTCTTCAAGAAGAAGAAGAAAGTGGGAGGGCTTGTATTACCTGACTTAAAATCTTATTATATAGCCACAGTTTTTCAAAATAGCACATTATTGGTATAATGATAGATACACAGACCAATGGATAGGTATAGAAAATCCAGAAATAAAATCAGCAGCATACAGAC
Organism: Echinops telfairi; assembly: GCF_000313985.2. Taxonomy (NCBI): domain Eukaryota; kingdom Metazoa; phylum Chordata; class Mammalia; order Afrosoricida; family Tenrecidae; genus Echinops; species Echinops telfairi. The sequence continues at coordinate 65,295,048 of NW_022107431.1, read as the reverse complement.
AATTGATCTTCAATAAGATTCCAAAAAATATCAAATGGGAAGCACATGCCCTTTTTAAGGAATGGTGCTGGCACTGCTACAGATAAGAGCCCACAATGCAGGGAATCCAGGATAGATAACCCCCTCAGGGCCAACAATAAGAGTAGAGATACCAGGAGGATTAGAGGAGGGTGGGGAGGATAGGGGGAACCCATCACAAGGATCAGCCTAAAACTCCCTCCAAGAGGGATGAATAATGGAAAAGTGGGTGAGGGGCAATGGAGGACTTTGTAAGATATGGAAATGATAATCTATTACTTAGTAAGGGTTCATGAGGGAGAGAGGGCAGAGGAGGGAGGGGGAAGAAATGGGGAGTTGGTATCAGGGGCTCAAGTGGGAAGAGAACGCTTTGAAAATTATGATGGTGGCATATGTGCAAATGTATGGATGAATGTATGGATTGTGATAAAAGATGTAAGAGCCCCCAATAAAAGTAAGGGAAAAAATGCGCAGTTGTAGGCCTGGTCTTGAGTCTAACCCTGCCCTCCCTTCATTTTCTTCCATGCAGCAGAGTCTTTTCTTAGTAATCTCGAAATCATAGCTGTGCCTTGGTATGCATTGGTATATTATGTGCTTATTTCATTAGTTCCACAAAACAAAGCAAATATTAGGTCAAAAAAAAGAAAAGAAAGAAAGAAATGGTGCTGGAAAAACTGATGTCTACCTACAGAAAAATGAAGCAAGACCTGTACCTCACTACATACACAAGAACAAATTTATAGTGGAACACAGAGCTTGAGGAAAATCTCCAAACTCTCAGGATTGTCATTGAGAAAATCAGGACAAAGCTAATTAGCA
>NW_022107431.1:65270401-65292572 GCF_000313985.2 Echinops telfairi | reverse complement strand
TGGTTCCAGGGAGCCCTCAGAGGGTAGGAGGCAGGGGGGAAGGGAGTGGTGAGCCAATAACGACAAAGACAGGGAATAGGATGGGCTCTAATATTGACAATGAGGAGGATTTCATGTTACTGTTTGTGTTCAATTGAAATGTATCTGAGAGAAATTCTGAGAGGTGAAGAATTTGTAAACATGATTGTGGAGCAGGTGTAAAGGGAAAAGAAAAAGAGGAAAGAAGAAGAAATCATAAATTCATATATATAGGTATAAATACACACACACACACCAAGGTAGGTGATGGACTTTGGGCATCTACTTAAATCTTACCTCACTACAAGAATAGTTTGTCTTAATAATGTTGCACTGTATGAAACTCAACTTTGCAACATGATCACTGAAGACAAAATGGGTGCAGAAGAAATTGTGGGGAAGAAAGCTGATGGTGCCTGACTATTAAAAGATGTAGCATCTCAGGTCTGAAAGGCTTGAAGATAAACAAACGGCCATCAAGCAGGGAAGCAACAAAGCCCACATGGAAGGAGCACACCAGCCTGTTTGATCATAAGGTGTTGATGGGAATAGGTATCCGAAGTTCAAATTCAAGCAATCAAATTGATGTGAAGAAGCATGGACAAAGTGGGGACCCCAAACCACCTGCAAGATAATTGGAAAATCTCACACAGTAGGTCAAGCTTCCAGGGAAATGCTGCGAGGAGTGGGTTTGTGATGAGGCCAAGGAGCTCACAACAGTTAGCACTAGCCTTGAAAGTGAGTTGTCGCCCTCTAGGTCACTGTTGCGATTCCCCTGTGTGATATACTCCTGTTAGAAATAGTGAACCCACAGGAGAATTCCTAACTTTGCCAAGAGGGGGGGGGAATGTGATGTTCAAATCATAGCTGGATTTTGTGTGCCTTTCCCTCATAGCTCATCAAATTAAAGACATGGTTAGCCCAGACCCAACGATGATGTGACCCAACTGCCAGGTCCAGATCACAGAGTGGAGCGCCTGTTCCAAGACATGTGGGATGGGCATCTGCACCCGGGTTACCAATGACAACGCCAACTGCACGGTGGAAAAGCAGAACTGCCTCTGCATCAACAGGCCTTGCCAAGCTGACGTGGAGGAGGAAATTAAGGTATCTTAATGTTCTGCTTGTATTCACTAATTTTCTTAAAGTGAGAGTGGATAGGTCCAGTGTTTAGGTCCCTTACAAACCTTGTTATTAGAGCCTGATTATCACCTCCAACTATCTAACCATTGAGCTTGTTAAAGGGAATGTGATATTGTGTAATAGGAACCACCAGCTTTCTGCTACAGAATCCTCTTCAGCGTTAGTCAATTTGAGTCATCCTAAGATAGACTGGGTCTATTTCTGAAAATGAACCCAAACTTCCTCCCCTCAAAATAAAAGCAAAGGTCAGACAAAGTTAAGACTCTCTAGTAACACAGAGTCCAAACAGGCTACTCTTTGTGTAAACTCATTGATTTCTTCTCCCTTGTCTTTCTTGAGGAGGGCAAAAGGTGCTTCCATATCATGAAATTTGCCCATCCTATCAAGTTTCGCCTACTTGGCTGCATTTCACTGCAGTTTGAAACCTACCATCTCAAGATCTGTGAAGACTGCACCGATCGCCAGTGTTGCACACTCAACAAAACAACTGCCTTGTCAGTGGAGCTCAGGTGTCCTAATAGTGAGATCATTAAGAAGAGCATAATGTTCATCAAGGACTGCACCTGGCATTACAGCTGCCTTTTAGGCAGTAACATTTTGGAGTCACTGTATTAGAGCAAGGTGCATGGAGATATAATTCAAATCCAGAGAGAGAGATATTATCTCAGTAGACTGTAACTTGAACTGATTTTGGGGTTTTTGGGGGTTTTTTTGTACAAACAGGATTTCAGTGAGCACAAATTATTTGAATCTATTTTTCCCATTGGGAAAAAGAATTCCTGCCTGAATCAAAACATTGTGCTCTGTGGCATGCACACAAATAATCTATCAACTCAACACTGGTTTGAAGAAAGTAAAACTTGACAGTGGCTCCACATTAGCTCCCAACAGCATGGTATTTTATAGGGTGGGGTTTAGGGAGCAGTTGGAGGCACCAGGAGAAATGAGCTGCATCGGGAACAACGTCATCCTAAAGTGGTAAGCAGAATGCTATGTTGGAAAATGTAATGGAGAAGGAACACTTGAGCATGTTTGATGACCTGCCTGCAACTCCAGCAGTTGTAAGGATGTGTGTTCGGGGCCATCAAGAGGCAGAGTCAAGTTGTTCTGGAAGGCAGAACAGCAGACTCGGCTTTGACATTCTGATTTCAATGTCAGTGTTCAGGAATCAGAATCCGGTCTGTTACACTGGACAGCTTGTGCAAGTTAGTTTGCCTGTTACAAGCCAGATTTTTAAAAAGTTGTGTTGCAGATATTATATGTGTGTGTCTATTAATTTGTACAGCTATCTAAATTAATTTAAAGCTGTATGATTTTGTTGTGCCTGCCTCAGAATTTCAAATGATTAGCCTCCATTTCTGACCGCCATAGGAAGGACATAAAGCTTGTTTGATAATTTAAAGCATGAAATGGATACTCACATGGAAATTTGATTCAGTTAGAGTTGCAGTCTATCAAGATAGGGTGTTTGCTACCGTTGAGACAGCAGTGTTCACAAAAATCTGACATGCGATTGGAAATGTGCTAGCCTCACTTTTAATGAACATGTGGTTTTTATTCAAAAAGAAGAATGGTTTTATGGATGATCAATTTTTCCAATGGGAGCATTTGCTCCTACTTTAAGTATGACTGTTTGCTGGAGGGTTTCCTTCTTGAGAGCATGACCAAAAGTTATATGGTTGTACCTTTCTTGATGAAAATAAAGTGTATATATATATATATATATATATATATATGTGTGTGTGTGTGTGTGTGTGTGTGTGTTTCTATAAAGGACTTGTCATTCATTTAGTCTTCTAAAAACTTCTGAGTCTTTTTGAGTATAATGAGAAGGACTTATTTATTTGTTAAAACAATTTACCAATAATTTTCTTTTAAAGTGTCTTTTATCATATATGTACTAATAAGCTGCTAATTAAATTTAAAGGATTTTTTTACATAAGCATATTAAACATTAAATCAACAATCAAGGGTTTGCAAACACTCGTATTGAACAAACAGTCAAGGGGTGTTTAAGTTCAGAGTACTTTACAAAGAGTTTAAAGTCAATATTATTATTTCAACGTCCACTCACCTTTATTTGATACCACGTGGCCTTCAGAACCCGGTGCTATGGGTTAAGCATTGGGCTACTAACTGCAAAGTCAGCAGTTCAAACCCATCAGTTCATGGTGAGACAAATGAAACTTTCTGTTCCCATGAAAGATTCACAGCATTGAAAACCCATAAGGGTAGTTCTAGCCTGTCTTATACAATCATTATAAGTCAGAATCCATTCAATGCTAGTGCGTTTGGAGACTATTTTGGTCTTTTTTCATTTAATACCTTTCTGGTGACTGTGGGCATTTTATTTCCAACTGTTCACCTTACAGAGCTAGTCTAGGCTCATGTTGAGTTTGCATGCTCTGCAACCTAACTGTTCGGTAGTAGAAATGGAAAAGGAAATAGGCATTAAATGTCATCATAAAACAAGTCGCATTTCAACAATTCCTTTTCCAGTTGCCAAGATGGACAATCACAATTAAATGATATCAGTAGAAAATAGATATAAGAAATCTTTCATTCGTTAGAGTTAATAGAAAATTGTCTGATATTAAAACCAGCATTTCCATTTTCCAATGTCTTTATCAAAAACTAAGATTAACTTATTTTATCAACTGGTGTTTGACGGTTAAATGAACATTGTATCAAAAGGGATTGGACCTATCCAGACTTTTCCTGAAAAGTGAGCTAAACTGGCATTCAAAAGAAATACCGAAGGGCAGCTAAAATTCTAGTTTGTTTCCAGAACAGAGTAGCTGAGAAATTTAGTGAAGAGAGAAAAAAGTCATAAGCAAATTAAGCTCTCACAGAATAACTAGCAATGTTGTAGTGCTAGTGTCATCTGGGAGACAAAGATATACCTGAAAATAAACACAAATTTTCCAAACAGTGCCACAAGCCCCAAACCAAAGGAAATGTTTCCATGCACAATCATGAGCATTATTTATGGTCAAAGATCAGAATACTGGATTCTACCCATACACATATACAGCAACATTGTCAATAGCAGCACTCCACTCTCCCAAATATAGACACACACACCGTACCTGGCTCAGCTCACTCTTCATTATTGTCAATTGAACTCCTACCTGAAAAGATAAGGATAATATAAGGGAATCTGGAAAATTCTATGAGGATAGTAGTAGTGAAAACACAGAGTTTGAATTTTCAATATTGTAACATTAAAAGAGAGAATAAGAAACTAAATGGCAAAACAAAAACCCCATGAACAAATCTTTAGAACAAAAGTAAGCACCCCCTTGAACCCTAACATACAGATGTGGGTGCATATAATAAGACCTTCAGTATGTTGACATATGTAAATGAAAATCAAGGCTACAAGATATACAACAATCCCTCTGAGCATTAGGGAGCTCCAAAATAGTAGCAATTACTGCTACACTGGTTTTCCTAGAGACACACAACCAGTGACATTCAGAAATGTATACAAACTATTTTTTTTTAATCAAGAAAGGGGCCCAAGAAGCCACATAGTGGTCAAGCCATTGCACTCAAGTCCATGTCCAGATGCTTGCTGGAGAGCGGCCCTTCTCAATTCACACAGATTCCAGAGTGATGAACCAGGAATCAGAAAGTTCACAGGCCAACGGAGGCAGAATTGGGGAAATTCAAGGTCTCCAGACAGCATGCCAGCCACTGGGGCACTGCCATTCTAAGAAGCCAGATGCAAGAGCCAGCCCAGCATGATGAGTAGAGAGATAACCACTTTCCCACAGCATTTCTTACATGTATCAAACAGGCCATACCCCTAAGCCAAGGAAGGGCATCTGATTTTGACCTCATGATTGGATTTCACCAATATCTACTTACAGTTTCAGCCAAGTTGATAAAACAAAACAAAATCCAACTCTATCGCAGGTATAGGAGCACAATTTTGGAACAACTTCTGAGTTTGGTAATTGTTTGGCCTACTGTAACAAAACTAAAAGTCAAGACTCTCCTCCAGGACAGGACCCCCAGTGTTGGAAATGGAATTAAAATTACATCTTGACAAACAGAGACAAAAAGTGAGAAACTCCAGACAAAAGGAAGGAAACCAATGTAGGAATCTTGGGAAGCAACTGGCTAAAAATTTTAAATACACATTACAATATAGCAAAAAAGGAGCTCTATTAGAAAATATAAATTAATCAAGCTGCTGTTCTGAACAAAGTTCAGGAAAACTAATTTCACACACAAATAAGAACAATAAAACATCGAAGTAAATTCTACTAAAATATGAGGGGGAAAAAGCTAAGGCCAGAAAAAATATCATGAGACAGAATGAAAGTGTGATAAAATAAATATCCACCAAGCATCTCAATCTATGCCATCATACTCACTTCTCACTTTTTTACATAGTTGGATTCCAAAGATGAAGTCATTATGCCAAAATTGGCATGCAAAAATAGAAGGGATGATTCTATCAGATAACAAAATCAAGGATGACTATGTCATTTCGTAACTGCCAAAACCTTGAGAATCATGACCCAGTCGAGTTAACATGTATGTTAACTGTACATTAGGCCAATTTGACTCTCACCTCGCATGTCAGTGCTCATTACAATCTATGCCAAAACACGTTCTAGTAAAGTTTCTGGTATGTAAAGAAAAAGTAAAAACAATCTGAAAATCTACACACAAAAAAGAAAGCACTGTAAATAAATTAATATCACGTTATCATAAGAATTTCTGACTGTAGCACTTTAAGCCAGTAAAGAAGAGAAAAGCATATTTAACCTAATCAAGTAATGATAGCATGAACCAAATGGTTTTTATCCTGCAAAATTAGATTTCAAGCATGAAAGCGCAGAAATACTTTTAAAAACAAGTAACAATTCATGAAATGTTATTCTTATGGTCTTCATTATAAGAGAACAAATTCACAAACTCCAAATGTCTAAAGAGATATTAGCACGAGTCTGTTGGTGAAAATTAAATAGAGCTTATTTTTAAAACTAAAATTAATTTGAAATTAAATATATATGTATAGCAGACAATGGCTATGTGCTCTGACAATACAGACAGAATGTAGTGATAAAAATCAAGGGAGAAAATGATGATAGCATACATTCCTCACCCAAATTGTCATTAAAGTTTCAGTCAAATGTGGGTGTTTGTTGACTTATTGTTAATCTGAAACTATGTGTGTAGTATAGGATGTTAAATAAGCAATTTATTAAAAATTTATTATTCCTAATGCTAGAGAACTGGAAATCTGACTGAGAAAGTCAGAATAAATAAAAGCCTGAATGGGCAATCAACAGATGAGAAAAATGTTCTCAATCTCTAGCCATCAGGGAAATGCAAATTAAACACCTATGAGATAACACCTAACACCCAATTCAAAATATCAGAAAGCAACAAATGTTGGAGGGGGTGTGGTGAGATAGGAACTCTCATCCTCTGCAGGTGCTCTTGTAGATATGGACAGATACTGTAGAAAGTGATTTGGAGATACGTAAAACAGAAGGAAATTGAGTTACCTAACTACTCAGAAATTCCACTACTGGGCATATACTGAGAAGAAATAAAAAACAGACCACGATCATACATCTGCGCTCATATGTTCATTGCTGTACAGTTCACAACTGCAAAGAATTGGAAACAGCACAAATTTCCATCAATTAATTAATGGAATAAAAATCTCTGGTATATACACACAGTGGAGAACTATGCACCCCTAAAAAATAGTGATGAAAAGATGAAGCACCTCATCTCACAGAAATAATTTAGGATATTTACTCAGTGAAGTGTGCCAAGCACAAAAGGAAAAGTACAACATGAGGTCACTGAGGTAAGTTCAAATAACAGAATAGGCAGAGAGGAAATACACATATTGCACAGTTCCTGGTCTGAGGTATAGACACTCTGAAGAGCCAGAACAAACCCAATGATTCATACATCATCAAAATAAAGAGAGAAGTAGAAGAAGAGGAAAGATGTAGATAGCACCTGTACTGAAGTTATCACAGTGTGCCACATTGATAGACTAAAATTGTAACAAGTGGGAAGTGGAACCAGACCGCTCCATCCCTGACTGCAGGAAGAGCAATGGGGAATGGTAGGAGGCTCGGCAACTGCTCGTGAATACTGAGGACGAAAGGGTACAACTTGTGTTACGTCAGCGGGCCCTGGCTATGGAACCCTGAAAGAAAAGGGATTGGACTGAGGGAATGTAATAGGGCTTGTTTGTTATTTAACAGAGAGATACTCATCTACTTTGGGTCAGACTAACAGATTTGGAACTATTTGTATGGTTTTTCTTTTTAAAAAAAGTAATAATATTTTTTCTTTTGTTTCGTTTTTCTCTTTTGTTGTCTTTCTATATGAGAGAGGTAGGGTAAGCAGTATTAAGGACACAGTGGAGGGAACACTGGTTCCATGGGACAATGGGAGGGTAGCAGGAAGGGGAAGGGAAGTGGTGAGCCAATAATGACAAAGACAGAGGAATAGCAAGGCCTCTAAAATAGGTGAGGAGGAGGGTGGAGCTTTCCTGGTTGTGATTGATCAACTGAAATGTACCTGAGATGAATTCATAGAGGTGAAGAGTAGGTAAACATAATTGTTGGGTTGGAGAAAAGAAAAACAGGAAATAAGAAGAAAGCAAAAAATCATGTATAGGTATAAACATAGATATGTATATTTGTAATTATATAAATAATAATCATAGGGATATATAAGTATATATATACTCACATACACAACAAGGTTGGTGAAAGACTTTGGGCATCTACTTAAACCTTATCTCACTGCAAGAATAGTTTTTTAATAATGTTGCATTGTATGAAACTCACCTTCGCGGCATAATCACTGAAGAAAAAGTGGATGCATAAGAAATTGTGAAGAAAACTGATGGTGATGGATTATTAAAAGATATAGCATCTGGGGTCTGAAAGGCTTGAAGTAAAACAAGCATCCATCAAGCAGGGAAGCAACAAAGCCCACATGGAAGAAGCACACCAGCCTGTGTGATCATAAGTTGTTGATGGGAATAGGTATCAGAAGTTCAAAATCAAGCAATCAAAATGATGTGAAGAAACACAGACAAAGTGGAAATCCCAAACCACCTGCAAGATAATTAGACACACACAGTAGGGCGACAATGAAGCCTGACTATGATGCACTGATGAAGCACATACTATGCTATAGTTCTTTAATATCTCCTCCCCTTCCTATGATGGTCTTTGTTTTATCTAATTAATCTTGTTAGACCTGCGTATGTTTGTTTATATGATTAAAATAGCTCATTGCAAGAAAGCCAAGATAGAAAACCGTTCAGAAATAGAAATAGGAATAACAATTCCCTGAGGGTACGGGAATGCGTGGGGCTTTAAGAAGGGGGAACTGATAGCCACGGTGTCAGTATAACCCCACTCGAGGGTTATGAACAACAGAATTGTAGGTGAACAGATCTATTAGATAGTGTCAGATACAGCTAAATATATATAGTTGTATAAAGTCATAATAATAATAAAATATAATAATAGGGATTCCTGAGGGGTAGGGTGGGGGAAGGATGGAATAAAGAGGAGCTGATATCAGGAATTCAAGAAGAAAGAAAATGTGTTGTTATTGATAGTTGAAGCATTTGTAAAATTATGCTTGATGTAATTGATTATTGATTGTAATAAAATCTGTAAAAGTTCCCAATAAAAATGTTTTTAAAATGTTTAAATAAAGACAAAAAAGTGGGGGGGGGGAATACTGTGAGCCAAGAAGGGAGTCATGCCATGAATCCCCTGAAGAGCCCCAATATAGATTTCAAGTTCGGAGGGGCAACATGCAGACATCCTCAAGACTGGTGGGGAGATAGTCATAAAGGTCAGCAGACAGCCCTGGAATTATATATGAATTTTTCTTTTCTCTCCTTTTCCATTTGTTTTTTCTCCCCTTTGATCTTTTGTTTTCTTCTTGTTTTGTCTTCATTCTTGCTTTTTTCCCCTGCCTATATAAGATAGGCATGAGAAGCAAGCCAAAGGTGAAAGCAACAGGACTGATGGTTCCAGGGGGACTTGAAGGAGGTATAGGTGGGAGGGGGTGGTGGGGTGGTGGTGTGCAAACAATTCTATGGACAGGGAAACAAGTAGGTAATTAAAATAAAAGGTGAAGGGTTACCCAGGGACCCTGGTGGTGTTGGAGTAACAGTAATCTAGTCGAGAGGAATTACTGAAAGACAAATGAACATTGAGCATAAAACTGGAGCAGGAGGAAAGTAAAAGGCACCAGAGGCAAGATCTAGGAAGCAACCCATCGATACAGGTAGAAACATAGTTGTGTATATATATAAATACATTAATTAATAAAGTAGTGGTATAGGCCTATGTACATATATTTATATGGCAATATATTGAGGAAGTGGATAAACTTGGGGGCTCTTCTCATGTCCTCCCTCAATGCAAGAACACTTTTTCTTACAACCTGGCATTCTGTGATGCTCACCTGCTGACATGATTGCTGAAGACAAATGGGTGCATAAACAAGTGTGGGAAGAAAGCTGAGGGTTCCTAGCTATTAAAAATATATAGCTTCTGGGGTCTAAAAGGCTTGTAGTTAAACAAGCAGCCATCTAGCAGAGAAGCAACAAGCCCATGCCAGCATGTGTGATCAAAAGATGTCCACGAGATGAGATAACAGGCATCAGAAGACCCCAAACAAATAATCCCATTTTTGAGAATAAGGGAGGGTGGGGTGAAGACCCAAAATCCATCTGTAGACAATTGAACATCCCCTAACAGAAGGGTCACAAAGAAGGGACAAGTCACCCAGAGTGCAGTATAACACTGACCATACACTCAATCTTCCTCTGGTTCCTCAAGGGTTCCTCACCCCAACATTTTGCCCCCAGCACTACCTTACAAATTCAGCTAGTCAGAAGCATGTATACTGGTACAGACAAGCACACATGGAATCTAGGACAAATAAACCCCTCAGCCACAGAAATTGGAGGAGCGATACCAAGAGGGTAGGAGAAGGTGAGGGGGAAAGGAGGATAAAAGGAGGAAACACACTCAATATCCTATGTATAGCCTTGCTTCACCCCCAAAGGAGAAGAATATGAGAAATGTGGATGAAGCAAAGACGGGGTTGGTGTAAGATATGATAATAATAATGTATAATTTATTAAGGGTTCATGAGGAGGGAAGGGTATGGGAGGAAGGAGTGGGAAAAAAGGACCTACTACCAATGGTTCAAACTGAGAGAAAATGTTTAGAAGTTGATGATGGCAAGTGGGGATAAACAAGGAGCTGATGTCAAGGGTTTAAGTGGAGAGCAAATGTTTTGAGAATAATGAGAGCAACGAATATACAAATGTGCTTTACAAAATTGATGTATGTATGGATTGTGATAAGAATTGTATGAGCCCCCAATAAAATGATTTAAAAAATGATGATGGCAACATATGTACAAATGTGCTTGTCAGAATTGATATATGCATTGCTATAATAGTTACAATAAGAGCCCCCAATAAAATGATTTTCAAAAATTAAATAAAAATAAAAATAGTGGACTAAATTCATAAGATATTTTATTTTTTTAAATACACACTCATAGGACAGGTGATTGGGTAGAAGTAACCTCACATCAAGAACGGATTGTGATAAGGAAGTCAAAATTGCTCTGGGTTGGGGATAAGAACTGTAGAAAACAGGACATTCCCAAGCGTGTGTAAAGGTCGGCTTACGTGCAAAATGTTCTGCTTCTGTACCCTGCAGCTGCTTACAAAAACACCTGCTGGTGCACGCTAAAAGATAACGCAGAGTTCCGCATTCTTTGGAAAGACATCTGTGTGACCCAATAAACTGTATGCCTCTAAAAGCTTGTCCCCGGTCAAAGCTCGGGGTCCACACTCGCACTTACAGAGTATGATGTGGTCCCTCTGCACTGAGTCTGGGTTTAGAACCCAACAAATCTCTCTAAACTGATCGTGGATTCTGTTCATTTTGTCTATCCAAAGACATGCATTGAACATTTGGAGGTCCCACTGAGAAAATAGTGGTTTATTGGGCCAAATTACCTTTCTGTTCCTGAAGAGTACACTTTCTGTTGCTGTGTAAAGGTGCAGGATGCTGTGGAAGCCCGGCATCCCGGTACTCCCTGATACCACATGCATAGAGCCCCCGGTAATCTGTTCAGTTTTAAGGTGCCTCCATTTGTTCTGTGTTTTAGTGTCTGTCTCTCTTGTGGCCATCACTTTTCCTCCAAAGGGATTGGATTAAACCAAGGAAAACATTAGTCCTCCCCACTCAATCTCATGCTGGCCCATCAGCCTCTATGGAAGAAGGGGAGACAGTCAATCACAGTACCTTGCAGAAACTCTGCTCCAAATGATTGGTCATTGTTTGATCTTGGATGGCCTCCTGAAGGGACTCTCAATCTTTCTCTGGGTTACTCTATGCATGCTCTTATTTTAGGTCGGATCCCTGGTATGGCTGGAGATCCAGACCAACTATCTACATCACCCTGTGGATTTATATTTCGGAGTCAAAACCCCTTGGGTAAATTCTGTTCCCCAGGTCCTTATCCCTACTGCCCTCCACACCAACACTTGTTCCAAACCTAAAGGAAATCCTGTCCCTGTCCTTCAAAACTATAACCCCAAAGAATTTCTGCCCCCTTGTTCTTTCCCCAGGAGGACCAATCCACCCTCGAACCCCTCAGGCACCCAGACTCGGTTGCCAGACCCCCCTGATCCTAAACCCCATCCCATACGATGGAACATGTGATAACCAGAGCCTCCCAACTGCAACTATTCTACCTCTGCATGAGAGAGCTCCTCCTATGGGAGCCCAACAGGGATGCCCTTTCATGATCTATGCTCCCTTTTCTACCTCTGACCTTTTCAATTGGAAAAACCAAAACCCACCCTTTTACACTGACCTGCAAGGGCTCATCTCACTCGTAGAATCTATTTTTGCTGCTAACCAGCTAACATGTGATGATTGGCAACAACTATTCCAGACTCTCTTTACAGCCAAGGAATGCAATCGCATTCACAGGGAGAGCTAGAAACAGGTCTTGAGAGCAGACGGGCAGCCAGGGCCTGAACTCCAGGAGTTGGAATCTTCTTTCCCTTTGTGCTGCCCTGATTGGGACCCAAACCACTCTGAAAGTAGGGAATGCTTCCTCACCTACTGCCAGACTCTGATGAGTGGTCTCTGAGAGGCAGTAACTGTTCCATTAATTTGACCAAAGCAACCAGTGTAATTCAGGACAAAGATGACAGCCCAGCAGCATATTTAGAGAGTTTAATACTTATGTGCTATATACTCCAATATACTCAGAGGTGCTGGATAACCAAAAGGTTGTTAATGTGGCTTTTGTATCCCAGGCTGCTCCAGATATTAGGAAAAAGCTACAGAAAGTGGAAGGATTTGTGGGGGGGAAATATCAGTCAATTATTAGAAATAGCAGAAAAACATAATAGAGACCCACTGGAAGAGAAGCAAACCAAAGACAATGGCCCAAATCCTTACCATGAGAGTGGGGAGCCCAGAACCCTGTCTGGGGCCAGGAAGACAGAAGAGACAGGACACATGCAAACCACTAGGCAATAACCAATGTGCCTATTGCAAAGAGGAGAGACACTGGAAATCCAACTTCCCAAAATGACCTCAGTGAGGAAGTCAGCCCCACCAGGCAGAGACACCACCCATTCCAGTCTTAGAACTGGAATGAGGATGTCAGGGCACCACTGTCCCCCGGGCCGATGATAACCCTGAAACTGAGGAACAGGCTTGTCACGTTCCTTGTACACACAGAGGTCACCCACTCAGTCCTCAAGGAAGCAGCAGGCCCCATAGGCAAGAAAGAAGACTACCATTCACGGAGCAACAGGCAAGTTAGAAACTGTCTGCTGGACTACAGGGAGGAAAGCACATCTGGGAAAAGATGAGGTTGAACACGCTTTCCTTCTCACGCCAAACTGCCTCTATCATGTTCTGGGCAGAGACTTACTGTAACTGAAGAGTGTGATCAGATTTCAACCAGGCCATACCCTTATAGTTTTAGGTGAGCATAAAGAAGAAGCCCACTGCAGGATCTCTGTGGCTCTTCCCTTGAAAGACAGTTATCTCTTGACAGTCACTGGGCCTTCCTCGGGAGCCCATGAAGGAAGACTATTGGCTGAAGTCACGGGGGGGTTGGGCAGAAGAGAACACCCCCTGGGATTGCAGCCAACGTGCCTCCAGTAGTGGTTCAGCTAAAAACCTGAGCAAGCCCAGCACTTGCTTTCACCACTTGGCAGACACTAAAATTATAATTCCCTGCCAGTCACTATGGAATAATCTGCTTATGCCAGTCCAGAAACCTGATTCCAAAGATTACCACCCAGTCCAGGACTTGTGAGAAGTCAATAAAAGAGTAGAAACCATACATCCCTCTGTACCAAACAGTATTGGACCCGAAAGATGCTTTTTTTAGCATCCCCCTGGCCTACATATGCCAGTCTAATTTTTCCTTTCAATGGACATACTTGGAATGACCAGCTGGTAGTGAACATGGACTCGACTCCACAAAGAGTTCAGGAAAGCACCTACCATGTTCAGAGAAATCCTCTAGCAGCTGTGGGTTTTGCAGTTAGCTAGGCCACTGTATGAGACTCTGAAGGATGCCAAGAATGATTAGTTAGACTTGGACTCCAGTTTCTCAGCAGGAAGTTAAGGAACTTATGAAGGCCCTTCTCTCTGCCCCTGCTCTTGCTTTGCCTGATACCACAAAAAAGTTTTTGCTCTTTGTAAGAGAAAGGAGGGGGATCTGGAAGGGATTGCTGGCTCGGAAGCTAGGTCCCTGGACAAAAACCAGCAGCCTACCACTCAAAGAAACTAGACCCTGTTGGGGCTGGATGGCTGTTCTGCCTCTCAACTCTCGTGGAAGTTGCTGTACTAGTAAGAGAGGCTGATAAATGATCATGGTGCCCAAACCTGGATATCAGCATTCCACATGCAGTAGAAAGCCTATTGCGGCAGTTTCTGGCCCAATGGATCTCTAACACATGCCTAACTCAGTATCAGGCTTTGCTCCTGGACCATCCCAGAGTACCATTTTTAGCAGCCCTCTGACTAAATCCAGCCACCTTGCTACCCAAGGCTGACCCAGAGGCCATTCTAGCCCACAAGTGCAGTGACATAATTCAGTTGTCCTAGAGTACATGGCCTGACTTGAGCGACAGTCCGCTTGGAAAGCCTGAACTCAACCCCTACACCAGCAGTTCTCAGCCTGTGGTTCATGACCCTTTGGGAGCCCAACGACCCTTTTACAGGGGTCGCTCGATTCATAACAGTAACAAAAGTAAAGTTATGAAATAGCAATAAAAATAATCTTATGGTTGTGGGGCCACCACAACATAAGGAACTGCATTAAAGGTTCACGGCATTAGGAAGGTTGAGAATCACTACCCTACACAGATGGGAGGTCTTTCATCAAAGACAGAGTCTGGATGGGTGGAGCTGCAGTGGTCAGCGATGACTCTGTAGTGTGGTCTGACTTCTTACTACCTGGGACCTCGGCACAGTGAGCAGAATTAATTGCTCTTACTAGTGCTCTCCAAATGACAGAAGGTAAGAGAGTAAACATTTGGACTGCTAACCGGGATGTGTTCGGCATGCCTCATGTTCATGGGTTATTGTATAAAGAAAGAGGTTTGCTGACCTGGAAAGAGACTGAAATTAAAAAGAAAAAAGAAATTTTGCAGCTGTCAGAAGCCATGTGGACACCTAGTAAAGTATCTGTTATGCATTGTCCCGGTCATCAAAACAATTGCCTTAGGCAACTGAAAGACAGATGAATCACCTCAGCCACACATTTAAGAACAGATCTGGTACTGGCTGTGCTTTACCTGCCCAAACCTCCTTTACTGACAACCCTAGCAATGATTTATATCCCTCAGGCACACCGCCTGTATGAGCATCACCCAAAAAGGAACAGTAGGTATATACTACCTGAGAGCCACTATGTAAAACCAGAAAGTGACAGTAAAGACTCATAAAGCAACTGTACACTTATGCACATCTAGGTTTCAGTGAGCTAGCTGGACTAGTCCAATTAGATTATCCGCTACCACCCCCAACTCTGCTCGCCAAGACAGCAGAAGCAGAGACTGCTAGTTAAAACTTCCTACAGGTAACCGCTCAACCAGCTCATGTTCAACACTCTGGGAATGAGGGAGCGAGGATGCGAGGTAGGAAAGCACTGGGAAGTTGACTTCACAGAAATTAAGCCAGGGCAATGAAATTACAGGTATTTGTTAGTTTTTGTAGATACTTTTTCAGATTGCATAGAGGCATTCCCCACCAAGAAAGAAACTGCTCAAGTAGCAGGTAAAAAGTTGTTAGATGAAATAGTCCCTAGGTGGGGGGCGCCTGACACCATTAGGTCAGACACTCATCGTGGATTTGTTGCTTAAAATGTTAGACATTAATTGAAAATTATGCAATTCCTATCACCCTCAGAGCTCAGGGCAAGTTGAAAGGAAGAATCAGACCTTAAAACAGACTCTAGCTAAATTAACTCTAGAGACTGACCCTGGTAGGATGGCTTCCCTGCCCTTAGCATTTTTACACATCTGTTATATGCCATTTAAAATCCAACTAACTCCCTTTGAAATTTGGTTGGATGAAGTCTACCCTTAGTAATCCTACCACCCAATTCCTCAGAAACTAAAGTGTCTATACAAGTTTTCATCCAGAAGCTAGAGGCACTCCATCAGATACAAGGTGGAGATTGTAGAAAGGTCAGGGCAGAGTACAAAAAATCCAGGCCTGTGGACCCTCATTCCTTGTGCAACCCAGGAGACCTTGTTATGGTAAAAAGACATGGGTCTCACTCACTAGAGCCCTGCTGGAATGGCCCTTACATTGTTATTCCTTCTTCTCCTACTGCCATTAAGCTAGCAGGACACCGACCATGGGTCCATTGGAGCCATTTAAAGCCTGCACCACCTGAACCCTCCAAGTGCTGAAGGATTCACCCCCACCTGTCAGGTGACCCACTAAAGCTCACCCTCACTACTGAAGATGATAGCCCTGCTCCTCCCTGTTCTCCTCCTGCTCCTTGATGCAGAAACCAAGCACCAACTTGTCACCGCTGTACGGACCCTCAGACAAATTACAACTGGGCAACCTGTAGCCCTTTACAATGGTCCAGGCACCCCAGTGTTTAACTTTGGTCTCTGTTTCCTGTGGCCGGTGCATGCAACCTATTGCTTGCACCCCTGGTTTAGAAAAGAGGTGGACATGTATGCCTGTCTGGCAGCCGGCCCATCCTCCTGCCATGGGAAGAGACAGTTCCTTTGTGTCCAGTAAGGTTGTGTAACTGCTGTCTCTTTAAATTCATTGAATAATTTTCAAGATAAATGCTGTCTCTCACTGAGTCCCTTTCTTTCATCTGCCATGTAGACTTTTATTTAATACACTTGTAAAAATGCTATGTGCAGTATGAAATTACCCATATAGGAAAGAAATTTTATAGAAAAACACTAAAGAAATATTGAAATGATGGTTGTTTTTTGGTGAATTGGATTCTCAGAGACTTCTCTTTGTACATTTCAGTATTTTCCAACTTCCCTATAATGTGATAGATAACAGCTGCTTTTGTTTTCTAAACCAGCCAGACCAGACAGAGCTACATGGGTCTGCACCTAACAATTAACTTTAGCAAGGGGAAAGGAGGATGAATATGTATATTTATGGATATTCACACAAAAGTCCCAATGACTGGAGGGCCTGGCACCTTGGAGTGCTTTTCAAAGGCTTTTTCTGCATTGTGTGTGTGTGTGTGTGTGTGTGTGTGTGTCTTAGAAGTAGGTGGGTCCTTGATCAGTGAGAACATGCATCCTCAGGAGAGGATTAGTATGTTCCAGGGGATAATGGAAACTCCATGCTAGGAACTCTCCAAGAACTTGCCTGATCTATCTCTTCCTTTATGTCCTTTATAGTTTTAAGAAACTATTAGTATAGATAATACCCACTGCCATCTTTTTTACAGGTTTATTGGCAAATAATCCCCATATCGTATAATTCAATAGTTCAAATATATGAAGAATTCTAATTTAATTACTACAATCAATTTTTAAAACATTTCCTTTTTTATGGTTAAGTCAATTTAAAATAAATAAATAAAGTGGTAAGATAAAATAGTAATAGTATTACAAAGATGAAAAACAAATAAAGTGCAAGAATGAAAAGGCAAAAAAAAAACCAACTTTAAGAGCCAGACATGAAATGTTTATAATGTAACAAGCAAGAAATACTTGCCCCTAGAACAAATTCACGTTGGATCAAGAGGAGGTCAATTGATCAAGTATCAAGTTCAACCCAGCATAATCAAGATGACAGTGATCTCTATCTGCTACTAAAGTTGTTTCAGAGCCTTGCCTGTAGCCAGAGGGAATCTGCAAGAGACTGAATCTGACTAGATACTCTGCATATGAGTTGGGGGTCCCACTGTCTTCCACAGTCTTCTGCAAATTGAGTGTTCCCAATTTAAGCATGATACTTCTCTTTGTCATATTTGAATTTGTTATTGTCATCTTTGGATCACACAAGCTGGTGTGCTTCTTCAATGTAGACTCAGTTGACTCCTTGCTTAGATGGCTGTGTTCTTTTTTTCTTTTTCTTTTTTTTTTTAATAAAAGCCTTTAAGACCCAGACACTATTCCGATTGAAATCTGGGCACCATCTGCTGTCTTCACCACACTTCGCTGCAGCATCGTTATGTTCAGTGATCATTTCATGACGGTGATTGTAGAACAGAGTCATGTAATCAGAGCTAACTATTCTCTGATTGGGGCTAGAGGTAAGTGGGATCCCAGAATCCTCTGTTTGTCCCTGACATATGCATGACTCAAGTTTAATTTGACGGTCATATGGTGACAAAATCAAACATCATTAGATCAACTATACCAACAACAGCAACAAACCAACCAGCAAAAACAAACAATATTCCAATCTAACTGACAGCAGGAAAACAAACAAACAAAACAACCTTAGAAACAAAAAAAGTAAAACATTGTGAATTATTCTTCTGGAGTTTAGGGTGATTTCACTGAAAACACCAGCAATTTTCCAGTGACAGCACTCTGGGCACTGTCAGGATGAGGAGTCTATGGGAATCTAATTCCACCATGAGCCGCAACCATAGTGTTTTCCCTACACAGTTCTGTCTCACATTTGATTGAGCTCTGTTTACCTTAAATATGGGGATCGGTTCCAGGGGGGAAATTCCTGGGTCAATTCTTTCAAGTCCAGATCCCTGCCCAACAGATCAGACCTGTCATGTCACTAGGAAGGCAGCATCGAGGTACCGAATAGACAGTGATTTTGAGTCTCTTTCCATTGACTACCCGAACACGCTGGAGGTTCCCCCAAGGCCCAATGACTGCCACTTCCACAAGCAGTAGGGAAAAAATCTGCTTCATCTCCCATTTGAATACTCCGGTTCTCAGACCAAGACAACTTTAAGCAGGGCTCAGTTCCTTCAGACAGGCCTCTATGTAAGTCGTCCTAGTGTAGGCCATGGGTTAGGCCATGCTGCCTGCAAGGTTACCTTCCAGGGTCACTATGGTGCTTAGTCCATACTGAAGTTCACTAAGGATTGAGGAGAAACATATTCAAAACATATTCTACCCAGGAAAAAGAAAGTTAGTCCATTGCCAACAGCCAATGTGTAGCATCCATTCCCAACGTGAGGTTACTTCTCCCCAACTCATGGCACACTAAAAGTATAAAACTTGCTCGAATTAACAAATAGACTAACTTTTTCTGGAACCAATGATGACCACTTATTCTGTTTTCTTCCCTATATTTCAAACAATAACATTATTACATATTTTTTAAAAAGATATAATGTTACAAGGGTGCTGGAATTCTCCCCACAAAGCTGCATCCAGAGTCAGGCTCTTCGAATGCTTCTCTTTGTTATTTGGCAATATGCAGCGAAACCTGTATCTCAAATGACAACGGGCCAAAACTATTCTTCCCATTTGGAATCCATGTTGTGCCAGTAGACATCTGGGAGACTTCAGATGCTTAAGATTAGCTAACTCCTTTTCTGCCTCTGGCAAATTTCAAGCCCATACAACTTTCTAAAACTAAAATTATTACAGAAAAAAATTAAAAGGAAGTCGTTTTGATTGTTTTAGGAACGCTTGCTATTACATCCTCTCCAGCTACCTACCTTCTACATAGTGCTTCTGTTAGTGAATACAACAGGGCTGGCCATTAGGAACAGACGTGGGTACAATACAATATTAATACTAATTGCCAGCTTCGTTTTTATTATATAAATCAGGAGTGGTGTAAAAGGAAAGGGGCAGGGGAAATAATTCTCTTTGTTGCTTAAGATAGTAGGCTTTTTTTTTTACTATTAAGATGGAATGCAAAGAAAAACAAAAGATGGAATGCAGTACCATTATCTGGCATGAGAAATATACAGTCTCAACTGGTCAGGATCCATCCAGTTTGAGTTGATGAGGCAGTGAAGTGGGAAGGAATGTGAGGAATGTCCCATTTTGTTTGGGGCTCCATTCCACTCCTGGCCCAGCTAGGGAAGCCCTGAGCGTATAAAAACCCAGTCCACCAGCCCCAACCTCACACAAGTCTTCACACCAAGAGGAGGCAGTCACTGCAACTCCAACCACAGGATAGAGACCACCTGCAACCTGACACCAGAGAACCGGTCAACAGCATCCAACACTGCAGACAGACCAGTGCATCCAGGCACGCAGCTCCAAGGAAAACCCATCACAGACCGCCAACCCACCTGACCTCCAGCGTCTGTGCTGCTGCAGCTGTCCGCCCACTCTGCCTCACCCATGCCTGCCACTAGCATGGGCTCTGTTCTCTTCTGGGTGTTGCTGCTTGCCCTCTGCAGCTGTGTAAGCAAGGCCTCCACTGTCTTGGCCACAGCTTCTGGGGCACTCACAGCTGGGAAGAAAGCAGGTTTGAGTCTCGGTGCAGGCCACATTCCTGTGCAGACAGCCTCTGGTCAAAATTGCAATGGGCCATGCCACTGTGACTCCACAGCAAAACTCAGCTGCCCTGCAGGAGTGAGTGTGGTGAGGGATAGCTGCAACTGCTGCCCCATGTGCGCCAAGCAACAGGGCGAGTCCTGTGAAAAGCCGGACCGCTGCGACCACAAGAAGCTCCTGTACTGTGACCTTGGGACCCCACCGAACCGCACGACTGGAGTGTGCAAAAGTAGGACCTGCAGCCCCAACCCCTGAGCTACTTGTTGTCCAGCTGCCTCCTCGCTCAAATTCCCCACACCCCACTCCCCGAAACTCCAAATCTGAAATCAAATTTCAAATGACACCAGCTGCTCATCGTGCACATCTCTAACGCTCTTATACTTTCAACCCCAGGGACCAAACTCACCTAACCCCTGAATCCCTTCCTCTCCTCCAGGTAGAAAAGATGCCCCCTGCTACCTCCGAGATAAGGCATTCAAGCACGGAGAGACCTTGATGATCGGATGTGGAATAAAGTGCACTTGCAAAGATCGGTTATTGCGCTGCCAGAACCTCTGCCAGAAAAACATTGACCCGCCCAGCGTTGACTGCCCCTTCCCACGAAAGGTCAAGCTGCCAGGGAAATGCTGCGAGGAGTGGGTCTGTGATGAGCCCAAGGAGCTCTCAACAGTTGGCACTACCCTTAAAAGTGAGTTGTCACCCTCGAAGTCACTGTTGAGATTGCCCCTGTGTGATGTACTCCTGTTAGAAATAGTGAACCTATGGAATAAGTACTAAGTTTGCCAAGGGAAGGGGAATGTGATGTTTACTTCATAGCTGGATTTTTGGTGCTTTGTCCTCATAGATTACCGACCTGCAGACAGGGTTAACCCAGACCCAACGATGATACGACCCGACTGCCAGGTCCAGACGACAGAGTGGAGTGCCTGTTCCAAGACTTGCGGGACTGGTATCTCCTTCCGGACTACTAATGAAAATGCCGACTGCAAGGTGGAAAAGCAGGACCGCCTCTGTATCATCAGGCCTTGCCAACATGACCTGGAAAAGGAAATTAAAGTAACTTAATATTCTGCTTCTATTCACTAATTTTCCTGAAATGAGAGTAGATAGGGCCAAAGTTTAAGTCGCATGCCAGCCTTGTTACTAGAGGCCCATATCTTCCCAATATATCTAACCATTGAACTATTTAAAGGGAATGGGATATT
This sequence comes from Echinops telfairi, assembly GCF_000313985.2. Classification (NCBI taxonomy): domain Eukaryota; kingdom Metazoa; phylum Chordata; class Mammalia; order Afrosoricida; family Tenrecidae; genus Echinops; species Echinops telfairi. The sequence continues at coordinate 65,271,197 of NW_022107431.1, read as the reverse complement.
GTGTAATAGGAACCACCAGCTTGCTGCTACAGAATCCTACAGTGTTAGTAAATTTGAGCCATCCTAAGACAGACTGGGTCTATATCTGAAAAACTAGCTAGTGAGACTCAAACTTCCTCCCCTGAAAGCAAAAGCAAAAGCAAGACAAAATGACTGTCAAGTAACACATTATTCAAACAGGCTACTCTTCATGTAAAATCATTCATTTCTTTTCCTTTGTCTTTCTTGAGGAAAAAGGCAAAAGTTGCACCCCAAGCATAAGAATTGATTATCCTATCAAGTTTCACCTATTTGGCTGCACCAGTGTGAAATCCTACCATCTCAAGGTCTGTGGAGTCTGCAGGGATGGCCGGTGTTGCACACCTCACAAAACAACTACCTTGCCTGTGGAGCTCAGGTGTCCAGATGGTGAGATCATTGAGAAAAGCATGATGTTCATTCAGGACTGCGCCTGCCATAAAAACTGCCCTGTACGCAGTAACATTTTCAAGTCGCTGCAGTAGAGGTAGGCGTAGGGAGATAGGATTAAAGCCAGAGAGTGAGAGATATTATCTCAGTAGACTGCAACTTGAACTGATCTCAGTTTTGTTGTTCTTGTTGTTGTTTGGTGCAAACCTGATTTCATTTAGCACAAGTTATTTAAATCTATTTTTCTCATTGGGAAATAGAATTTCTGGCTGAATGAAAACAGTGTGCTCTGTGGCATTCACACAAATAATCTATCAACTCCAGATGCCTGTTTGAAAAAAGTAAAACTTGACAGTGACACCTAATGAGCTCACAACAACATGGTATT
>NW_022107431.1:65268466-65269595 GCF_000313985.2 Echinops telfairi | reverse complement strand
TGGAAACTTGGGTCAGGTAGAGTGACAGTCCTTCAAGATAGGTTGTTTGCTAAAGTTGAGGCAAGAATGTCCACAGAAATCTGACATGTGATTGGAAATGTGGTAGCCTCACTTTTAATGAACGATTGATCTTTGTTCAAAAAGAAGAATGGTTTTATGGATGATCAATTTTTACAGTGGGAGCCTGTGCTCCTACTTTGACTATGACTGTTTTCTGGAGGGTTTCCTTGTTGAGAGTGTGACCAAAAGTTATAAGTTAGTACCTTTCTTATTGAAAATAAAGAATATGCATTATCTCTATAGGACTTGTTATTTGCTTATTCTTCTAAAAACTTCTGAGTCTTCTTGAGTATTAATGAGAAGGTCTTATTTATTTGGTAAAACAATTTACTGATAACTTTCTTTTTAAAAAATTTTTCTTTAATAGTGTCTGTTATCATATATGTACTATTAAACTGTTAATTCATTTTAGAGTTTTTTACCATAAGCATGTTTAACATTGAATCAAAAGTCAAGGGTTTTCATACAGTCTTATTGAACAAACTGTCATGTGGTGTTTAAGTTCACAGTACTTTACCAAAAGTTTTAAATCAATATTCTTATTATTTCAGCCTCCCTAACCCTTATTTGATAGCACATGGCCCTGTTTACAGAACCCTGATTGTTGAATGGGTTATGCATTGGGCTGCTAGCTGTAAAGTCAGCAGTTCAAACCCATCAGCTCATGGGGAGATACATGAGACTATCTGTTCCCATGAAAGATTTAGAGCCTTTAAAACCCACACGGGTAGTTCTACTCTGTCTTATAAGTTCAATTCAATTCAATGCTAGTGCGTTTGGAGAATGTTTTGGTCTTGTTTGCATTTAATTCCTTTCTGGTGACTGTAGGGATTTTATTTCCAACTGTTCATATTACAGAGCTGGTCTATGTCTCTTGTTGAATTTTTGTGCTCTGCAATCTAAATGTTCTGTAGTAGAAATGTAAATTGAAAGAGGCATTGAAATGTCACCAACAAATCAAACCAATTTTGTACAATTCCTTTTTTTAATTGTGAAGATGGCTAATCAGAATTAAATGACGATATCAGTAGATAGAAGAGATAAAATCTTTAAGTCATTACAATGAGGG
>NW_022107431.1:65263330-65264267 GCF_000313985.2 Echinops telfairi | reverse complement strand
TGCTGTCCCGTGCAGGGCCGTGTGTCAGCGCAGGATGCCGCATCTCGCTGTGGGGGCAGCCACACAGTCCTCTCTGTACACTGGGCCCTCCAATATTGTGTACCTTTATAAGTGACTTTATTTTTCTAGCTGCTCTTATGATTTTCTCCTATTCCTCATAGTTAGATAATTTAACTATTATGTGTCTTGGTGTCTTCTTGGTGTCCGGTCTGGTTGGTGCTCTTTTGGCGTCCTGAATGGTTGCCTGGTTTTCATTTATTGAGCTGGAGAAGTTTTCCTCTAAGAATTCCTTCGCTATTTTCGCTGTTGATTTCTTTGTTGTGTCTTGTTCTGGTAGTCCAATTATTCTGCTATCATTCCTCCTCATAGCATCAGACATGGTTCTCAGGTTTTCTTCAGCTTCTCTGGTTGTCTTATTTGACTGCTCTTCCCATTTGTTGAAGTCTGCTTTGTTATCCTCTGGGTCACTGGTGTGATTCTCTTGCCTCCTCATGGCTGTTGGCAAAGTCTGTTAATTTGCTACTGGATTTTGTTATTTCATCTCTTATGTCTTGTACTTCTCTTTGGTGATTTGTCTTTACATTCTCTATCATTTCATCCTTTTTCTGTATTGTTTCCCTCATATCCTGTATGACTCCAAGCAGCAATCTGAAGATTACTTTCTGCGGCAGCTCAATGTCTGCTTCTTCTACATACATCATTAGGCTCATGACTTTTTCTGGCATTGGCTTTTGTTTCTACTGCTTTTTCGTTGAAGCTGTTGGGACTGGTTGCTATTTATATGTTATTTTAGAGGAGTCCGGTGCCATCTTCCAGAATCAAAGATCACTGGGCTCTCTCATGGGGAACTCGTATAAGTGCTTCTTTGAACTACCTGCAGGTAGCTGCACTGGGGGGTCAGGCTACTGCTGTATCTTCCTGTGATTTCATTCTTACC
>NW_022107431.1:65259825-65261748 GCF_000313985.2 Echinops telfairi | reverse complement strand
CGGTTCCTGCAGTAGTGTTGAGTGATGGAGATCACTGGTTTAGCTGCCTTGTGCTGTATGCAGCACTGCAGCAGGTGGGGGGCAGTGGGGGGAGTTCGCTCAGGCACATGAACAGCCCCAGGAGAGTCAGGGCATCTCCCAGCCACAAGGACAACAGGCAGGATCTCCGCAGCTGCGTGTAGGATCACTGATGGCAGACAGTAGCTCCTCCACTGTTTGGCTTGCAGAGTTGCCCCAGACTGCTGATACCACAACAGCTCATATTTTTCCCCCTGACCAGCTAAAATTGAATTAAATTAAGTTGGCCCCTGGCTATGGGCTCTCAGTATGTGCTCAGTGAGATTTTGAAAGTGATGCTCAATCCAGAGGGTCCTTATTATGTTAAAAGCCTCTGTGTTCCATAGCTAACTTCTGGCACTCCTTAGCATTGGCTCTCTTATTATGCTAATGTATGTTAAAAGACTCGTTCTGCCAGTTTGTCTTGAAGTTAAACAATGAGCACGGGATTTGCAGTTTTACAAGAAGATATTTTGTATCATTTTATATTGGGTTTAAGGGGTGCCCTGATGTCAGGGCTATCGATCGTGCTGACCCCCAGAGGAGGATATCTAGCTTATCAGAGAAGTTGTTTTCTTCTGAAACTGAATTCATCCCAGGCTATGGCTAGCTGCTTATGCTGTGCCACACTGCGATCTGACTCAGGTAAATGTCCTGACATTTTTTAATTGCTCTAAATCTATGGCTATCCACGCTGACCCCAGACTATGCGCACAAGGCAGCTAACAGCGCAGGGAGCTCTGGTGTGGGGGCGTGTGACTAGCTTTTAGTGGTTCTCCTCAAGACTGGGATCATGACCCCTTCTGGATGTCAGCCTGAGGAAATTGCTACTTGCTGCCAGACTAGAGCACTGGTAACAATGCTCTGTCCAGAGCCCACGAGCCCAGCCCAATGAACCTATGTGTTTCAGTGTGTTCTCGGATCAATTTGTGAGTGAAATTTTTTTTTAAAGCGGGGTTCAGGACAGACCCTAATACTCTGACTCTAATTTTAGGGCTCCACCTCCCAGTCTCCTTCAGCTTACCTCCTAATTTTCTGTTGTGGCAGCAGGAGCTCTGGATGGGTAAATCTAACTGGATACCATTCCCAGGCAATACCAAAAATAGACTTTGGAGACAGAGTGCGGAACCCCATCAGACTCGACTGGAAAACATGAGTAAAGGTCTACAAATAGACCTTAAACTATTTACAGGCCTTTATATTTTTGTCAGTGGCTTTCTTTTTGTTGTTGTTGTTGCTATTGTTTTGTTGATCTTGACTTCCTTTGTTGTTTTATTTGGCTTTGCTGGGTTTTGCACTTATAAATGTATCTACATGTCTAACTAGATAAGATGAGTGGGATAAATAATTAGGAGATGAAATGAACAGAGCCAATGGTTCCTGGGATATGTAAAGGGGAGGTGGGAGAAAGGAAGCGGGGAGAAACCAACCCAGGAGACAAGGGAACAATAAGTGAACTAAAATTAATGGAAAGAGGGTGTAGGATGCTAGTGGGGCTTAATCAAGGGTAATGTAGCAGTGAGGAATTACTAAACCTGAATGAAGGCTGAACATGATGGTGGGACAAGAGGAAAGTAAAGGAAATAGAGGAAAGAGCCAGAAGGCAAAGGACATTTATAGAGGTCTAAATACAGGAATGTTCTTATGTAAATATATATAATGAGAGGGGAATAGAACTATGTATTCATATCTATATGTGAAGAATTAAGGTTGCAGATGGACATTGGGCCTTGACTCAAGTACTCCCTCACAACAAGAACACTTTGTTCTAACAATCTAGCATTCTGTGATGCTCACCCTCCCAACATGATCACTGGAGAACAAATGTGTGCATAAGTAAATGTGGTGAAGAAAGCTGATGGTGCC
>NW_022107431.1:65241633-65255695 GCF_000313985.2 Echinops telfairi | reverse complement strand
AACAATAAAAAATACTAGAGATGTGTACTCCAATGAATACAATCACTTGGAAGACATGGACAAATACTTTGGAAAACAAACGTTCCCCAGATTATCCCATGCAGACATCAAGACCCTGAACAGACACATACCAAAAGATGAAATAGATATGGTTCTGAAGTCACTACCAACTAACAATGTCCTGGCCTAGATGGCTTCACAAGGGAATTCTACCAAGCATTCAGGAAAGAACTGACACCAGTTCTTCACAATCTTTTCCAGAGCATAGTAAAGGATGGTAAACTCCCAAACTCATTCTATGAAGCTAAAAAACTAGGCAAGAGACAACCACAGGCCAATATCTCTAATGAACACTGATACGAAAATATTTAACAAAAGTTTGCCAATAGAAGATAAAAGTACATAAAATGAATAATTCAATATAACCAAGTGGGCTTCATCCAAGGGGTGCAGCGATGGGTTCTGATGTGAAAATGCATCAATACTATTCATCACATTGACAAGAAAAAGGACATGAACCACATGATATCATTAGATGTATAAAAATTACTTAACATTCAAATTCAATTTCTAATTAAAACACTCAAGAAGATAGGATTGGAAGGAAATTAACTCAATGTAATACAAGCTATCTATGAAAAAACATAGCCAGTGTTATAATCAATAGAGAAAAGATGAAAACATTTTTACTGAAAGAGGCAAGCAGAGAAGAATGCCACTTGTCCTCACTTTTTTTTCAACACCATCCTAGGGAATCATATATCCTCCCTTTTATTTGTCATCATCCTAAGGATCCTAGCTAGTAACATAAGGCAGTGGATGCAAATCAAAATTATTCACCTGGGAAAAGAAGCGAAACCATCATTATTTGCAAATGATATAGTTTTATATATTGAGAAACCAATAACCTCCACAGTACAAGTGCTGGAAGAAATGGAAGAATGTAATGGAGGGGCAGGCTATAAGATCAAAGAGCAGAAATCAATACAACTGACCGGTTTTCAGAAAAAGAGTTCAAGAAGGTCATACCCTGTACGATAGCCAAGCATAAATTGAGATATCTAGGGATACACCTAACCCAAAACAACAAACACTCTGTTTGAGGAAAACTACAGAACATTATTACAAAAAACAAACAAAGGGGACCTTCACAAATGGAACATATGCCATGTTCTTGGACTGGAAGAGACAGTATTGTAAAGATGTCAATCCTACCTACAGCACCATATAGGTTCAATGGAGTCTGATATAACTACCAGCATCTTTTTTCAAAGAAATGGAAAAACTGATGTCCAACTTCATCTGGAAAGGGAAGAAGCCCAGACTTCTCAACGACCTCCTCAAGAAGAAAAAAGTGAAAAGACTTATAGTACCTGACTTTAAAACTTATTAAATAGGCACAGTTTATCAAAACAGAATAGTACTGGTATAATGATAATACTCAGACCAATGGGTGGTACAGAAAATCCAGAAATAAAATCAGCAGATTACATACAACTGATCATCAATAAGGATCCAAAAAATGTTCAAAGGGGAAGCAGAGGCACTTTTTAAGAAAGAGTGAAGGAAAAACTGGTATCTACCTGCAGAAAAATGAAGCAAGGCCTGCACTTCACTACATATGCAAGAACAAATTCATGGTAGAACACAGACCTCGAGCTAAGACCACAAACTCTCAGGATTATCAATGAGAAAATCTGGATAAAGCTAAGAACCTTAGCATAGGGAATACATGAGCTATCAGAAATAAGGAATACACACTCAGAGGAAATTAAAGTAGATGAGTGGGACATACTGAAGATAAAACACTCTGTCCACCTCATCCAGAGGATAATAAGAGAGCGCATAGAGTGGAAAGAGATATTAAGCAGTGACACATCAGAGACAGGGCTTATTACTGAAATCTACAATATACTGCAAACTTACAAAAAAAATTGCTCACTGAGGAGCTATCAAAAGATATGAACAGAAGATACACAAAGGAGGAAACCTGAATGGACAGTCAACATATGAGAAAATGTTTCCAGTCTCCAGTCATCAGGTAAATGTAAATTAAACAACTGCCACCCACGAAGATAATGCAATTTAAAAAATCAGAAAGCAACAAATGGTGGAAGGGTTGTGTGAGCTAGAAACTCTCATCCACTGCTGGTGCTCTTGTAGATATGGACAGAAACTGTGGAAAGTGATTTGGAGATACCGAAAATCGAGTTACCTTATGTCCCAGCAATGGGCATTACTAATGAGCATATACCCAGAAGAAATAAGAAACAGACACAATTATACATCTGTGCTCCAATGTTCACCGTGGCGCAGTTCACAATGACAAAGAACTGGAAACAGCCTAAACTTCCATCAATAGACATTAATGGAATAAAACCTCTGGTATATACACACAATGGAGTATTACGCATCCTTACAAAACTAGTGATGAAAGATGAAGCACCTTATCTCGTAGAAAGAATTGGAGGATAATATGCTTAGTGAAGTGTGCCAAGCACAAAAGGAGGAGTACAACATGAGTTCACTGAAGTAAGTTCAAATAACAGAATGGGCATAGAGGTAAATACACACATAGCATAGTTCCTGGGCTGAGGCACATATACTCAGTCAAGAGCCAGAACAAACCCAATGATGCATACATCATCAAAATAAAGAGAGAAGAAGAGGAGGAGGAAAGATGTATATAGCACCTGTACTGAAAGTCATCACAATGGGCCACACTGAAAGACTAAAAGTGTAATGAGTGGGGAGTGGGACCAGACCGCTACATCCCTGACTGCAGGAAGAGCAATGGGAAACTAGGAGGCTCCTCAATTGCTCACGAATGCTGAGGATGAAAGGGGGCCCCTGATAGAAAAGGGATTGGATTGTGGGATTACAACGGGGCCTGCTCACTATTTAACACAGAGAGACTCATCTACTTTGGGTCAGAATAACAGATTTGGAACTATTTGTATGGTCTTTCTTATTTATTAATTAATTTAGTTTTGTTCTTTTGTTTTGTTTTTCTCTTTTGTTGTCTTTCTTTCTATATAAGACAGACAGGGTAAGCAATACTAAGGACACAATGAAGGGAACAATAGTTCCAGGGGGTGATGGGAGGATAGGAAGCAGGGTAGGGGAGCAGTGAGCCAATAACGACAAAGACAGGGAAATAGTAAGGGCTCTGAAATACATGTTGAGGAGGGTGGAGTTTTCCTGGTTGTGTTCGATGAATTGAAATATATCAGAGATGAATTCTGAGAGGTGAAGAATGAGTAACATGATTGTGGCGTAGGAGGAAAGAGGAAAGAAGAAGAATTCAAAAATTGTGTATCTATAGGTATAAATATAGATATGTATATATGAAATTATATATATTACAAGGATAGGTATATGTGTGTGTGTGTGTGTGTGTGTATGTATACCTTATTGTGTGTGTGTACAGATGTAGGTAGGTAATGGACTTTGGCCCTCTAGTTAATCTTACCTCACTACAAGAATACTTTGTTTTAATAATGTTGCTCTGTATGAAATTTACCTTCCTGACATGATCACTGAAGACTTGTGGTGAAGAAAACTGATGGTGTGATAAGAGTTGTGTGAGCCCCTAATAAAATTATTTTGTTTAAAATAAATTAAAGAATATTAGAAGCTATAAAAAAAGAAAAAATTAATGATGACTATTAAAAGATGTAGCATCTGGGGTCTGAAAAGCTTGTAGTTAAACAAGAATCCATCAAGCAGGGAAGCAACAAAGCCTATGTGCAAGAAGCACACCAGCCTGTGTGATCATAAGTTGTTGATGGGAATAGGTATCAGAAGTTCTAAAACAAGCAATCAAATTGATGTGAAGAAGCATGGACAAAGTGGAGACCCCAAACCACCTGCAAGATAATTGGACACTCCCACACAGTAGGGGCATAATGAAGCCCTACTGTGATGCACTGATGCAACACATATTATGCTTTAGCTCTTTAATATTTCCTCCCCTTATTATTATGGTCTTTGTTTTACCTCATTAATCTTGTTACACCTGTGTATGTTTGTTTGTATGATTAAGATAGTTCATTGCATGAAAGCCAAAATAGATAACCCTTCAGGAATAGTAATAGGATTAAAAATTCCCTGAGGTTATGGGAAGAGTGGGCGGAGGTCAGGGAGGACCGATAGCAAAAATGTCAGTACAACCTCCCTCAAGGGGAATGAACAACAGAATTATGAACAGATCCAACAGATAGTGTCAAATACACCTGAATACATATATCTGTATAAAGTCATAGTAATAACTTTTAATAATAAGGGTTCCTGAGGGGGTGGGTGCAGGAGGGGATAAAGAGCAGCTGATATCAAGGAACTCAAGAAGAAAGAAAACATGTTGTAACTGATGGTGGCAGCATTTATAAAATTATGCTTGATCTTATTTAATTATTGATTGTTAAAATTCTATAAATGTTCCCAATTAAATGTTTAAAAATATAAAAAATAAACACAAGGAAGGTGGGGAAAATACTGTAAATCAATTAGGGAATATAGCAGATCAGCAATGGGAGTCACGCCGTGAGTCCCTTGAGGAGCCCTCAATACAGACTTCAGGTTCAGAGGGGCAGCATCCGCAGCTCCCCAAGACTGGTGGGGAGATAGGAAGGTCAGAGGACAGATCTGGAATTATATATGAATTTTTCTTTTCTCTCCTTTTCCATTTTTTGTTTCTCCCCTTCGATCTTTTGTTTTCTTTTTGTTTTGACTTAATTCGTGCTTTTTTCCTGCCTGTATAAAATAGGCATGAGAAGCAGGCCAAGGTGAAAGCAATGGGACTGAAGGTTCCAGGGGGATTTGAGGGAGGTGTAGGCAGAAGGCGGGGGGCGGGGGCAGGGGAACAGCCGAGAATTAAAATAAAAGGTGAAGGGGTGCGAAGGGACCCTGGTGGGGTGGAGCAACAGTAATCTAGTCGAGAGGAATTTCTGAAAGGCAAAAGAAGATTGAGCATCAAACTACAGCAGGAGGAAGGGAAAAGGAAACAGAGGCAAGATCAAGGAAGCAAAACCAACAATTGAGGTAGAAACATAGTTGTGTACATATGTAACTATATTAATTCATAAAAATAGTGGTATTGGCTTTATAGGGCATTATGTTGTGGAAGTGGATGGACTTTGGGACTCTACTCACATCTTCCCTCAATGCAAGAACACTTTTTCTTACAACCTGGTATTCTGTGATGCTCACTTGCCAACAAGATCACTGAAGACAAAATGGATTCATTAGCAAATGTGGTGAAGAAAGCTGGTGTTTCCCAGCTATAAAAAGGTATAGCTTCCTGGGTTTGAAACACTTGAAGTTAAACAAACAGCCATCTTCCAGAGAAGCAACAAGACCATACGGAAGAAGTACACCAATGTTGTGATCACAAGATGCCCACCAGATTAGTTACCAGGGAACACCCCAAACAAATAATTATATTTTGAATAAAAGGGAGGGTGAGGTAGAGACCCCAGACCCATCTGTAGCCAATTGGACACAGAAGGGTCCCAAGGAAGGGACCAGTCAGCCAGGGTGCAGTATAGTACCAATGAAACACACGGTATCCTTTTAATTATTTGAGGTTTCCCCACCCCCAATATCATGACCCCAGCAGTACCTTACAAGTCCAGCTAGAACGGAGCATGTATACTAGTACAGACAAGTACTCTCCACACATTGGAATCCAGGACAAATAAACCCCTCAGGAACAGAAATTGGAGGAGGGATATCCAAACAGTAGTGGAGGGTGGGGGAAAAGGAGGAGAAAAGGGACAACTGACTCCATAATTGATGTTTAGCCTTGCTCCACCCCCAAAGGGGAAGAAGAAGAGTAATGCAGATGAAGGGAGGAAGGGGTTGGTGTAAGATATGAAAATAATAATAATTTATAATTTATCAAGGGTTCACAAAGATAGAAGTGTGGGAGAAGAAGGGGTTGTGGGGAAGGACTACAACTACTATCAAGGGTTCAAAGTGAGAGAAAATGTTTAGAAAATGATGATGGCAACATATGTACAAATGTGCATGTTACAATTGATGTGTGGATTGTTATAAGAGCTGTAAGAGCCCCTAGTAAAATAATTCTCAAAATAAATTTAAAATAGTAGTCCAAATTCATAAGATAGTTTATTTTAATAAATAAACTCTCATGAAATAGGTGATTGGGTAGAAGTAACCTCACATCAGGAAGGGATTGTGGTAAGGAAGTTGAAATTTTTCTGGGTTGGCGATAAGAACTGTAGAAAACAGGACATTCCAAGCATGTGTAAAGGTAAGCTTACGTGCAAAATGTTCTGCTCTGTACCCTGCGGCTTCTTACAAAAACACCTGTTGGCGCAACTAAGAGATAAAGCAAAGTTCCGCATTCTTTGGAAAGACATCTGTGTGACCCAATAAATCGTATCCCTCTAAAAGTTTGTCCTGGTCAAAGCTTGGGGTCCACACTTGGCACTCGACAAGTCTGGTGCAGACCTTCAGCATGTGAGTCTGAGTTTGAACCCAACAAACTTCTCTAAACTAATCTTGGATTCTGTGCATTTTGTCTATCCAACGAACTGCATTTAATATTTGGAGGTCCCGCCGATATAGACCGAGGGTTATTGGGCCAAACCCCCTTTCTTTCCTGATGAGGGCAAGCTCTGCAACTGTATTCAGGTGCAGAATGCAGCGGAAGCCCGCCAGCCGAGTTCTCCTGGAGACAACGGATGTAGAGCCCTAGGTAATCTGTTCGGTTTTAAGGCACCTGTGTTTTTCTATATATTATTTTTTTTGGTGTTTTAGGGTCTGTCTTATAGCCATCACTTTTCCTCCAACAGGCATGGCATCAGCCCAAGGAAACATTAGTCCTCCCTGGTTGAGCTCATGATGGCCCATTGGTCTCTATGGAAGAAGGGAGCTGCCCCTTAGGGGGAGACAGTTACTCGTAGGTGCTAGGTAACCTAAGGCTATTAATGTGGCTATTGGGTCCCTGTTGAACCAGACATCAGGAAAAAGTTACAGAAATTGGAAGGATTTTCAGGGAAAAATACTAGTGAAATATTATGGCAGAAAAGACATAAAAGTAGAGACCCATCAGAAGAGAAATAAGTTAAAGCAATGGCCAAAATCTTCGCCATGACCATGATGAAACCAGAACCCCTTCCGGAGCCAGGCAGACAGAAGAGACAGAACACATACAAAACCCTAGGCAAGAACCAATAAGGCTATTGCAAAGAGGAGAGAGATTGGAAATTCAACTGCCTAAAACAACCTCAGTGAGGAAGTCAGCCAGCTGGGCATAGACTCCACCCATTCCAGTCTTAGAACTGAAATGGAGAGGTCAGGACACCACTGTCCTCCCCAGAGCCCATGATAACCATGAAAGTGGAGGACAAGCCTGTCACATTCCTTGTAGACACAGGGGCAACCCACTCGGTCCGCAGGGAAGCAGCAGGCCCCATCAGCAAGAAAAACAGACTATCATTCACAGAGCAACAGGCAAATTAAAAACTGTCTGTTGAACTACAGGGATGAAAATACACCTGGTAAAAGGTGAGCTTGAACACTCTTTCCTCGCCATGCCAGACTGTCCCTATCATCTTCTAAGAAGATGCAACTTAAGAGTGTGATCAGATTCCAACCAGTCCCTACCCAAATACCTTTAGCTGGCCCGGAGAAGAAGCCCACTGCAGGATCTCTGTGACTCTTCCCTTGAATGACAGTTATCTCTTACCAGTCACCGAGCCTTCCTCTGGAGCATATGAGGGAAGACTATTGACTGATATCCTGGGGGTTTGGGCAGAAAAGAACCCCCCAGAGATTGCAGCCCACATGCCTCCAGTTGTGGTTTAGCTAAAACCCTTAGCAAGCCCAGCACTTGTTTACAGCACTTGGCAGATGCTAAAATTATAATCTCCTGCCAGTCACCATGGAATATTCTACTCATTACCAAAGATTACCGCCCAGACTAGGACTTGTGAGGTCAATAAAAGTGTAGAAGCCATACATCCCTCTGTACCAAACCCTTTTACACTCCTCAGGCTCGTTCCATGGTCTTTGTGCATATATACAGTATTGGACCTGAAAGATGCTTTTTTTTAGCATCCCCAGTTTCGCCATTCAGTGGATGGACTTGAAAGGAACCAGCAAGAACATGGACTCGACTCCACAAAGGGTTCAAGAAAGCGCCCACCATATTCAGAGAAATCCACTAGGAAAACGGTTCTCAACTTGTGAGTCGTGACTGGTTTGAGGGTCGAATGACCCTTTCACAGGGTTGCTCTATTCACAACATTAGCAAAATTACCATTATGAAGTAACAACGAAAATAATGTTATGGTTGGGGACTCACCACAATTGAGGAACTGTATTAAAGGGTCGTAGCATTAGGAAGGTTGAAAACCGTGGCTCTAGGCTCTGTGGGATATTTCTGACTTTGGATACTTTGCCGAGTTAGCTAGGCCACTGTATGAGACCCTGAAGGGTGCTGAGAACGATTGGACTTGGACTCCAGCTTCTGAGCAGGAACTTAAGGAACTTAAGAGGGGCCTCCTCTCTGCCCCTGCTCTAGCTTTGTCTAATTCTACAAAAATCTTTTTTCTCTTTGTACAAGAAAGGAGGGGAATCAGGAGAGGAGTGCTGGCTCAGAAGCCAGGTCCTTGAAAAAGATCAGTGGCCTACCTGTCAAAGAAACTAGACACTGTTGCAGCTGGATGGAAACCCTGCCTCAGAATTATCTCAACATTTGCCTTACTAGTAAGATGGGCTAATAAATGATCACTGGGTCCAAACCTGGAGATCAGCATTGCACTTGCAGTAGAAAGCCTATTGTAGCAGCATCCGGCCCAATGGATGTCTAACATATGTCTAACTCAGTTTCAGTGTTTGCTCCTGCCCATTTCAAAGTACCGTTTATGGCTGCCCTCCAACTAAATCCAGCCACCTTGCTACCTGAGGGTGACCCAGAGGCCACTCTAGTCCACAGATGTAACGACTTAATCCAACTGTCCCAAAGTACATAACCTGACTTGACTGAAACCCCACTCAGAAAGCCTGAACTCATCCCCTACATGCATGGGAGGTCTTTCATCAAAGATGGGTGAGGATGCCTGGAGCTGCAGTGGTCAGTGATGACTGTACTGTGGTCTGAATCCTTGCCACTGGGGACCTAAGCACAGTAAGCTGAATTAATTGCCCTAACTCATGCTCTCCAATGGGTGAAGGTAAGAGGGTAAACATTTAGACTGATAGCCGCTATGCTTTCACCATGTTTCATGTTCATGGGATGATATATAAAGACAGAAGTTTCCTGAACTCTGCAGGGACAGAAATTAAAAATAAAAAGAAATTTTGCAGCTGTTAGAAGCCATGTGGACACCTAGTAAAGTGTATATTATGTATTTTCCTGCCCGTCAAAAAGGAACAGACCCAGTGGCCTTAGGCAAATGAAAGACAGATGAAGAACCTCAGCCAGATTTAAGAATGGACCTGGTACTGACTGGCTCCGCCTGCCCCAACCTCCATCATTGACAACCCTAGTAATGACTTATTTCCTCCAGGCACACAGTCTGTATGAGCAGCACCCGAAAAGGTGCAGTGCCATTCAATTGCTTAACTCCCTTTCAGAACCTAGTAATAATAAAGTCTTACAACTTTTATACTTTGTCTTTAACTTCTCTAATTAAAAACACCCAAACATTATGACTGACTGTCTTTTGTATTTAGATCCTAACCGCCCGTCCTGTCCCCCCACCTCCCCATTTCACGGGGATAGCTACAAACCCTACTGAACAACATCCCACCAAGCCTGTAAAATCCAAGTTCATAGAAACAGTCTGCCCCTGGGCAATAACCAAGAATTACACTAGGGGATGTCTCGTGGATAGGAACCTGCACTGTAAGTGATGCCCGCTTACCCAATGATAGCTACTAACGTGATAATTGTCAGCAGACCCTCATTATAGCTAACGTTACCTTGCTCCCTAATGAAGAGCACCCACGGTTTAAAAGCCCTGCTCCCACCTCCACCTGGTTTGCTTGCCCTTGGGACTCACCCCTTGTCCTTATTTTCAACCAGACAAACACTTTGAGCTGTGCATATTAGTTCATGTGATCCCCCAAGTGTACCTATTCAGTGGATCAGAAGGAAGACAACTCCTGGGCATACTTGCTGGAGCAACCTAATCTCGCAGAGCTACTCCTATATTAGTGGTTCCTTTAATAGGTCTAGGAGTGGCTAGATCCTCAGACTTGGTGACTCCACCAAGGATTCATAAGTTTACATTTACAGGTAGATAGTGCTCTACAACAACTGGAATTTGCCATCTATTACTTATCTGAATCAGTGGACTCATTAGCAGAAGAAGTCTTCCAAAATAGATGAGTTGATCCGCTCTTTCTAAAACATGGTGGCCTTGTGTGTGACCCTAAGAGAATATTGTTGCTTTTACACAAACAAGACTGGAATTGTAAGGCAAACACTAGCTGAGGTAAGGAAAGAGTTCAAAGAAAGATGAAGAGCACAGTAACACAAACAAAGATGGTTTGAAGAATGGTTCAATTGGTCACCTTGGCTAACTACCCTCCTTGTGGCCATTGCTGGACCAGTAGTTATATTAGCACTTTTATTAATCTTTGGTTCTTATCTTGTTAACATTTTAGTCAATTTTGAGCAAGATCGAGTGAGTGCATTGAAATTGATGGCCATTCGACAGCACTGTGAAGTATTACAAATGCATGACACCGATATAATCTTAGAAGTCCAGCATTTACTGAGTGGAGAATGTGCTAAGGAAGTTGAAATTGTAATGGGGTTGCAATAAGAACCGTAGAAAACAGGATGTTCTCAAGCTTGTGTAAAGGTCACCTTGTCTAGAAAATGCTCTGCTTTCTGCCTCTGTACCCTGCAGCTGCTTAGAACAACCACACACTGGTGTAAGCTAAAAGATAATGCAAAGTTCTTTAATATTTGGAAAGACATCTGTGTGACTCAGTAAACTCTATGCCTCTAAAAGATTGTCCCCAGTTGAAATTCAGGGTCCACACTTGGCACTCGACAGAATCTGGTGTGGCCCCTCCATGCTGAGTCTGCGTTTGGAACACAAACAACCTCTCTAAAGTAATCTCGGTTTCTGTTCATTTTGTGTATACAACAACCTGCATTTAACAGGATGCTAATAAATTATTGGTGGGACAATGGATCTGATTTTAGGTTATGGGTAGACACTATGAAAACATTGGTATGCAAACCTAAGCGATCACACCATGGACTAAGCATGATGATGATCTTGAACACTGACTGGGCAGGCAGCATGGCAAAACCCAGGGTCTAAACCGAGCCCAGCCTCGAAGATACCTGCAACCTTTGTCTGAGGAGCCAGAAAGTTGGATGGGAGAGGAAGTTGAGTGTGGCCACCCCAGTCTGTGGAATAGCAGTTTTTGTTCCTTGGAGGGAAGATCAGGCTTGCTGGGTGTCCAATGGAAATGGACCCAGAATTACCATATATTTAGTACTTTGACTCCCCACCCCCTTAAGGTAATATGACAGGTTTGCTCTGTGTGCAGGGATTTTCACTTTGAAGAATTGGTCCATGAAGTTTCCCCTTGGCAACAACCCCATATCTAAGGTAAACAGAGCTCAATCAAATGGGAGATAGAACTGTGTAGGGCAACAACTCATGGGTTGCAGCTCAAGGTGGAACCAGACTAGCTGCAGTGTGAAGAGTGCTGTGTCATAGGAAAAGTTGGTCGTATTACCTGTGCAATTGCCATATAACTCAGGAAGAGGATTCACAATGTTTTACTTTTGTGTTCCTATGGGCTTTTGTTTTCCTGCTTTTTGTTCGTTTTTTGTTTGCTGATTGTTTTGTTACTGTTGCTGGTGTAGTTAGTCTCATGAGGATTGATTTTGTCACCATAGTACCGCCAAAGGAATCCTGAATCTTGCATATTCCACAGACAAGCAGATGGATTCTGCACTCCCAAAAACTCTAGCCCCAATCCAAGAACAGTTAGTTCTGATAAAATGGTCCTGCCTCACCTTCATTAAATGATCAGTAAAGATAAGGGTAGTAAAGTAAAGTGTGGAGAAGAGAGCAGATTGTGGCCAGCTATCAATCAGAATAGTGTCTGGGATCTTAAAAGCATGTATTGAAACAAGCAGCCATCAAAGTGAGGACTCAAATTAGTACACATGGAAGAAGCACACCAGCTTGTGTCATCCAAAGGTGACAATAACAAAACTGGAATGTGACAAAAGGAAAAGTACCAGAGTTTAAATGTGAAGGCTATAGAGGGCAGTGGAAGCCCCAAATCCATCAGCAGAGTATCTAGACAGATTATTCATGGCAGATCCCCGCTGACCACAGGAAAGGGTCTTGAACAGGTTTATTACCAGAAAGAAATCATTGTCATCTTGATTATGCTGGACCAACTTGACCCTTGGTCACTTGAGCTCTCTCTTGACCCCACCTGAATTTGTCTAGATGCAAAGTATTTCTTGCTTGTTGCATGACAAAAATTTCTCCCCTTGCATTTTAAATACTTAGGGAGGTCCATTCTTTCTTACTTATTATGTGTAATTTTGTCTGTGTATTATTGTTATTTTCTCGTTACCATTTCATTTTGTTTTTGTCCTTTATTGTTTCTGTTGGGTATTCCAGTTTGTGAAGCACAGACGGAGTAGATGCAGAGAGATCATATAACTGATGCAAGGGTTTATAGGGGATGTGGGGGTGGGAGTAGAAGTCAGGGAGGTCCGGGGTATTGGGGAAGCACACAATGTATGCGGGATGGGGGAGTGAGCACTACAACTGTTTGTGATTATGTATATGAACTCATTTTAAAAGCAATTTAACCTTGAAAAATAAAGAAAATGTTCTTAAATTGATTGTGGTAATGATTGTATGATTCTTCGTTCTATGACTGAACTAGTAAATTGCATATGTGGATTATGTGCCAGTAAAATTGTAAAAATAAAAGTGCACACCCAGAGCCACACATACACACACATTTGTCTTCCTACACCTGCTCATGTAAAAGGCTTAAATAGAATACTGACTAAAAAATAGGGTATCCTCTACTTGAGTCGTTCTTGTTAGTTGCTTTTGTGTTGACAAACAAAATTTGTCCGTGTCACCGTCAGAATTGTTGGCATGTTTCACTGCATTGTTTCAGTTATCGTGTAGATTTGTCTTATTAAGGATTCCTTCATTTAAAAAAAATTATAATTTGTCTCCCCTCATTTTTGATACCCTCTGGTTCACCAAGTGCAATGTTCTTTTCTAGCAATTGGTCTTTCCTGATGTTGTGTCCAAACTAAGCAAGCCAATGTCTCACCATTTTTCTGAGGGACATTCTTAGACGTTATAGTTCTTCAAAGATTGATGGATTGATTCTTTGGGCTATTAATTGATACCCAACATTCTTCACAAATAACCCAATTTTAGTGCATTAATTATTCTTGTTTTCCATCTTCTAGATTAGAGAATTAGAAAGTTGAGTTATTATGAACCATAGAATATCATCAATTGATTAACATTTATATCACAAGAACATAAGAAGCTTTAAAACTTCCATTATGTTAACAAATGTTCACACAGCATATATCATTTTGATATATACAATAACCTTTTGGAAAATTGTACAACAGTATGTAGTAAAGCAAAGTGTATAATAACTCTGATGCTGCAAAGTGACAGACATATATCCAAGTGAAAGAAACAAAGAAAGACATGTACAGAACTCTCATAGCTGTATTATTCCTTTGAAAATCAAAAAACACACAAACATCAACAGTAGAATGAGCAAAAGTGTGTAAAATATCCATGCAATCAAATACTACACATGAATGAAAAAGAATTATTGACTATTTAGTGAGTGAAAGCAGAAAGGCACAGAGCATACATGCTGAATGATTTCATCTCTATCAGATTGTGGATAGGCACAACACAAAAAATTAAGGAAGACAAACTAGGAATTTTTTCAAGGACAGGGGTGTGGGATTGAGAAAATGAAATGAGTAATGGAGATCTTATCTGACCTCCTCAAGGGAGGAGGATACTCAGGGGAGAAGGAAAATGCA
>NW_022107431.1:65240347-65241290 GCF_000313985.2 Echinops telfairi | reverse complement strand
GCCTCTTGTCTCAGCCTCCACCACTTCCCACAGAGATCTCAAAGGTGCTCTCCTGGTGGCTGCTCTTCCTTGATGGTCCTGAGCTTTCTCACCCTGCTTCCAAAATGCCTCTTATATACAGTGGAATGACGTTGATGGAGGTGTGCTTTTTGTCTTTCAGCAGATCATACTCCAAGGAAACAGGGTGGTGACTTGGTTCACATTCCTTCTAAGGTGGGAACTCAGAAAACTTCCCATCTTAATCCTGTAAATGTTACAAAGGAGAGAAGTCATTCAAAATGAAATTGTAATCACAGACAGAGGCCAGAATTCACAATGCATCATATATAGGATTATGTAATGCCACATTAATTTACTACACCTTAGGCACAAATAATTTAGTGCACTTCTTTGATTTTGATTTCTGAAAATATTGAAAGTGTTGATGTCCAGAGAATTCTTGTCTTTGTACATCCTGTGTTCCTTAGAAGGAAGTAAGAGGGACATCTCCTTTGTGGAAATTTAGTGCAAGTTTTAAAAACTACAGATGTTTTGACTATTGTATGAGTGGGCAGGGGACCTGACTCATTATTTTCTGTCTGTTTAATTTATTGACTAATTTGAATGGTAAATGGTGTCTTTCGCTGAGTCCCCTTTTGTCATCTGACATGTAGACTTTTGTTTAATACACTTGTAAAATTGCTATGTAGAGTACAAAATGACCTATATAGAAAAAAAAAACTGTTAAAAAACACTAAAGATACATTGAAATTATGGTTGTTTCTTGGTGTATTGGATTCTCATAGACTTCTCTTCGTACATTTCAGTATTTTCCAACTTCCCTATAATGTGATAGATAACAGATAACAGTTGCTTTTGTTTTCTAAACCAGCCAGACCAGACAGAGCTACATGGGTCTGCACCTAACAGTTAACTTTAGCAAGGGGAAAGGAGGATGAATATG
>NW_022107431.1:65238290-65240198 GCF_000313985.2 Echinops telfairi | reverse complement strand
GGTGGCCTTGATCACAGGGGACATCCACCTGCACGAGAGGATCAGTATGTCTCTGGGTCAATGGGGATTCCATGTAGGAACTCTCCAAGACATTGCCTTGTGTATCTCTTCTTTATGTCCCTTATGGTTTTAAAAACGATTAGTATAGATAATACTCACTGCCATATTTTTACTGTTTTATTGCAAAAAATCTACATATCATATAATTCAATAGTTCAAATGTATGAAGAATTGTATTAGCATTACTACAATAAATTTTAAAACATTTGTTTATTTTATGTCTGGTTAAATACGTTTTAAAATGAGTTGTCTATAATGACAATCAATTGAAGCAAGAGTGGGTCCTATACAATAACTATACTAATTGCCAGCTTCTCCTTAAATGATATATATCAGGAGTCTTGTGATCAGAAAGAGGTGAGGGAAATAATTCTCTTTGGTGGTGTATATATTACCTTTTTGTTTTATCCTATTAAGATGGAGTGCAGTATCTTTATCAGACATGAGGAATGTAGTCTCAAAGGGTCAGGATCCATCCAGTTTGAGTTGATGAGTCAGGAAGGTGGGGAGGAATGTGAAGAATGTCCATTTTGTTTGGGACTCCATTCCATTTATGGCCAAGCTAGGGAAGCCCTGAGCGTATAAAAACCCAGTCCACAGCCCCAACCTCACACAAGTCTTCACACCAAGAGGAGGCAGTCACTGCAACTCCAACCACAGGATAGAGACCACCTGCAACCTGACACCAGAGAACCGGCCAACAGCATCCAACACTGCAGACAGTCCAGCACATCCAGGCACGCAGCTCCAGGGAAAGTCCACAACAGACCGACAACCGGCCTGACCTCGAGCACCTGAGCCTGCTGTGCCACCCATGTCTGCCACTAGCATGGGCTCTCTTCTCTTCTCCTTGATGTTCCTGCTCGCCCTCTGCATCGGTGTAAGCAAGGCCTCCACTGTCTTGGCCACAGCTGCTGGGGGACTCACAGCTGGGAAAGAGGAAATGTTGAGTCTCCGCCCACAACTTCTCCCTGAGCAGACAGTCTCTGGTCAGAATTGTAGGGAGCCATGCAACTGTGCCTCCAAGCCAAAACCTCACTGCCATCCAGGAGTGAGTGTGGTGAGGGATGGCTGCTACTGCTGCCCCGTGTGTGCCAAGCAACTGGGCGAGTCCTGTGAGGAGCCGGACCGCTGCGACCACAAGAAGCTCCTCTACTGTGACCTTGGGACCCCACCGAACCGCACGACTGGAGTGTGCAAAAGTAGGACCTGCAGCCCCAACCCCCAGGCTACTTGGTGTCCAGACACCTCTTCCCTCACGTTCCCCACACCCACTCCCTAAACTCCAACTCTGAAATCAAATTTCAAATGACGCTAAGTACTCATAGTGCACATTTCTGACACGCTTATAATTCTAGCTCCAGGGAGCAAATTCACATAACCCCTGTTTCCTCTTTCTCTCCTCCAGGTAGAGAAGGTGCCCCCTGCTACTTCCAAGGTAAGGCGTACAAGCATGGAGAGACCTTCATGTGGGGATGCGGAATAAAGTGCACGTGCGCCCATCGGTTAGTGGTCTTCCAGCTCCTTTGCCCCCCAAACATTGGCCTGCCCAGCTCTGACTGCCCCTTCCCACAAAAGGTCAAGCCTCCGGGGAAATGCTGCGAGGAGTGGGTCTGTGATAAGCCCAAGGAGCTCGCAACAGTTGGCACTACCCTTGCAAGTGAGTTGTCGCCCTCTAAATCCCTGTTGCGATTCCCCCTGTGTGAGGTACTCCTGTTAGAAAAAGGGAACCCACAGGAGAATTCCTAACTTTGTCAAGAGGAGGGGAATGTGATGTTTGAATCATAGCTGAATTTTGTGTGCCTTTCCCTCATAGCTCATCAAATTGAAGACACGGTTAGCCCAGAC
>NW_022107431.1:65235871-65237611 GCF_000313985.2 Echinops telfairi | reverse complement strand
ACACTCAACAAAACAACTGCCTTGTCAGTGGAGCTCAGGTGTCCTAATAGTGAGATCATTAAGAAGAGCATAATGTTCATCAAGGACTGCACCTGCCATTACAGCTGTCCTTTAGGCAGTAGCATTTTGGAGTCACTGTATTAGAGCAAGGTGCCTGGAAATATAATTCAAATCCAGAGAGAGAGATATTATCTCAGTAAACTGTAACTTGAACTGATTTTTTTGGGTTTGGGGGTTTTTTTTTTGTACAAACAGAATTTCAGTGAGAACAAATTATTTGAATCTGTTTTTCCCATTGGGAAAAAGAATTCCTGCCTGAATCAAAATATTGTGCTCTGTGGCATGCACACAAATAATCTATCAACTCCAGACACTGGTTTGAAGAAAGTAAAATTTGACAGTGGCACTTCATTGGTTCACAAACACATGGTATTTTGTAATGTGGGGTTTAGGGAGCAGTTGGAGGCACCAGGAAAAATGAGTTGCATTGGGAACAATGTCATCCTAAAGTGGTAAGCAGATCTCTATATTGGAAATGTAATGGAGAAGGAACACTTGAGCAAGCTTGATGACCTGCCTGCAACTCCAGCAGTTGTAAGGATGTGTGTTCAGGGCCATCAAGAGGCAGAGTCAAGTTGTTCTGGAAGGCAGGCAGCACAGCAGACTCGGCTTTGACATTCTGATTTCAATGGCAGTGTTCAGGAATCAGAATCCTGCCTATTACACTGGACAGCTTGTGGCAAGTTAGTTTGCCTGTTACAAGCCAGATTTTTTTAAAAGTTGTATTACAGATATTATATATGTGTGTATATATTAATTTGTACAGCTATCTAAATTAATG
The DNA here is from genome assembly GCF_000313985.2 of Echinops telfairi. NCBI lineage: Eukaryota > Metazoa > Chordata > Mammalia > Afrosoricida > Tenrecidae > Echinops > Echinops telfairi. Next base: position 65,236,770 of record NW_022107431.1, on the reverse strand, counting down.
TAAAGCTGTATGATTTTGTTGTGCCTGCCTCAGAATTTCAAATGATTGGCCTCCTTTTCTGACCACCATAGGAAGGACATAAAGCTTGTCTGATAATTTAAAGCATGAAACCGATGCTCACATGGAAACTTGATTCAGTTAGAGTTGCAGTCTATCAAGATAGGGTGTTTGCTAACATTAAGACAGCAGTGTTCACAGAAATCTGACATGTGATTGGAAATGTGCTAGCCTCACTTTTAATGAACAAGTGGTTTTTATTCAAAAAGAAGAATGGTCTTATGGATGATCAATTTTTTCAGTGGGAGCATTTGCTCCTACTTTGACTATGACTGTTTTCTGGAGACTTTTCTGGCTGAAAGCATGACCAAAAGTTATATGTTGCACCTTTCTTGTTGAAAATAAAGTATATATAATTCCTATAAAGGACCTATTATTCTTTTATTCTTCAAAAAAATTCTGAGTCTTCTTGAGTTCAAATTGGAAAGTCTTATTTTTGTGTTTAAATAATGTACCCGTAATTTTCTTTATAAGTGTCTTTTATCAGATATGTACTAATTAACTGCTAATTCATTTTAAAGGAATTTTTTACATAAGCATATTTAACATTGAATCAACAGTGAAGGGTTTGCAAACATTCATTTTGAACGAATGTAGTGTTTAAATTTAAATTACTTTATACAGAGTTTAAAGTCAATATTCTTATTATTTCAGCCTCCATTCACCTCTGTTTACAGAACCCTGGTGGTAGAATGAGTTACGCATTAGGCTGCTAACTGCAAAGTTGGGCAGAGAAAGGAAGCTTTCTGTTCCCATAAAAGACTTTGAGACTTCCATAATGTCACATTAAAAGAGGAAATAAGAAAAATACAACTTTCCTCTAGGTCCTAAATGTTTCCTCC
>NW_022107431.1:65229303-65231543 GCF_000313985.2 Echinops telfairi | reverse complement strand
CTATATCTTTTGATAGCCAGGCACCATCAGCAGCTCCCTTTCTCATCAGAATGCTGAGTCTTCTGATTGGCCTAACGGCCACCTGCATGACATGGGAAAATATCTCCTGTGCAGCTCCCATACCCACAGCAGACCCTGATGTCAGGTTGCCTGCATGAAATCAACCTGACTGGCACCTGCTATCGACCTGCACTCAGGTCTGATGAGCATTGCCATTCCCTACCATGGAACCTAAACATTGAACCTTGTGATTGACCTGAGTGGTGCCTGTGACCAGCCTGTGCACAGGTACCATTGGTGGCTCCTTCCCTGCCTGTGCCAATCAATGGCAGTCCTCCTGTATGTGTTCAGCAATTCCAGTGGGAACTGCCTACATGGGATCGGCCTGGCTGGGCTGCTCTCAACTGATGCTTTTGACCAGCTGGGACACAGTCCCCTTAGTTGCTCCTTCCCCCATTGTGATCAGTGCATGCCAGTCTGCCCGCATCGGATTGGCCTGCTCAGGGCCCATGCCGATGATCTCGAACAGCCTAACTCTTTTGCTTTCAATTGTTGCCTGTTACCGGCTGGTGCATGGTTCGTTGAGATGCTCCCTCGCCCACTGCCACCCGGAATGCTGGTCTGCCTGTGTGCAATTAGCCTGCCCAGTGCCACACCCCAGCTCATAGTCAGTCTTGAACTACTATACTGCACCAGTGCCTGTGATAAGGGGAGCGCATGAGTCTCCTGATTTGCTTGCTGCACTCTGTAGCCCAAGAGTGCTAACTTCCCTGCATGCAATTGGGCTGCACAGTGCATAATTCACTGCTCATAACTGACCTGGCACTAAAACCTGTGACTGGTTCAGAGGTCCCATGAGGTGCTCCCTGCACCATGTGGCCTATGAATGCCTGACAGCACTGCATGTTACCTGGCTACCCAGAGCCACCCTCACTTCACACAATTCCCTGCCTGACCTACCTGAGATTGCCATCAATGCTGCCTCCAAGAAGATGAATCCAGATGTCTAGGAAAAAATCAACCCATTTGAAGAAAGACACAGCTCAAAGTAAGAGCTCAGCTGGACTCGGGTAGTTTCTAGAGGTATTCTTACTAGTCTCTGAGAAAGAATACAAAAGGCTCCTGGACTCCCAGGAAAATGGTGCTGAGCTGCACTAACATGCCAAGCAGACAACACCCACATCAACAGCCACTACAAGAAAGCAAGAGAAAGAAAATGCAATGTCTGAATAGGACCTGAACTTAACACCATACACAAAAGAACACGTTCCACTGCCACAGAAGGAAATTTTAAGAATGCTTCTTAAAGTCATATAGTATATGAGGGAATTAATAGAGGCTCTGGATGAAAAAACAGAAGATAGAGTCCACATGCCAAAGGCAAATTCAAGAGTTAATGAACAAGACAACAGAATAATAAAAAAACAGCAAGAAACATCACTAAAAGTCTTGAAGAAGCAGAAAACGGGATCAGCGACCTTGAAGACAGCCAAGAATACATCAACAAAAGAGAAATGCAATTACATATGATAGTCAAAGAAGTTAAAGAAAACCTGAGAAAAATGAGCAATTCTATGAATAGGAACAATGTTCCAGTCATTGGAAAAGAGAACAAGACATCATGTTGAAATCAACAACTGAAATAGTGATGGGATACCAGGGCAAGAAAACTTACCCAATTTAATGAATGAGAATCAAACAGTCATCCAGGAAGCAGAGCGGACACCAATTACACTGAACCCCAAGAAGAATACACCAAGGCATACGGTAGTCAAATTATCCAACATGGGGAAAAAGGAGAAAATCCGAAGAGCAGTTGAAAAAAAAACTCAATCATCTAGAAGGATGATGAGACAAGAAAATGCTCAGACTTATCAGCCGAAACCATGAAGAATTGGAGAGTGTGAAGTAGCATCGTCTAAAAGTTGAAGGAGAAAAACAGTGATTAAAAAATCTTCTATCCTGCCAAACAAACCATCAATATAGACGGAATGGTGGCAGTTTTCCCTGACCAAAAAAAATTTAGAGAATATATGAAAAGAAGACCAGCAATCCAAAAATGATTTGCAACTCACTTTGTACAGAAGAACATAGTTCACAGAGCAAAAACATTAGACCACTTGTATTAGTCTAGGTACTTTGGAGAAACAAATCCACAGCAACTCACGTATAAGAGAGAGTTTTATGCAAAGAAAATGTGCATCACGAAAACATCCCAACCCAATGCTGCCCAAGCCCAC
>NW_022107431.1:65212912-65228332 GCF_000313985.2 Echinops telfairi | reverse complement strand
TCAAAAGATGAAAACACAAATTTAAAAAAAAGAAATTACAACAATAAACATCCTATTAGGAGATTCTCTCTCTCTCTCTCTCTCTCTCTCTCTCTCTCGTTCTCTTTCTCCAAGAAAGACAGATAAGTGGGAAAGAAGCTCAACAATGATGCTAAAGAACTAAACTCTACTATTAAACAACTTGACCTGATAGAAATGTTCAGAACTCTCCACCAAACTTCAGGAAAGTTCACATTCTTTACAAACACACATGGCGCATATTTGAAATAGACCACATGCTGGGACACAAGTCTATCTTGAGTAAATTAAAACATATAGAGGTAACTCAAATTTCTTTCTCTGACCACTACATCATAAATCTGGAAATAACAGAAGAAAGATTTTAAAAAGCAAGGAGAAACACTTGGAGGATGAATAACTTGTACCTTCAAAAGTTTTGTGTATGGACCTAAATTAGAGACGAACTTGGGAAATTTCTAAAAAGTAATGAAAATGAGAATGCAACAAACTTATAATGAAGGCAGTTATCATAGGATGTTTTCTAGGGATAAACGCACATAGAAGAAGAAAGAGATGTATGGTCAATACGCTATAAGAAAACATTCTGCAGTAGGAAAAGAGTCAACAGAATAATCCTTCTAACAGCAAGTAATATTTTTTAAAAGGAAATTATAAAAATCAGGGCAGAGATATAAGGGACCAATAATAAAACAATGGAAAAAAATAAATGCAGTAAAAACCTGGTTCTTCAAAATGACTAACAGATTTGACAAGGCTTTGGCAAATCTAACAAAAATTAGGAAGAGCAGACATCAATATCCAGCATAAGGGATGGAGCTGGGGAAATTACAATGAGCTGTAACAAAATTAAAAGATTAATTACACAATAGTACAGAGATGTGTACTCCAATGAATACAATCACTTGTAAGACATGGACAAATACTTGGAAAAACAAACACTCCCAGATTATCACATGTAGACATCAAGACCGTGAACAGACACATACCAAAAGAAGAAACACATAGAGTTCTCAAGGAACTACCAACTGAAAAATATCCTGGCCCAGATGGTTTCACAAGAGAATTCTACCAAGCATTCAGGAAAGAACTGACACTAATTCTTCACAATCTCTTCCAGAGCATAGAAAAGTACGGTAAACTCCCAAAATCATACTATGAAGCTATAACACCAGGCCAGGAACCCATAGCAAGGGAAAACTACAAGCCAATATCTCTAATGAACATTGATACGAAAATATTTAACAAAATTTTGGCCAATAGAATACAAAGGTATAAAACATACATAATTCACCATAAACAAGTGGGCTTCATCCAAGGGATGCAGGGATGGCTTCAGACATGAAAACCCATCAACATTATTCATCACATTGACAAGAAAAATGAAATGAACCACATGATAATATCATTAGATGTAGAAAAAGCACTTGACACCATTCAAAAATCATTCCTAATTAAGGCACTCAAAAATATAGAATTGGAAGGAAATTAACTCAATATAATACAAGATATCTATGAAAAACCAACAACCAGTTTTATAATCAATTTTTAAAAAGATGAAAACATTTCCACTGAAAAAGGCAAGCAGAGAAGAATGCCACTTGTCTAAGGTGACCAGATTTAAAGCAGGGCACCATTGACCGGGTGGGGGGGAGGGGTGTTCTTGATTAAAATTTGGTCTAAATGGACCAAATAGACCATTACCTAGCTTGTCATGCATTCTTTCCAAAAATTGGGACTTTTTTAAAACGCCAAAAATCGAGACTGTCCTGCCAAAAGCGGGACGTCTGGTCACCTTACACTTGTCCCCACTTTTATTCAACACCATCCTAGGGAATCATATGTCCCCATTTTTTTTGAACATCATCCTAAGGATCCTAGCTAACAACATAAGGCAATGGATGCAAATCAAAGTTGTTCGCATGGGAAAAGAAGAGAAACTATCATTATTTGTGCATTATATGATTTTACATATTGAGAACCCCAAATGTTCCACAATAGGAGTGCTGGAAGAGATGGAAGAATATATTAGAGTGGCAGGATATAAGATCAACAAGAAGAAATCAATACAACTGATGGATTTTCAGAAAATGAGTTAAAACATAAATTGAGATATCTAGGGATACACCTAACCCAAAACAACAAATGCTCTGCACGACAGAAACTACAGAACATTATTACCACAAAAGGGGCTTGTGTGCATCACAAATGGAAGCATATGCCATGTTTGTGGACTGGAAGAAGCAATATTGTAAAGATGTCAGTCCTTCCTATGGCACTATACAGATTCCATGGAATCTGATACAATTACCAGCATCTTTTTCCAAAGCAATGGAATAACTGATGACCAACTTCATCTGGAAAGGGAAGAAGCAAAAACTTCTTAACGACCTCCTCAAGAAGAAGAAGAAAGTGGGAGGTCTTGTATTATCTGAATTTAAAAATTATTATATAGCCACAGTTTATCAAAACAGTATGGTACTGGTATAATGATAGATGCACAGACCAATGGATGCTACAGAAATAAAACCAGCAGGTTACAGACAACTGATCATCAATAAAGCTCCAAAAACTTTCAAAGGAGAAGCAGATCCCCTTTTTAAGAAATGGTGAAGGAAAAACTGGTATGTATCTACCTGAAGAAAAATGAAGCAAGACCTGCACCCCACTTCAGATGAAAGAACAAATTCATGGTGGAACACAGACCTCGAGCTAAGATTACAAATTGAGGATTGTCAATGAGAAAATCTGGATAAAGCTAAGAACCTTAGCGTAGGGAATACATGGGCTATCAGAAATAAGGAATCATACACCCTTGGACGTAGTGGGACATAGTAAAGATAAAACACTCTACATTTCATCTACAGGGTAATAAAAGAGTGCACAGACTGGGAAGAGATATTTAGCAGTGACACATCAGATACAGGGCTTGTTACTAAAATCTACAATATACTGAAAACTTACAACAATAATGACAAAAAAACAACAACACACGAATGAATTGTCCACTGAGGAGGTAACAAGAAACCTGAACAGAAGATTCACAAAGGAGGAAACCCAAGTGGCAAATCAACATATGAGAAAATGTTCCCAATCACTAGCCTTCCAGTAAATGAAAATTAAACAACTGTGAGATAATACCTAACATCCACAAAGATAGCCCAATTAACAAATCAGAAAGCAACAAATGGAGGAGGGGATGTGATGAGAGAGGAACTCTCATCCACTGCTGGAGCTCTTGTGGATATGAACAGACACTGTGGAACGTGATTTGGAGATACATAAAACAGATAAAAATCAATTTACCTTATGTCCCAGAAATGGGCATTACTATTGGGCATCCACTAATGGGCATATACCCAGAAGAAATTAGAAAAAGACCATGGTCATACATCTGCACTCCAATGTTCATCGCTGCACAGTTCACAATTGCAAAGAATTATAAACAGCCTAAACTTCCATCAATAGACATTAATGGAATAAAAAAAACTCTGGTATATACACAAAATGGAGTACTAAGCATCCCTAAAATATAGTGATGAAAGATGAAGCACCTCATCTTGTAGAAAGAATTAGAGGCTAAGATGCTTAGTGAAGTGTGCCAAGCGCAAAAGGACAAGTACAACATGAGGTCACTGAGTAAATTCAAATAACAGAATGGGCACAGGGCAAAATACACATACTGCACAGTTCCTGGGCTGAGGTACAGATACTCTGTCAAAAGCCAGAACAAACCCAATGATGCAAATGTCATCACACAAAAAAGAGAGAGACAGAGAGAGAGAGAGAGAAGAAAGATGTACTGTACATAGCACCTGTACTGAAAGTCATCACAATGGGATGCACTAAAGACTAAAAGTGTAACGAGTGGGGAGTGGGACCAGACCACTCCATCCCTGACTGCAGGAAGAGCAATGGGGAATGGTATGAGGCTCACCAATTGCTCACGAATGCTGAGGATAAAAGGGTACAATTTCTGTTATGTAAGTGGGTGCTGGACTATGGAACTCTGGCAGAAAAGGGAATTGGGCTAAGGGATTATAACAGGGCCTGCTCACTATTTAACAGTGAGAGACTCATCTACTTTGGGTCAGAATAACAGATTTGGAACTATTTGTATTGTCTTTCTTTTTTATTAATTAATTTATTTTTGTTCTTTTGCTTTTTCTCTTTTGTTGTCTTTCTTTCTATATAAGACAGACAGGATAAGCAACAGTAAGGACACAATGGAGGAAACGATGGTTCCAGGGGACCATGGGAGGATAGGAAACAGGGGAGGGCAGTGGTGAGCCAATAATGACAAAGACAGGGAAATATCAAGGGCTCTGAAATAGATGAGGAGGAGGGTGGAGTGTTCCTGGATGTGTCTGATGAATTGAAATATATCTGAGATGATTTCTGGAGGTGAAGAATGAATGGGTAAACATGATTGTGGGGTAGGAGGAAAGAGAAAAGAAAAAGAGGAAAGAAGAAGAAAGGGAAAAAATCATATATATAGGTATAAATATATATGTTTATCTGTAATTATATAAATTAGACAGATAGGTATACACATACAACAAGGTAGGTGATTGACTTTGGCCTCTACTTAAATCTTACCTCACTGTAAGAATAGATTTGTTTTAATAATGTTGCTGTGTATGAAACTCACCTTCCTGACATGATCACTGAAGACAAAATGGGTGCATAAGAAACTGTGGTGAAGAAAACTGATGGTGCCCAACTATTAAAAGATATAGCATCTGGGGTCTGAAAGGCTTGAAGTTAAACAAGCATCCATTAAGCAGGGAAGCAACAAACCCCACATGCAAGAAACACACCAGCCTGTGTGATCTTAAGTTGTTGATGGGAATAAGTATGAGAAGTTCAAAAACAAGCAATCAAAATGATGTGAAGAAACACGGACAAAATGGAGACCCCAAACTACCTGCAAGATAATTAGACAATCTCACAGAGTAGGGCCACAATTAAGCCCTACTGTGATGCACTGATGAGATGAAACACATACTATCCTATAGTTCCTTAATATTTCCTCCCCTTGCTATTATGGTCTTTGTTTTACCTCATTGATCTTGTTAGATCTGTGTATGTTTATTTGTATGATTAAGCTCGTTCGTTGCATGAAAGCCAAGACAGATACCTCTTCAGTAATCGTAATCGGAATAATGATTTTCTGAGTGTACAGGAAGAGGGGACGGAAGGCAGAGAGAACTAATAGCAACAGTGTCAGTATAACCCCACTGGTGGGGAATGAACAACAGAATTGTAGGTGAACGGATCCATTAGATAGTATCAGATACAGCTAAATGTATATATTTGTATAAAGTCATAATAATAACATATAATAATAAGGGTTCTTGGGTGGGTGGGAGCAGGAGGGGATAAAGAGGAGCTGATATCAAGGAATTCAAGAAGAAAGAAACATTTTTGTAACTGATGGTGGCAACATTTGTAAAATTATGTGTGATCTAATGAATTAATGATAATTATAAAATCTGTAAATGTTCCCAATTAAATGTAAAAAAATTAATAATATTTAAATAAAGACAAGGAAGGTGGGGGGAAAACACTGTGAACCAAGAAGGGAACTTAACAAATCCGCAATGGGAGCCACACCATGAAACCCCTGAGGAGTCCTCAATATAGACTTCAGGTTTGGAGGGGCAGCATCTCGGGCTCCCCAAGACTGGTGGGGAGGTAGTCATAAAGGTCAGCGGACAGACCTGGAATTGTATATGGGTTTTTCTTTTCACTCTTTTTCATTTTCCTTTTTGAAATTTTGCCCCTTTGATCTTTTGTTTTCTTTTTATTTTGACTTCATTCTTTCTTTTTTCCTGCCTATACAAGCTAGACATAAGAAGTATGCCAAAGGTGAAAGCAACAGGACTAACGGTTCCAGGGGCACTTGAAGGAGGTGTAGGTAGGGGCAAGGGAGTGGTGGGCAAGCGATGATCTGGACAGGGGAACAAGTAGGGAATTAAAATTAAAAGTGAAGGGATGCATAAGGACCGTGGTGTGGTGAAGCAACAGTGATCTAGTCGAGAGGGATTCCTGAAACTCAAATGAAGGTTCAGCGTGATACTGGAGCAGGAGGAAGGAAAAAGGAACCAGAGGCAAGATCATGGAAGCAAAACCACTGATAGAGGTAGAAACATAGTTGTGTACATATAGTTGTGTAACTATATTAATTCATAAAAATAGTGGTTTTGGCCTATGTACATATATTTATGTGGCAATACATTGAGGAAGTTGATGGACATTGGGGTTCTACTCACGTCCTCTCTGAATGCAAGAACACTTTTCTTACAACCTGGCGTTCTGTGATGCTCACTCTGCCAACACGATCGCTGGATAAAATTGGTTCATGACCAAGTGTGGTGAAGAAAGCTGATGTTTCCCAGCCATTAAAAGATATAGATTCTGGGATCTGAAAGGCTTGTAGTTAAACAAGCAGCCTAGCAGAGAAGCAACAAGCCCATATGAAAGAAGTACGCCAACATTGTGATCACAAGATGTCCACCAGATTAGTTACCAGGGAACACCCCAAACAAATACTTATATTTTTGTATAAAAGGGAGGGTGAGGTGGAGACCCCAGACCCATCTGTAGTCAATTGGACACAGAAGGGCCACAAGGAAGGGACCAGTCAGCCAGGGTGCAGTATAGTACCAATGAAACACACGGTATCCTTCTAATTACTTGAGGTTTCCCCACTCCCAATATCATGACCCCAGCAGTACCTTACAAGTCCAGCTAGAACAGAGCATGTATACTGGTACAGACAAACCCTCTCAACACATTGGAATCCAGGACAAATAAACCCCTCAGGAACAGGAATTGGAGGATCAATACTAAAGGTTAGGTGTAAGTAGGGAGAAAAGCAGTAGAAAAGGGGACACCGACTCAATAATTGATGTATAGCCATGCTTCACCCCCAAAGGGGAAGAATAAGAGAAATGTGGATGAAGGGAGACAAGGGTTGGTATAAAATGTGAAAATAATAATAATTTATGTTATCAAGGCTTCACAAGGATGGGAGGGTGGGGGAAGTGGTGGGGTGGGGGAACCTAATACCAAGGGCTCAAAGTGAGAGAAATATTTAGAAAATGATGATGGCAATATATGTACAAATGTGCTTGTTACAATTGATGTGTGGGTTGTTATAAGAGCTGTAAGAGCCCCCAGTAAAATTATTTTCAAAAATTAAATAAAATTAGTAGTCTAAATTAATAAGATAGATTATTTTTGAAAATACACACTCATAGGATAGGTGATTGGGAAGAAGTAACCACACATCAGGAAGGGAATGTGGTAAGAAAGTGGAAATTGTCTGGGGTTGCGATAAGAACAGTAGAAAACAGGTGGTTCCCAAGCTGTGTAAAGGTCAGCTTATATGCAAAATGTTCCGCTTCTGTACCCTGCAGTGTCTTACAAAAACCACATGCTGGTGCAAGCTAAAAGATCATGGAAATTCTACATTCTTTGGAAAGACATCTGTGTGACCCAATAAACTGCTTGACTAAAACTTGGCCCCGGGTGGAAACTTGGGGTCCACACTTGGCACTGGACAGAGTCTGGTGTGGTCCCTCTGTGCTGAGTCTGGGTTTGGAACCCAATCAACCGCTCTAAACTGATCTCGGATTCTGTTCATTTTGTCTATCCAAGGACCTGCACTTAATATTTGGAGTTCCCACTGATATAGATAGAGATTTGTTGGGCCAAACCTCCTTTCTTTTCCTGATGAGTGTACTCTCTGTGGCTGTGTTCAGGTGCAGGACACAGCAGAAGCCTACCAGCCCAGTTCTCCTGGAGACATTGGGTGTAGAGCCCCAGGTAATCTGTTCAGTTTTAAGGCACCTGTGTTTGCATATGCTTGTTCTGTGTTACAGTGTCTGTCTGTCTTGTGGCCATCACTTTTCCTCCAGGAAAACACTAGTACTCCCCCACTTGATCTCAAGCTGGTCTCTACGGAAGAAGGGAGCTGCCTCTTCTGGGGAAACAGTCAATCGTAGTACCTTGCAGACACTCTGTTCCTACACTTGGTTCTTGTTTAATCCTGGATGGCTCACCACAACATGAGGAACTGTATTAAGGGGTCATAGTGTTAGGAAGGTTGAGAACCACTGCTCTAGGTGCTGTGGGATTTTTCTGACTTTGGATACTTTGCCGAGTTAGGTAGGCCACTGTATGAAACCCTGAAGGTTGCTGAAAATGATTGGACTGGGACTCCAGCTTCTGAGCAGGCACTTAAGGAACTTAAGAGCAGCCTCCTCTCTGCCCTTGTTCTAGCTTTACCTAATACCACAATAACCTTTTTTCTCTTTGTACAAGAAAGTAGTGGCATCAGGAGGGCAGCACTGGATCATAATTTAGGTTATTGGAAAAGACCAGAGGCCTACCTGTCAAAGAAACTAGACACTGTTGCGGCTGGATGGCAGCCCTGCCTCAGAATTATCTCAGTAGTTGCCTTACTAGTAAGACAACTAATAAATGATCACTGGGTCCAAACCTGGAGATCAGCATTCCACTTACAGTAGAAAACCTATTGTGGCAGCAGCCAGCCCAATGGATATCTAACACATGTCTAACTCAGTTTCAGGCTTTGCTCTTGCCCATTCCAAAGTACCATTTACGACTGCCCTCCAACTAAATCATCATCTTGCTACCTGAGGGTGACCCAGAGGCCACTCCAGTCCACAAATGTAATGACATAATCCAACTGTCCAGAGTATACAGCCTGACTTGACCAAAACCCCACTCAGAAAACCTGAACTCACCCGCTACATGCAAGGGAGGTCTTTCATCAAAGACAGAGTGAGGATGGCTGGAGCTGCAGTGGTCATCAATGACTCTGTACTGTGGTCTGACTCCTTGCCACCTGGGACCTAAGCACAGTGAGCAGGATTAATTGTCCTTACTCATGTTCTCCAAATGGCAGAAGGTAAGAGGGTAAACATTTTGACTGATAGCCAGTACGTTTCCACCATGCTTCATGTTCATGGGATGAATTATGAAGAGAGGTTTGCTGACCTCGGAAGGAACTGAAATTAAAAATAAAAAGAAAATTTGGAGTTGTTAGAAGCGATGTGGACAGCTAATAAAGTGTCTGTTTTGTATTGTCCTGGCCATCAAAAAGCAACAACAAAAAGCTGCCTTAGGCAGCTGAAAGACAGATGAAGCAAGCCCCTCAGCCACAGATTTAAGAATGGATCTGGTACTGGCTGCACTCCACCTGCCCAAACCTCTTTCACTGACAGCCTTAACAAAGAATTATATCCCCCAGGCACACCGTCTGTATGAGCAGCACCCAGAAAAGGAATGGCTGGTATATATTACCTAACAACCACTATGCACTACTAGAAAGTGACAGTAAAAGTCTCATAAAGCAAGTGTACACTATACACATCTAGGTCCCAGTAAACTAGCTGGACTAGTTCAATTCGATTATTGCCCTCCTCCCACCCTCTGCCCACCTGCTCACACAGACAGCAGAAGTGGAGATGGCCAGTTGAAGCTACCTACAGGTAAACGCTCGACCTGTTTGAGTTCACCACTATGCAGGAATGAGGGAGAGAGGATGCAAGCTAGGAAAACACTGAGAAGTAGATTTCACAGAAACTAAGCTGAGACAATGGAATTACAGGTATTTGTTAGTGTTTGTAAGTCATTTTTCAGATTGGGTGGTAGCATTCCCCACCAAGAAAGAAACTGCTTAGGTAACAGGTAAAAAGTTGTTAGATGAAACAGTCCCTAGGTGGGTGCCTGACACCATTGGGTCAGATAATGGATCCAGATTTTTTGCTGAACTATACAAATATTAAGGAAAAATTTAGACACTTATTGGAAATTACACAGTGTTTATCACTTACAGAGCTCAGTACAAGTTGAAAGGAAAAATTGGACCCTAAAAGAAACACTAGCTAAATTAACTCTAGAGACTGGCACTGGGTAGTGGCTTCCCTGCCCTTAGCATTGTTACTCATCCATTGCATCCCATTTAAAGCCCAACTAACTCCCTTTGAAATTGTGTTTGGACGAAGTCCACCCGTATTACCACTGTCAACCGAGCCCAAGGAAACTAAACTGTCTGAACAAGTTTTCATCCAGAAGCTATAGGCACTCCATCAGATGTAAGGTGATAATTGGAGAAACACCAGGGTGGAGTACCAAAACCCCAGACCATGGATGCTCACCCCTTGTACAACCCAGGAGACCTGGTTATGGTAAAAAGACATGGATACCACTCCTTAGAACCCCACTCGAAAGGCCCTTACAATCTTATCTTTTCTTGCTCTATGGCCGTTAAGGTAGCAGGACTCCGACCATGGATCCATTGGAGCCATTTAAAGCCTGCACCACCTGATTTTCCCAGTGCTGTACAATTTGACCCCACCTGTCTGGCGACCCACTAAAGTTAACCCTCACTATTGAAGATGATAACCCTTCTTGTACTTCTCCTCCTCCTCCCATTCCTTGATGTGGAAACCAAGCACCAACCTGTCATTGCTGTATGGATCCTCAGACAAAGTACAACCGAGTTACTTTTAACCCTTTACGTTATAGACACCCCAGTGTTTAACTTGATCTCTGTTTCCTGTGGCTGGAATATGCAACCTATTGCTGGCACCCCTGGTTTAGAAACAAGGTGGACATATATGCTTGTCTGGCAGCTGGCCCTTCCACCTGCCACAAGAGGGAGAGTTCCATTGTGCCCAGGGGAGTTGTGTGACTGCCCTCACAGGTTGGGAAGCCCCCACAAAAGACCTATATATATCCGTATGTTGCCAGAGCTCAAGCAACGACTGTATGAAGGGGCACTGGAACTCCCTAACTGTTAGCTTTTAAAATATTCTCCAATAGCCACTTTAGTCAAGTTTGTGCAAGATCAAGTGAGTGCATTAAAATTGAAGGCCATTCGACAGCACTATGAAGTATTACAAACACATGACACCAGTATAATGAGTCATAAGACTCCGTATTGACTGCAAAACTAGTGGGGAATGTGATAAGGAAGTTGAAATTGTTTGGGGTTGTGATAAGAACAGCAAATAACAGGATGTTCCCAAGCTGTGTAAAGGTCACCTTGTCTTTAAAATGTTCTGCTTTCTGCTTCTGTACCCTGCAGCTGCTTAGAAAAACCACACGCTGGCTGGAGCAAGCTAAAAGATAATGAAAAGTTCTGGAATATTTGGAAAGACATCAGTGTGACTCAATAAACTCTATACCTCTAAAAGCTTGTCCCCGGTTGAAGCTCAGGGTTCACACTCGGCACTCGACAGTCTGGTGTGGTCCTTCCGTGCTGAGTCTAGGTTTGGAACCCAATCAACCTCTCTAAACTGATCTCAGTTTCTGTTCATTTTGTCTATCCAATGACCTGCATTTAACAGTATGCTAACAAATGATTGGTGGGAATCTAGGGGGACAATGGAAGAGACTTTAGGTTGAGTAGACACAATGAAAAAATTTATACACAAATCTCAGTGAATCATGCCATGGACTAAACATAGCGATGATCTTGGACACTGACCTGGCAGGCAGCATGGGAGAACCCAGGGTCTAAACTGAGCCCATCAACAACGATACCTGCACCCTTGAATTGAGGAGTCCGGAACTCGGATGGGAGAGGAAGTAGAGAGTGGTTGTCCCAGGGCTCTGGAAGTGGCAGTTATTGGACCTTGGTGGAAACTCAGGCTTGCTAGGTGTCCAATGGAATTAGACCCAGAATTACCATATATTTAGTACTTTGATTCCCCACCCCCTTGAAGTAACATGACAGATTTTCTCTGTGTGCAGGAATCTGCACTTGGAAGAATTGATCCATGAAGTTTCCCCTTATCTACAATCCCCATACCTAGGGTAAACAGAGCTCAGTCAAATGGGAGATCAAACTGTGTAGGACAACAACTCATGGGTTGCAGCTCAAGGTGGAACCAGACTAGCTCCATTGTGAATAATGCTGTGTCATTGGAAAAATTGGTGGTATTACCAGAGCAATTGCCATATAACCCAGGAAGATGATTCACAGTGTTTTATTTTTGTGTTACATTTGGTTTGGGGGTTTTGTTTTCCCGCCTTTTCTTTGTTTTTTGTTCCTGGTTATTTTGTTGCTGTTGTTGGTGTACTTGGTATCATGAGGATTGATTTTGTACCATACTACCGCCAAAGGAAACCTGAATCTTGCATATCCCACTGGCAAGTGGATGCACTCTAGATACCCACTTAACTGTAGCCCCAATCCAAGAACTGTTGGTTCTGATAATATGGTCCTGCCTGATGCTCACCTTCATGAAATGATCAATGAAGATAAGGGTACTACAGCAAAGTGTGATGAAGAGAGGAGATGTTGGCCAACTATCAATCAGAATAGTGTCTGTGGTCATAAAAGCATGTATTGAAACAAGCAGCCATCAAAGTGAGGACTCAAATTAGTACATGTGGAAGAAGCACATCAGCTTGTGTCATCCAAAGGTGACAATAACAAAACTGAAATGTAACGAAGGTAAAATTATCAGAGTTTAAATTGTGAACACCCAACTTGTGGAAGGCTATGGAGGGCAGTGGGAGCCCAAAACCCATAAGCAGAGTATCTAGTCAGATTAATTCCTGGCAGATCCGAAAGGGTCTTGAACAGGTTTATTACCAGAAAGAAATCATTGTCATCTTGATTATGCTGGACCAACTTGACACTTGGTCAGTTGAGCTCTCTCTTGACCCCACCTGAATTTGTCTAGGTGCAAGTATTTCTTGCTTGTTGCATGACAAAAATTTCTCCCCTTTCATTTTAAATACTTAGGGAGGTCTTTCTTTCTTACATATTATGTGTAGTTTTGTCTGTGTATTTTTGTTATTTTCTTCTTACATTTCATTTTGGTGTTGTTTATTATTGTTTCTGTTGGGTATTCCAGTTTGTTAAGCACAGGAGTAGATGCATAGAAATAATAACTGGTGCAAAGTTTTATAGGGGATTTAGGGGTAGGTGGTAGAAGTTAAAGAAGTCTAGGGGATTGGCGGAGCACACAATGTATGCGGGATGGGGGAGTGAGCACTAGAACTGTTTGTGATTATGTATATGCAACTCGTTTTAAAAGCAATTTAACCTTGAAAAATAATGTTCTAAAATTGTGGTAATTATTGTACTATTCTTCATTATATGACTGAGCGATGTAAATGTATATGTGGATTATGTGCCAGTGAAATTATAAAAATAAAAATACACACTCAGATACACACACATACACACATTTCTCTTCCTGTATCAGCTCACTGAAAAGGCGTAAATAGAGTACTGACTAAATAATAGAGTATTCTCTCCTTGAGATTTTCACATTGTTAGTTTCTGTTATGCTGACTTTTACCTTATGGATAACAGAACAGAACATTGTTCAGGCCTGTGTCACCATCAGGATTGTTGGCATGTTTCATTGCATTGTTGTAGTTATTGTGTAGATTTGTCTTATTAAAGTTTCCTTTATCAAAAAATTATTATTTTTCTCCCCTCATTTTTGATGCTGTCTATTTCACCAGGTGTTATGTCCTTTTCTAGAAATTGGTCTTTCCTGATGTTGTGTCCAAGCCAAGCAAGTCAATATCTCACCATCCTTTGAAGGAACATTCTTAGAAGCTGTAGTTCTTCACAGATTGATGGATTGATTTTGGGGGCTATTAATTGATACTGAACATTCTTCATGAATATCACCATTGTGGTGCATTAATATTTCAATCCTCTATATTAGAGCTTTAGAAAGTTGTGAAGTTGGGTAATTATGAAACATAGAACATCATCAATTAATTACAATTTACATCACAAGAATGTAAGATGCTTTAAAACTTCCATTACATCAGTAAATGTTCACACAGCACATATCATTTTGATATATACAATAACCTTTTGGGAAATTTCACAACAGTATATAGTAAAACAAAATGTATAATAGTTCTGATGCTTCAAAGTGACAGACATTTATCCAAGTGAAAGGAACAAAGAAAGACATGTACAGAACTCTCAAAGCACTGTTATTCCTTTGAAAATCAAAAAACACTCACACAAATATTAACAGTGGAATGAGCAAAAGTGTGTAAAATATCCATGCAATGAAATACTACACATGAATGAAAAAGAACCATTTACTGTTTAGTGAGTGAAAGCGCATACATGCTGAATGATTTCATCTATATAAGATTGTGGAAAGGCATAACACATCAAAAATTAAGGAAGGCAGACTAGGAATCTTTTCAAGGCCAGTCCTTGTGAGGTTGAGTAAATGAAATGAGAAATGGAGACCTTATCTGACCTCCTCAAGGGAGGAGGCTACTTAGGGGAGAAGGAAAATGCAACTCCACCCATTAGCCATAGGTCAGAAGTCTGGCATGCCTCCACCCTCAGTCCTTCCTTATTCTTTTTTTTTTTTAAGTCCTTCCTTATTCTGACACCAACCCTTCCACCAAAGAAACACTAATGTGCACTTGCGTTCAACAATCTGTTGTAATAGCCACACAGGACTCACACAGAATACTCACAATAAGCAGAATTGATTAGGGAAGTCAACAGCTTAACACCAGCCATGATCAGAAATCATTACAGATAAAGTCACTGACCCACAGCAACACCTCTCCTCAGCCAGCATTCAAGTCTCTCTCTAGTCCTCAGCACCTCGGACTTGAGAGGCCAGAAAGCCAGTCCACATCTCTGCCTCACAGTCTCCTAATCACACTGCTGCTTCTCTCTTCTGTCTGTGGTCACCCGGCTTCTGCTGCTAGTCGTGGCCTCTGGCTTCGGCCTTTTTCCTTTGCCCTGTCCCATGATCTCAGTGCTGTAGCCTCTTGTCTCAGCCTCCCCCACTTCAGACAGAAATCTCAAAGGTGCTCTCCTGGTGGCTCCTCTTCCTTATGGTCCTGAGCTTTCTCACTCTGCTTCCAAAATGCCTCTTATATACAGTGGAATGATGTTGATGGAGGTGTGCTTTTTGTCTTTCAGCAGATCATACTCCAAGGAAGCAAGGTGGTGACTTGGTTGAAATTCCTTCTAAGGTGGGAACTCAGAAAACATCCCATCTTAATCCTGTAAATATTACAAAGGAGAGAACTCATTCAAAATGAAATTGTAATCACAGACAGAGGCCAGAATCCACAATGTATCATACATGGGATTATGTAAGGCCACATTAATTCACTATACCTTAGGGCACCGAGGTACATAGTTTATTGTATCAACCTTCCTGAAAAACACATGTGGGGTTAATTGAAAGGCAGAGGGATAAATGGCTCAGCGAGTCTCACCTTTCTAGTTCTCAGGTCTCTTGCTTTGTAATGGTCACACTAGGGTGCAGCTGCCTTGGCAGTTCCCTGCTTCTGATTTCAAGGCTGACTTCCTACAAGACATCCCCAAGAAGAAGCCATATGGAC
>NW_022107431.1:65206822-65210029 GCF_000313985.2 Echinops telfairi | reverse complement strand
ATTCACAGGATTATAGGGTTAAGGTGTAAATGTTACTTAATTACAATTGTGAGGCTAAAGAATTATGTCCAGGTGCCAGGTTGGCAAAGGGTGGATTGAGGTAGTTAGTATATTGCACCAATCTGGCGGAGAAACATATGTGGGGTTAATTGAAAGGTGGAGGGATAAATGGCTCAGTGAACCTCACCTTTCTAGTTCTCAGGTCTCTTGCTTTGTGATGATCGCACTAGGGTGCAGCTGACTTAGCAGTTCCCTGCTTCTGATTGCAAGGCTGACTTCCTACAAGACATCCCCAAGGAGAAGCCACATGGACCTAATTTGATGTAGCCCTGGGTGCTGGAGAACCCGTGTGGAGACCCCTCCAGCACTGAAATGCTTACACATTCACTGACTTGGCTTTCCTCGTGCAGTTGGCCTCATTGTGTCTGTTCTGTGAGATGGAGGAGGACTTTGTGGATTGGTGTTGGGCATATGGGTTAATGGGTTAATGTTGGACTTGTGGGCTTAGGCAGCACTGGGTTGGGGTGTTCTCTTGATGGGCACTTAAGCTTTATATAAAACTCTCTCATAAATGAGTTTCTGTGGATTTGTTTCTCTAAAGCACCCAAACCAACACAGGCACAAATAATTTAGTATACTCCTTTGATTCAGATTTCTGCAAATATTGAAAGTTTAGCTGTCCAGAGAATTCTTGTCTTTGTAAATTGTGTTTCTTGTAAGGACGTAAGAGGAACATCAACTGTGTGGAAACGTAGTGCAAGTTTTATGACCTACAGATATTTTGACTATTGTTATGAGTGGGCAGGGAAACTGACCCATTATTTTCTGTCTCTTTACATTTATTGAATAATTTTAATGGTAAATGCTGTCTCTACTATTTCCCTTTCTGTCATATGCCATATGGACTTTTGTTGGATACACTTCAAATGCTATGTATGGTATAAAATTACCTATGTAGAAAAGAAAATTGATAGAAAAACACTAAAGAAATATTGAAATTATGGTTGTTTTTTGGTGAATTGGATTCTGAGAGACTACTCTTCATACATTTCAGTATTTTCCCACTCCAGATAATGTGATAGATAACATATAACAGTCTGCACCTATCAATTAACTTCAGAAAGGGGAAAGGTGAATACATGATTCATCAAGTCTCAAGTCATGAATATTCACACAAAGTCCCAATGACTGGAGGGACTGGAACCTTGGAGTGCTTTTCAAAACCTTTTTCTGCAGTGTGTGTGTGTGTGTGTGTGTGTGTGTGTGTGTGTGTGTGTGTGTGTGTGTCTTAGGGGTGGGTGGATCCTTGATCAGTGAGAACATGCATCCTCAGGAGGGGATTAGTATATCCCTGGGGATAATGGAAACTCCATGCTAGGAACTCTCCAAGACCTTGCCTGATCTATCTCTTCCTTTATAGTTTTAAGAAACTATTAGTATAGAAAATAGCCCCTGCCACCTTTTTACAGTTTTATTTGTAAATAATCTGCATATCATATAATTCAATAGTTGAAGTATATGAAGAATTATACTATTGTTACTACAATCAATTTTTTAAAATTTCATTTTTTATAGTTAAGTCACTTTTATAATGGGTTTTCTATAATGATAATCAATTCCAGTGCTCCCACCCCCTTCGGTCAAGCATTTTTTTGCTTCCCAAATCCCCTCACCCTCCCTATCTCTCACCCCCACCCCTCATAACCTGTAAACCCTTACTTCAGTTATTAACCCTATGCATATAATCCTTCTGTGCCTCACAAACAGGAAAGCTGACAATAATAATAATAAAACAAAACAAAGTAAAGTGGTAAGATAAAGTAATAATACTATTACAAAGACAAAAATGCAAATAATGTCAGAACGAAAGGAAAAAAACATTCTTTAAAATCTAGGCATGACATTTTTGTGGCAAGCAGGAAATACTTGCCCTAGAACAAATTCAGGTTGGGTCAAGAGGGAGGTATCAAGCATCAAATTCAACTCAACATAATCAAGATGACAAGCTATTCCAGAGCCTTACCTGTAGCCAGAGGGAATCTGCAAGAGACTTAATCTGACTAGATATTCTGCATATGGGTTTGGGGATCCCACTGTCTTCCTTAGTCTTCTCCAAATTGGGTGTTCCCAACTTAAGCACTGATAGTTCTCTTAATCATATTTGAATTTGTTATTGTCATTTTTGGATCACATAAGCTGGTGTGCTTCTTCCATGTAGACTCAGTTGACTCCTTGCTTAGATGGCTGCTTGTTTTAATACTAGCCTTTAAGACCCAGGCTCTATTCTGATTGAAAGCTGGGCACCATCTGCTCTCTTCATCACACTTTGCTGCATCACCCTTAGGTTCAGTGATCATTTTATGAAGGTGAATGTAGAGCAGGGTCATGTTATCAGAGCTAACTGTTCCTTTATTGGGGCTAGAATTAACTTGGAGCCCAAATTCTCTGTTTGTCCATGGGATAAGCATGACTCAGGTTTAATGTGGTGGTCATATGGTGACAAAAATCAAAACCCCATAAGACCAACTGTACCAACAACAGCAACAAACCAACCAGCAACAAAACAAACAAAATCCTAAACTAATTGATGGTAGGAAAACAAAAACCCCTAGAAACAAAAAAGTAAAACATTGTGAATCAACCATTTGGGGGTTAGAGTGATTGCACTAAAAACACCAGCAATTTTTCCATTGACACAGCACTCTGGACATTGTCAGGATAAGGATTCTATGCGAATCTAATTCCCCCACGAGCTGCAGCGCATGAGTAGTTGCCCTACACAGTTCTGTCTCACATTTGATTGGGCTCTGTTTACCTTAAATATGGGGTGGGTGCCAGGGGAGAAATTCCTGGGTCAATTCTTTCAAGTCCAGAACCCTGCCCAACAGATCAGACTAGCCATGTCACTAGGAGGGCAGCATCGAGGGACTGAATATACAAATTGTAAAAACTGTAAAGAAAAAGGGTAGATTGGAGTTGTGGGAAGATGGCAACAGAGTGACATATACCAGAGGGACTCTGCAGAATCCAGTCCAGGAGAGTTGCTTAAAGGGAACTTTAACACAACTGGAATGCAGGAGGGGCATCATAAAGATAAGTAGGCACAAACCCATGGGGTTTTGAGGGGCTTGGGGCTTTGGGCTTAACTCAGTGAAATCTGGCTGGGGCTTCACCTCGCCAATGTCTACTGGAGCTGGGACCACTTGG
>NW_022107431.1:65200723-65204844 GCF_000313985.2 Echinops telfairi | reverse complement strand
AGGTAAACAAGCGGCCATCTAGCTCAGAAGCAACAAAGCCCACATGGAACAACATATCAGCTTGTGTGATCACGAGGTGTCGAAGGGATCACTGAAGACAAATGGGTGCATAAGCAAATGTGGCCTGACACCCATACCTCTCTACTGGTTCCCTACTCCACTCCTGCATGTTGCATTCACATCTTGGGGCACTGGGTTGAAGTCTGGCCCATCTTTCCCTGTGGAGATATAAACAATACCCTCCCCTTGGGTGGGTTAGTGCCCTGGGCCCCTGCTACCCATTTCTTTCATATTACTTTTTTCCCCTTTCCCACCTCCTTTTTAGTTATCTATTATGTTTACCCCTGTATTTGGTCTGGTCCCTGCCATATTACCTGGTCCTCACCCCAGGAATGTTTGTATACAGTAGCTTTTCCCTATGCCCTTTTTATATTTTTTTTAAAAGCTTACCTCAACGGACTCATGTTATGCTTGTCCTTTTGTGCTTGGCTTACTTCACTTATCATGATTTCCTCCAGTTCTTCCCATGCAGCTATGTGCTTCACACGTTCATCACTGCTTTTTAGCGATGCACAGTACTCCATTGTATGTATATACCACAGCTTTTAATCCAATCGTCAGTTGATGGAGATTTAGGTTGTTTCCAACTCCTGGCAATTGCGAACTGTGCTGTAATGAACATTGGAGCACAGATGTCTGGCCTTGGTTTGTTTCTTGCCTCTTCTGGGTATGTGCCCAGTAGGGGGATGGCTGGGTCATATGGTAACTCGATTTCCATCGGTTTTAGATATCACCAGATTGATTTCCATAGTGGCTGTACATACTTACAGGTCCAGCAGCAGTGGATGAGAGTTCCTGTCTCCCCACAGCCCCTCCAACACTTGTTGCTTTCTGATTTTTTGAATCGGGCTAACTTTGAGGGTGTTAGGTGGTACCTCGTTGTTGTTTTAATTTGCATTTCTCTTATGGCTAAAGATTGGGAACATTTTCTCATGTTTGTTGGCCATTCGGATTTCTGCCCCTGTGAAACTTCTGGTAAGGTTCTTTTCCCACTCCCTCAGAGGGAAATTAGTTTTTTTTCTTTTTGAGAGCTAGCTGAGTATTGTAGATATTAGTTCAACATTCCAAAAATAATTAAACAATCAAACACCACATCAATAAGAAAAAGGATAAGAACCATATGATCATATCCATTGATGCAGAAAAAGCATTTGATAACATCCAACACCCATTCCTAATAAAGACTCTCAAGAAAATAGGACTAGAAGGTAAAATCCTCAATACAATAAAAGCCATATACAAGAGAACAATAACTAATACTATACTCAATGGAGAAAAGCTGGAAACATTTTGGAACCCAACAAGGATGCTATTTATTCTCACTTCTGCTCAACATTGTGATGGAAGTCCTAGCCAATGTCATAAGTCAAAGGCAAGGTATCAAGGGTGTACAGTTGGGTAAAGATAAAGTGAAACTTTCTTTATTTGCAGATAATATCATTTTGTATATTGAGAATCCTAAGGGGTCCACAAAAGGATTGCTGGAAACAACAGAGGAGTTTAGTAGAGTAGCAGGATACAGCATTAGCAAGCAGAAATATATTGGATTCCTAAATACCAGTGATGGTTGTACAGAAAAAGATATCAAGGAAGCAGTACCATTCACAATAGCTATGCAAAGCCGAAATATATAGGAATAAACCCAAACAAAAAGAGACCTGTACAAAGAAAACTACAGAACATTACTACAAAATGTCAAAAGGGATCTATACAATAGAAGAATATTCCATGTTCATGGATTGGAAGATTCAATATAGTGAAGATGTCAATACCACCTAAAGTAGTGGTTCTCAACCTTCCTCATGCCTTCAGAACTGTAATTTTGCTACTGTTATGAATCAGGCGACCCCTGTGAAAGGGTCATTCAATCCCCAAAAGGGTTATGACCCACAGGTTGAGAACTGCTAACCTAAAGGAATATACAAATTTAGTGCAATCCCAATCCAAATTTCAGTATCATTCTTCAAAGAAATAGAAAAAAATGACTACCAACTTCATATGAAAAAGAAAGAAACCCAAGTTAGGCAAAGAACTCCTCAAGAAGAATAACAAAATAGGTGGCCTTGCCCTACTTGACCTCAAACCTACTATATAGCCACAGCTGTCAATTAGCCTGGTACTGGTACAATGATAGACTCGGACCAATGGATCAGGACAGAAATCACAGAAATAAAAACATCCTCATACAGACAATTGATTTTAGACAAAGGCCCAAAAAACATTAAATGGAAAGAAGAGACCCTCTTCAATAAATGGTGTTGGAAAAGCTGGATATCAACGTGACAAGACTCATATCTCACTCCATGCACAAAAACAACGTCAAAGTGGATCAATGACCTAGAGGTAAATCCAAGCCTATCAGGATTATAGTGAAAAAATTGAGACAAAACTAGGAGCCCTAGTGCAGGAAATACATGGGCTAACAGAATTAGCGAACTAAACACACTCTGTGAAAGATAAAATAGATGAATGGGGCCGATTACAAATAAAACATGTGTGTGCATTGAAAGACTTTATTAAATGAGTAAAAAGAGAGCCCACTGATTGGGAAAAGATAATTAGTTATGCCATAACACACAAAGGAATAATTACTAAGAGCTATATAATTTTACAAGCTTACAACAAGAATAAAACTAATAGCCTTCTGAGAATGTGGGCAAAAAACCTGAACAGACTATTCACAAAGGATGACACATGAATGGCTGATAAGCCCATGAGGAAATGCTCCTGGTCATTAGCCACCCAGGAAATGCAAGTCAAAACAACAATGAAATAACACCTAGCTCCCAGTACTGTAGCCCAGTTTAAAAATACTGAGAGCCACAAATGTTGTGGAGGAAGTGGTGAGCTAGGAACTCTTATGAACTGCTGGTGAACTTGTAAATGCGGACAGCCACAGTGGAAGGCGATATGGCAATACCCAAAATGGGTGACAATTGAACCACCCTATGATCCAGCAATACCATTCCTGGGCATCTACTCAAAAGAAATAAGAAACAGATCATGAGCAGATGTTTGCTTCCTCATATTCATCACAGCACAGTTCACAATAGCAAGAATCTGGAAACAGCCTAAATTCCCATCAATAGAAGAGTGGATAATGAATTTCTGGGGCATACACACAATAGAATACTGCACATCTGTGAAAAACAGTGGTGAAACCATGGAACACCTCAACTCATGGTGGGATCTGGAAGATTTTATGCTGAGTGAAGTTAGTCAAGCACAAAAGGACAAATACTCTATGTGTCCACTGTGGTAGGAACAAACAGCAGAATCGGCATAAATTCAAGCTTGAATGCCATCCAATCTTCTGTGAGAGATTAGACAGCCTGGTAAGGAGCTGGGCCAGTGCCACTGACCACACACCATCCACTCCAGGTAAGATTAGTGTAGGTCACTTGGGCGGAGGGCAGCTCACCACAACTGGGATCAAATGGTTGGGGGAGGGGAAGGAGCAGGAAGGGTGAATGCTGTCTGATGAAGGGTAACCAAGTAGATATGGGGTGAGGTCCCCTGGAGAGGGAGGTGTCCCTGTCAGAGGGATGAGGCTTACTGATGAGAGGGACAGTGCAGGAGAGGGGAGACAGAAAGATCAAATAAGGGTGAAGATAGGTGCATGTCTGTTGTGGGGAGGGGAAGGAGGGCTCACTGCCAGGTGGGAACTCCACGGGACACTGCCCCATGGAGTCCTGAATCTTGGTGTGCATGTTATGCTTTAGAGGCTGCATTGGTGAGAGCCCAACTGGGAACCCCACTAGGTGAACTGGACTCTGCGCCAGACACACTTGTAACCTGAGGACTTAAGCTGGAACACACACGGTGTGTGGGATGAAAGAAGACAGCTGTACCAAGAGCGGTGTACTGTTGGCTGGCGAACAAGCAAGGTCTTGGTACATCAACAGCAACAGCCTATGTGCTGTATTAACATACACATTAGATAGGAAAATAATAATGATTTATCAAGGGGTCATGAGGGTGGAGGGAGTGACAGGGAGGGAAAAAAGCAGAGCTGATACCAAGGGCTCGATAGAAAGTAAATGTTTAGAAAATAATGATGG
>NW_022107431.1:65169713-65195445 GCF_000313985.2 Echinops telfairi | reverse complement strand
TCTAGGGTAGAATTGGGATCATGAATGAAGACACAGGTCTGGAAATCCACTTCTGAAAACCCTATGAATCACAACGCACCGGCCATGGGAATGACCGCACTGCTGGACTGGGTAGTATTTCCTTCAATGGGGGATGGGGTCACCCTGTCCTGGCTGACTTGATGGCTGTTAATAACTACAGCAAGGCACGGTAACAGTGATGGTTTTTGTCCTTATTAACTGAGAAGTAAAAAGTGACATGGAGAGAAAGTGATTCCCTGGTGGTATAGTGGTTATGTGTTGGGCTGTGATGGACAAGGTTGGCAGTTTGAAACCACCAGCCACTCCTCAAGAGAAAGCCCAGGCATTTCTACTCCTGTAAACAGTTACCATCTCAGAAATTTACAGGTGTAGTTCTACTCTGTCCTCTGGACTCACTTTGAGTCCGCATTGACTCCATAGCAGTAAGTTTGGTATGGGTTTAAGCTATCACAGGAAAACCTTGGTGGTGTGAATGCCGAGCTCTTGTCTCCTCACCAAAAGAGTGGGCGTTCCGCGCAGAGGCACTTTGGAAGATAGGTCTGATAATCTGATTCCTAAGGTCACAGTATCGAAATCGCTGTGGAGCAGGTCTACTGTGCCCACCAGGATTGGAATCCACTCAGCAGCAACTCACACCAGCAAGCAAACGCTATTCCAAATGCAAGAGGAAAGTGGGGGATCTGGGTAAAAGAAGGGCCATTTAGACACAGCCATTGACTGAGGTTAAAACCCATGGGGACCAGACCCGTTGGAAAGGCTTTGGTAAACAATTGTTGAAAATCTGCAACTGAAGTTAAAAAAAAAATTCTAAACTTGCTGTCCAAACTAAAGCCCCAGTAATGCTGAAAATGCAGCAGAACACATGACAGCACGGGTACCACCACTCTGTGATCCTAGTGTCCTCTACACATGCTCTTATGCTAACTTATTGCCACTGGGTGGTCCCAGTACATGGCAACCCCTGTGCACCGCAGAATGAAACCCTGCCCAGACTTGCAGCATCCTCACAATCATTTTTATGTCCAAGTTTGCAGCCATCGCCTCTCTCCATTTCATGGAATATCTTCCTCTTTTCTTCCAACACTATACCAAGCCTGATGTCCTTCTCTAGGGACCGGTCCCTCCTGATAGCACACTCAAGGAAAGACAGGTGAAGCCAGCCATTTTTGATTACAGGTAGCATGCCAGCTGTATTTCTTCCAAAACAGACTTTTTTATTCTTCTGAAAATCCACTACATAGTCAATATTCTTCACCAATACCATAATTCAACTTTATCAATACTTCTGCATTGTTCCTTGTTGCAACTATAATCTAGGCTCACATGACTGTCTCTAGCACTTGGCAGTGAGCTCCTGCAAGGAAGAAAAAAAACACTACTTCTTTCCATTGAATATGCTTAAGGACTCTCAGAGTGCTTAGGCACATAGAATGCATTTAATAAAAGGGTAAAGTTGAATAAAAAATAAAGGGCGAGTGAGGGCAGGAAATAGAAAGCCAGTAGAGAGACTTGATCCTCATATACTCACTCCCTCATTTATTATGTTTTCTTTCCAGACAAATTAACACCATCCACTTTAGGGGCAGCAAAACAGAGGAAGGCCCTCGGGGAGATGGATGGACACCAGCTGCAGTGGTGAGCTTAGGGACAGGAACAATGGTGAGGATGAGCCAGGACCGGCCAGTTTTCCTTCTGTTGTACATATATGGTTGCTATGGGTTGGAACTGACTCGATAGCACCTAACAACAACACTTGAACCAAAATACTAAAACAAAAATCAAACACACCCCAAACTGTATCACCTATGTCTTTCTGTCCTCCTTCCCAGCACCTGCCACGGTTCTGGGCTCATAAATACTTTCTTGACCATCAATTGCTGGATCGATCAGCTTTTCCAAAGCGAAGCACCTCTTGCTCTTTTCTGTGTCCCCGCCTTCCTGGAAAGCATTACTGAGCAGTGACCCCAGCTGGGCAGAAGCACCAGTGGCCGCCATCGCCTCCAGAGGACAGACTCCTGGGGGCAGCAGGAAGTCAGCGAATGAACGGGAGCAGCACACCCACCTCCCGTGCCACTATTTTTACTCCTCACCGGTCTTTTCCACTTCAGAACGGCTGCCTTTCCCCCCTGGCTACATCTCTTACTTTCCAGTTCGGTGTCTGGCTTCCTTTCTTCCGTTTAAAACCAAAATTCCTTCCCAAGAGATAACTCAGCAAACATGGTTTTATGAGGAAGGCTAACAGCCTGGGCTTTGGAGAGTTCAGGGCACCTTGATATGTCTGAGGATACAAGAAGACCCTCCCCTCCAGAGTCTGGCCACACAGGTAACCACTTTAAAGAGGACTCGAGCTCCGCTTCCTCAGACCCCACATCCCAACATCTCTATCCATCATTCCTGCCCCTGGATTTGGTCTGGGCCAGGGAGCGACTTTGGCAAGGCTCTCAGAACACCCCTCATGAACTCCAGCCTGCCTTCCTGCGGTCTAGCCAACCACAGCGGATTCATTCAGTTTCCCCTTTAACTGAAGCTTGGGGATTAGTGAGCCCATTGAAAGACATACGTTGTTCCGTGATGTGATTACTTGGAATGGAAAGGATACAGAGAAAATATCTCTGTAGAGAAGATGGCAGCTAATCAAGAGCTTGAAGGAAAGGACGTCCCAGTGGAAACAGGGAGGCTATAGTGCACAGCAAGGGTCACTGCTTGAGTTGTTATTCTTGTCATTCATTGCTATTGAGTCGGTCCCAGCTCCGGTGGAAGGAGTGAACTTGCCCCACAGGGCTTTCAAGGCTGGGACTTTGCAGAGGCCGAGCACTAGACCTGTCTCCTGAGGCATCTCTGGGTGGATTCGAACCATCAGCCTTTGAGTCAGTAGTTTAGTGCATCAACGTTTGTGAAACTCAGGGACTTCACAGTTTCCAAGACATGCAACCAATAGTTTAGAATGAATGAAGATGAGAAATAAAAAGATACTGTTAGTAAGTAAGCTGGGGCCAGACAATGTAACACATACAGCGGGGAAAAGGGGAGAAATTATTATGTGGCCATTAGCTAACCCATAATTTGAATATCTACCATGTGCCAGGATCTACAGTAGCCACTGCAGTTACCGCAGTGTCTCAGACACAGGCCTCAAAGTCCCCTTAAGGAGTTCATAGACTAGAGTTGAGACACTAGAGTTTTGCTAAGCACATAATAAAATGAAGGTCATTTTATTGTCTGTGACATAAACATAGTGCTTTAGGCAGGGGTGGTGAATGTCGTGTGTGTGTGTGTGTGTGTGTGTGTGTGTGTGTGTGCCTGAGAGTGCGCGCACATACTAGGGGGAGGAGGTATCAAGTTCAGTGCCGCAGCAGAAGGAGGTGCATTAGAACTGGGCTTTGGAGACTGATAATACAGCCCAACAACAAATATTCTTGGTGGCTTGGTTTTTAGGCCCATTCCGTGGTTAATTTGTGCCACTGATTCGGATAATTGCAGTGGATGAACCACATCAGCTCTAGTTTCTTAGATATGATGTTCCACTGTATTTTCAGCTATCGCGTTTACACTCATTTATTCATTTATCACCTTAGTGTAAAATGTGAGAATAATTCAGACCCACAAATTCAGGTAAGAAACATGTGAAGAATGATTAAATATTAAGAGACTTGTAAGAGACACTCTACATGGACCCATGGTGGCTAGTTGGTGAGCTGCTGATCATAAGGTCAGTGGTTTGAACCCACCTCTCACGCTGCAACCTTTAGGGTTTAAAGGTTTGAAAACCCAAAGGGGCAGTTTTTCTCCATCCTGTGGGGTCACTCTGATTAGACTCCATTAGATGACAGTGGGTTTTCTTTTTTGTATGGGAGGCTGTGCACTATACACAGAGACAACATGCTGGGTATGACAAAGCCAGAACTCAGCTTGAAAGGGTGGAGAATAAAAAAGAAATTGGAAAAGATGCATCTATGGAATGTGTGAGGGAAATATAGAGGATCAAAAATATAAGGCTTCATAGTCGTTTTCATAAATATTTTGAAGATCTAGATTTTTCTTCTTCAAATTATGCAGTCAACATTTCAGAGCACATTTTAATACATAGAAGTCCATGCATCATTCATGCTGAATATTTTAGAGGTGAGGGGGATGCCAAGCCTCTTTATAAGAAAAGGCCTAACTTTGCTTTTAAGAGTCTGTATGCACCTATGGGAGAGTTGTGCCACCTTACGACAATCCTGGGACATTGTCGTTTTAATCAAGTCTGAACGCGGACAGGCCCATTTTGGGTGTCAGCGTCTTTGGGTCTCTATGTGTTGTAGCAAACTCCCTCCCAGTCCGTCGGCTTTGACTCACAGCAACTCGACAGCACAATGAGGAACCACTCCCGCAGTCTCTGAGGCTGTACGTCTCGGGGGAGCAGAAAGCTCGTCTTTCTTTTGCAGAGTGGCTGGGCATTCAAATAGCTGACCTGGCCTTAAGTCATCAAACATAGGACCCACTGTGCTACCAGGGCTCCTGATGATAACTCTTATTTCTGCCCCCGCCCCCTTTTTTTCCCAACCCTTGAAGGAAAATTTTATGTTTCACTTTTTGGGGGGAAGGGGGGATTTTTAAAATCATTTTATTAGGGGCTCATACAACTCTTATCACAACCCATACATACATCAACTGTGTAAAGCACATTTGCACATTCATTGCCCTCATTATTCTCAAAATACTTGCTCTCTACTTAAGACCCTGGCATCAACTCCTCATTTCTTCCCCTCCCTCCCCGCTCCCCCCTCCCTCATGAGCCCCTGATAATTTATAAATTATTATTTTGTCATATCTTGCACCATCCAATGTCTCCCTTCACCCACTTTTCTGTTGTCCATCTCCCAGGGAGGAGTTTATATGTATATCCTTGTAATCAGTTCACCCTTTCCAACACACCCTCCCTCCACCCTCCCAGTGTCGCCACTCTCACCACTGGTCCTGAAGGGATCATCCGCCCTGGATTCCCTGTGTTTCCAGTTCCTATCTGTACCAGTGTACATCCATCCTCTGGTCTAGTAGGGTACAATTGGGATCATGATAGTGGGGGGGAAGGGGGAGAAGCATTTAGGAACTAGAAGAAAGTTGTATGTTTCATCGTTGCTACACTACACCCTGACTGGCTCGTCTCCTGCCCCCGACCCTTCCATAAGTGGATGACCAATTTCCTACAGATGGGCTTTGGGTCTCCACTCCACACTCCCCTTCATTCTCAATGATAGGATTTTTTGTTCTGATGATACCTGATACTTGATCCCTTCGACAACTCATGATTGCACAGGCTGGTGTGCTTCTTCCATTTGGGCTTTGTTGCTTCTGAGCTAGATGGCTGCTTGTTTACCTTCAAGCCTTTAAGACCCCAGACGCTATATCTTTTCATAGCCGGACACCATCATCTTTCTTCGCCACATTTGCTTATGCACCCTTTTGTCTTCAGTGATTGTGTTGGGAAGGTGAGCAACATGGAGTGCCAGTTTAATAGAACAAAGTGTTCTTGCATTGAGGGAGTATTTGAGTGGAGGTCTGGCCCCCTTTTAAGATAACACATTGAAACTGCCCTGCTATTTAATTTCTAATAAAGGTAGAGTAGAGTGATACTTGGGAAAAACTTAAGTTTGTGTAATTTGTACTGTTCAACTAAATCTCTGGATCAAAAGACATTATGTGAAGTACAACTTTACCTAAAAATTTAGTACAACACAAATTAACTAAAGCCAGTGTGCACTTCCTCTCTCTCAGGCCAGCTAACATGATGCTAAAATATCCTGGTTGTTTATGGGCAAGCAGAGTGAAGAGTGGTCTATGGCATGTGTTCTGTATCTCAAGAACTGGAGTGGATAGGGAGGAAACTGGTGCTATTTTTTGAACCAGCATGTCAAATATACCCCGAAACAAGTGTAGCATTTGAGGCACCAAAATATGTCTTGGCCAGTATACTCAAAGGTTTGGGCATCAGTGCAGACCTAAAAGGGGGAGCCGTTAAGGGAGAAGGCAAGTGTGTTGCAGCCAGTGACTGCAGGGATTAGCAACTAGGCGGAAGAGAAGAGGGTCCTGATTTGTAGCACTAGAACAATTCCATGGCAAACACCGCCAACATGGCCAATCTCAAGTGACCAATGTGCAGTCGATCAGCTTGGAGACTGACAATTTAACACAGGAGCAGATGCAGGCTGACTCCAGCCCACCCCAGCTAAGGTTGAAAACCCAGAACTTGAAATGACCGCCAGATAGCTGGGTGTTGGCAGTGAATAGGAATGACAGGTCTATTGTACCAGTGAGAAACTGAGGCAAGCCTTAGAGTGTGGGAGTATCCAGCCCCTCACAACTATCACAGGTTCAGTAGTTGCAGCTGTACGGTTATGATATACAAAGATTATAGTAAAGTCATACAGAATAAGAGAGATAGAAGAGAAGGTAAAGTTAAAAAGTCAGGCACATTGCATGGTGGCAGGCTCACCTCAGCTCCTCTTGGTGGTACACGTGGAGGTGGGAGATGAGAGGGAAGGAGAGAGCACTGATTTATTTCTAACCAAAGCTTATATATCTTGGGGGCATGCAAGTCTCCCGATTACATATAACAACCTATGTCATAGGAAGGGGTTGTAACATAGGCAATTCAAGCTATAGGAGGGGGGTGACCTAGGGGTGTACACAGAATAATAAAAGGAGGGAATAGGGGTACATATGTGGCAAGATGGGAGGACTCTAGACTCAATATAGTAGCCTAACCTTAGTCATCCTTGAATGGTCCTGACCTTGCCTTTGGGCTCTCCCTCAAGGGAACAATCATTATCCTTATCAGAAGGAAGTGGGCCCTACTTAGATAAGTAGGACTATACAGTCTGGTTGCTCTAGAATAACCTCTGACCTACTTTCATTGACCTCCCTGTGTACAGTCATTTACAGTGTGTAGCAAGCAGCATTTGGGGTTTGGCATAAATTTGGGGGAGACAATGTGGGAGAAGTCTTTCTGCATCCTACCCCCCCCCCCTTATTCTATAGATTAAATTCAAAAGAGCTACAGGGGTTACTGGTTATTTTCTATACATTGAAAGCTGTCAAGACAAAATTGATGACAATATTAAAGTAGCTAAGCCAAAAATTCAGGCTTATGAAAAGCATTTTGAATCCAGGCTCCACGTTTCATGGCCCTATTCAATTAAAATAATTGTGCTGTGCTGTATGTTCTGTGTATTTTATGTGTAAGACTACATACCACTTAACCAGCTTGGTCTTGGACAACACCACACACACACACCATACAGCGTTGCAGTTGATATTCAAACTTCAGATAGGAGTTGGTGTGATATGCCCTTGGGGTACGTTTTCTAAATTGTTGTAGGTAGTTATAATACAGTTGATTCTGACAGGAACGTCCTAAGCAAACACTGAGGTCCTCTACACTGGGCCTGGTAGAGTATTTCCCATGATCTCATACTGCCACCTGCTGGTAGATGAAAGGTGGCGCTCCAACCGCTGTAAAACTTCTGGAGCAGTGGTTCTCAATCTTCCTAATGCCTCGACCTCTTAATACAGTTCCTCATGTTGTGGTGCACCCCAGCCTTAAAATTATTTTCGTTGCTACTTCATCACTGTCATGTTGCCACTGTTATAAATCGTCATGTATATCTCTGATATGCAGGATGTATTTTCACTGTTACAAATTGAACATAATTAAAGCATAGTGATTAATCACAAGACAATATGTAACTATATTTTGTGAAATATTTATGAGTTTTCCGATGGTCTTAGGCGGCCCCTGTGAAAGGGTCGTTCGACCCCAAAGGGGTCGAGACCCACAGGTTGAGAACTGCTGCTCTAGACTCTCCTCTGGTGTGACTGCTGTTTTAACGTCGAAGCCAATAAAAAGATGCCATTCCAACAGCTCGGAGAGACCACAGTAGTGGCGGCCGTAGTCACTGTTAGTCATTCTCAGCATTTCCACACACCCTAATAAAAAGGCACACTGATTTGCCTAGATTCCATGACCCTGGAAATGAGAGCCACAGGAAAATGCTCGGTTCCCCCCAGGATGCTCTGGCAGGCCTCTCCACAGTGTTGGGCACTCTCCATCCATACTAAAGGGCTGACTTGGTCCCCAAGGAATTCCTGTGGCACCTGCCTGTCTACACCAAGAGCTGCTCTAGCACCGTGTGCCGCAAATACTTCCTGCATGGAAACACCCGAGAGGAATATTGCACTGAGACCTAATACTATCTTTAATGCTTTGTATTACCCTGGTGGCCCCATCCAGGAGAGTCAGCTCAATTTTAAAACTAAAGTGACTATAGTTTATCAACGACTACATAAAGGTTCATGCGGAGGAGCAACTTCTGTACTTTTGTTACTTGATGTAATGAATTCACAAAAATGAGACCTTCTTCATGAAGGAAGAAAAATACCCCAGGGAGGGGACACAGATGTTCTGAAGTGGCTGAAGGGCCGACTGCTCATATGATCACAAGGCAAGCGTCCACTCTCATTAGTGTCCGTCCACATGGCGCTGGACGTTGTAGCCAGTAGAATGAGGGCAGGAAATGGAGGCCCCGCAGAAGGGACAGGGGGAGACAAAACTATCTCTGTTTGTAGACGACATGATTGTCTACATCGAAAATTTCAATGAATCCACCAAAAAGAGATCACCAGCAACACCCCCCCCAACTATAATAAGAGCTCCAGAAGACTGTAGAACACAAGATTAGTTACACAGACACAAATACTTCTATACACTAGCAATGAACATGTGGAAACCAACATCATTCAAAAACATGGGAGTGCAAATCTAAAAAGATGAAGAACTGCAGAACATTGACCAAAGCAATCAAAGGTCTAAGTGCACAGAGAGACTTAGCACCGTCGTGAATTAGGGTCGTAAAGCTAGCAGTTCTCCCCAAGTGCCTACAAAGGCTATCACAATTCCTTACAAATCTCAGCAAGATATTTTACAACCGCGGACAAGATTATTCTCAAATGTTTATGAATCGTCGAGTTGGCTCTGACCCCTAGTGACCCGGGGCGGGGTACAACAGACAGAAGCACTTCCTAGTCATGGGCTGTCCTCACACCTGTCCTCCTGTGTGGCCCATTGGTGCAGGCAGAGACACGATCATAACTAAAACAACACTGAAACATTTTCATTTCAAAACGTATTATGCGGCTGCATTCAACAGACGGTGTGGTACGGGCGGAGGAAAAGACACACAGACCGAAGGAATGGGCAAGGGAACCCAGAAAATAGCTGCACAAAAATATGTGGCAAAGATGCAAAAATAATACAGTTGAGGAAAGCCTTTTCAACAAATTGTGCTGGAGGAATTGCATAGCCATAGATTAAAAAAAAAAATCAACCTCATGCTTTATACAAAAGTCAGCCCATTTGTTACATTATAGATTCAAATGTTAAATGTTAAAATTCAAATAAAACATTTAGAACAAGATATAATAGAAAACTCTTTGGAACCCGGGGCTTGGTAAGGAATTCTTAAAGAGTTTTTAGACTTGAGAGCTAAAGCACGTTGCGTAGGATCACTTGGGTTTTTTTTTTAAATCACTTTGTTAGGGGCTCATACTACTGTTATCACAATCCATTCATACATCAATTGTGTAAAACACATTTGTACATTCATTGCCCTCATCATTCTCAAAACATTTCCTCTCCACTTAAGCCCCTGGCATTAGGTCCTCATTTTTCCCCTCCCTCCCTGCTCCCCCCTCCCTCATGAGCCCTTGATAGTTTATAAATTGTTATTTTGTCATATCTTGCCCCATACTTGTTTTTTTTAGGAGGCATTTTTGGATACACTGGAATTTATTAAAATGTAAAACTTTTGTTTTGCAAAAGACCCTGTGAAAGAGAAGAAAAGAGAAAGATAAATAGTGAGAATATGTGCAAACCACGTACAAGGGTAAGACAAAAAGAATTGCTACTAGAGTCGCAGTTCAGAGATGCACGGGTTTATTCTCAACAAAATGTGATTAAACACGTCTCAGAGATCAGTGGACGGCTGCAGACAAGTTCTCTCAGTATACCTCTGTCTTCGACTCCTTGATGTTTTAGGTCTTGGGTGTTGTTTGCTTGTTAGTCCTTGTGCTGTCAAATTCCTTGTGATCAACAGGGACCCCGTGGGCGACAAAGTGAAACACGGCCACGTTCTGTATATCCTCACAATTGTTCTTATGCTCCAGCCCATCGTGGCAGCCGCAGTTTCAATCCAATTTGTCAAGGATCTTCCTTTCTTTTACTGGCCCGCGATTTTACCAAGAATAATGTCCTTTTCCAGGTATCTGATAACACGTTATCTCCTGATATCATGTCCAAAGTACTTCTCCTTGCTTCTAAAGAGCACGTCCTTCTCGTAAGACAGATTTGTTTGCTCTTGTGGCAGTCCATGATACTTCTAACATTCTTCACCAGCACCATAGTTCAATGCATCAGTTCTTCTTGGATCTTCCGTGTTCATTGTCCAACTTTCATATGCATGGGAGTCCATTGAGAATGCCGTGGCTTGAGCCAGTCACACCTTAGCTCTCAAAGTGACGTCCTTGGTCTTTAACACTACAAAGAAATCTTCTGCAGCAGATTTGCCCAATGCAGGATGTTCTTTTATTACTTGACTGCTGCCTCTATGAGTGTTAATTATGGATCCAAGCAAGATGAAATCCTTGACCACTTCAATTGTTTTTCCCTTAATCATCATGTTCCTTATTGGTTCAGTGGTGAGAATTTGGGCTTTCTTTCCATTGATTTGTAATCCATTTGAAGCCTGCTGTGATAGACTTCAAATTTCATGTCAGCTTAACAGAAGAATGAAGGAGTGGAGTTTAGCCTGTCAATCAGGTCACAGCCTGACAATGTCTCCTTTTGGGCATGACCTACTCATGAGGATTCTGGGAACTCTCTCTTGATTCTGCCATCAGAAGAGGTTGCTCACTCTCTCCCTCTCTTTCTCCTTCAGCTTCCTATTGCCAAGCCACATGGACCCATGCTGATGGCAACCAGAGCCCTGGAGGTGCATCCATCACCATTGAATTAATGCACTTTATGCCATGGGAGGGAACTAACAAGTTTTTGGGCAGGGATAATATCAAATTTTAATAAAACCTAAATTAACACTTGTTCAAATCATTGAATCTTTGCAACGAGTCTTTTAAGCAAAAGTGAAGCTATTGAAGGTGATTTTGTGGAATAAATCATAACGAGGGATGCATCTTGGCTTTACCAAAACGATCCAAAGAGAAAAGTGCAACCAAAGCAATGCCTTCCATGAGGATTGGCTAAAAGGAAAACATTAAAGAGAAAAGAAAACCCAAACCCAGTCATTCGGACTCGTAGCAACCCTGTCACGTAGAGTTGAACCGGTCGTTAGAGTTTCCCAACCGTGTATCTCTAGGGGGGCAGATTTGGATTGCCAACATTGCAGCTAATAGCTCACAAGGGAATGTGCCGGGCCAGGTAACTTCAAGACAGAAGGCTATGGTGACTGCTTCTGGGGACTTGAAATGGGAATCACTTCTTGATACATTCTCTCAAATGGCACAGGACATTCAGGGAGGCTTATTGGGGAGAAATTGGAAGAAAACTGAAAGCTGGGTTGATGAGGAAAAGGCCAGGAATGTTTCACCCAGGATCTTTCCCTATCTCCACAAAGTACCTGCTCATTCTAGGAGGGGGGCCAGGGCTGTCCGAGGAGAATTTTGTTTGGAAACCGTACCTCATCCTCTTACACCCTTGATCTTGCTCCTTTGGACTTCTTTTTGTTACCCAAACTCAAAGAATACTTTTTAGAAGAACAGGAGCTCAGTGGGTTGAGAGTATCCAAGCTGTTATTTTGACTTGATGTCAACGAAAGAGCACAGGATGCTATGTCAAAAGACGGGAACTTCACATGTTGATATATATTTTTTTAAATCATTTTATTGGGGGTTCATACAACTCATCACAATCCATACTTCCATCCACTGTGTCAAGCACATTTGTACATTTGTTGCCATCATCATTCTCAAAACATTTTCTTTCTAATTGAGCCCTTTGTATCAGCTCCTCAGTTTTCCCTCCTCACCTCCCTTTCACGAACCCTTGCTAATTTCTAAATTATTATTATTTTGTCATATCTTACACTATCAGACATCTCCCTTCACCCACTTTTCTGTTCCAACCCCTAGGGAGGGGGTTATATGTAGATGCCAGATTTGTAAGGTAGAATTGGGATCATGATAGTAGGGGAGAGGAAGCATTAAAGAACTAGAGGAAAGTTGTATGCTTCATCCTCACAGGCTCCCTTCCTCTCCATGACCCTTCTATAAGGGGATGTCCAGTTGCCTACAGGTGCGCTTTGGGTCCTCACACTGCACTCCCCCTCATTCACAATGATATGATTTTTGTTCTTTGATGACTGATACCTGATCCTACACCTCATGACCACACAGGCTGGTTTGTTTCTTCCATGTGGGTTCTGTTGCTTCTCAGCTACATGGCAGCTTGTTTATCTTCAGGCCTTTAAGACCCCAGACGCTATATTTTGTTGAAGAAAAAGACAAATATTATACTGACATGTGTAATGATCTAG
Organism: Echinops telfairi; assembly: GCF_000313985.2. Lineage (NCBI taxonomy): Eukaryota > Metazoa > Chordata > Mammalia > Afrosoricida > Tenrecidae > Echinops > Echinops telfairi. The sequence goes on along the minus strand of NW_022107431.1, from coordinate 65,182,840 downwards.
AATTAGAAAACTAAAAAGGAAAAACATACTTGACATATCTGAAGCAGACAGAGCTCAAGAAAAAACTCAAGCCTTGAGTTAAAATCTTTAAGGATTCTCTGGGGAAAATATCGAATAATGCAGGAAGCATCAAAAGAAGATGAAAAAGAGTAACAGTCACTGTATTATCAAAAAGAACGGGTCTACATCCCATTTCAGGAGATGGCATGTGAGCAAAACCAATGATGCTGAAGGAAAAAGTTCAAGCTGCACTGAAGGCATTGGCCAAGAACAAGGCTCCAATAATCGATTGAATATCCATTGAAATGTTCCAATAAGCTTATGAAGCACTGGCCGCACTCATTCATCTCTGTCAGGATATTTGGAAGGCAGCTACTTGGCCAAATGACTGGAAGAGATCCATATTTGTACCCATGGCAAAGAAAGGGGACTCAACAGAAACCTCATCGATTTCACTGATAGGACATGCAAGTTAAATTTTGGTGATGATCATCCAACAATGGTTGTATCAGTGCATTGATGGGGAGCTGTCAGAGTTCCAGGTCAGATTCAGATGAGGACATGCAACAAGGGATAGACTAGCTTATGTCAGATGAATCTTGGCTGAAGGCAGAGAATACCGGAAAGCTGTTTGCTTGCTTTTGGTTGGCTATGCCGAGGCATTTGACTGTGCAGATCATAAAAAACTATGGATAACCTTGGGAAAAGTGGGGGCTCCAGAACACGTCACTGTGCTCATGGGAACTTGTGCATGGATCAAGAGTCAGTTATGCAAATGGAACAGAGGAATACTGCATGGTTTAAAACAAGGGAAGGTGTGTGACAGTGTTGCATCCTTTCCCCATATTTATTCCAGCTGTAAGCTGAGTAAATCATCAGCGAAGCTGGAGTTTATGAAGAAGAATGTGGCATCAGGACTGGAGGTAGGCTTATTAACAACCTGAGATATGCAGATTTCACAACTTTGCTTACTGAGAGTGAGGAGGACTTGAAGCACTTGATGAAGATCGAGGACTGTAAGCTTCAACATTGATTGCAACTCAATGGAAAGGAGACCCAAATCTTCATAACTGGTCCGATAAGTAACATCATGATAAATGGAGAAAAGATATAAGTTATCAAGGATTTTGTTTGCTTGCATCCACAATCAATGCTCATGAAAACAGCAGTCAAGATATCAAAAGAAGAGTTGCATTAGGTAACTGTGCTGCACAAAACCTGCATAGAGTATGGAAAGGCAAGGATGCTACTCTGAAGACCAAGGTGTGTCTGATATATATTTATATACTTTGGACATGTTGTCAAGAGAGACCAGTCCCTGGCTAAGCAGTGAAGGAGAGGAAGGGCCTCTCAGAGATGGATCGACAGGTTGGCAGTAACACTGGACTCAGGCACAGGATGAGGGAGAGGATGGATGGATGAGACCAGGCAGTATTTTCTCTGCTGTGCACAAGGTCGTTATTGGTCAGAACGGACTCAATGGCCCCTAACAACACAACAACAGGAACCTCTGAAGCAACTTCACAGATCCACAGAAAATGTAGTACAGTCTTGTTCATGACAGCACTGTAAGTTAATAGTCAGAAGCTGGAAACAATCAAATTGCCATATAATAAGCAAATAATTAAGCAAACTGTAACATATCAGAAATACTCAGCAATCAAATGATACAAACAACCTAGACTTAATCTCCGTTCTCTGGACATGCTGTCAGGAAAGGCCTCCGGAGAAGCACATCATGTTTGGTGAAGTAGAGCGTCATTGAAGAGAGAGGAAGACGATGGCAGCACATGCACAAATGTGTTTGATACAGTTGATATGTGGATTGTTATAAGAGCTATAAGAGGCCCCAATGAAATGATTTAATAGTAAAAAAAGAAAGAAAAAGAGGAAGATGTGATGGTATGGACTGACTCAGTAGCTGTGATACTGGATTCAAGCGAAGAGCCGTTTTGAGGATGGTGCAGGACTGGGCAGAAATTCATTCTGTTGCTCTTAGAGTTGTGATGAGTCAAAGCCAGCTAGATGGCACCTAAGGCCACACTAGCACTTCCGTAAATGTGACCACTCGGCACTCTCCTGCCTTTGATTTTAAACACACCAGCGTCACCTTTGCAAATCACATGGTTCACTCATCAGCTGGCACATATTAGCACTACAAATGTGAAAAAATGAGTGTCTTAAATACTAATGAAGTGTTTAGGAAATTGAAGGATAAATAAATAAATAACTTTAGACATGGGTTAAGCGAGTTTCATGTCACTGCTAGATATCACTGCTCGATGTGAATGCAAACAACCGCATTTTAATAATAGAAGCATCTGACTCGAAACATTCTTAATTCCCACTGTGCTGATTAGTTACTAACGTGAAACAATTCCAACATTGGCCTGCAAGGGGAGACACACACCATAGTTTAAAGTTAGAATTGCACAGCTCTGGAACAAAAGAGAGGGGGTAGGAAATCTATCTCAGGAATGCAGCCAGAATCCTCCTTAGAAGCAAGGATAGAAAAACTTCATCTCAGTACTTTGGTCATGCTATCAATGGAGGAAAGTAGAGGGGCAATGAAAACAAGGAAGTTTCTCAACCTCATGGGCTGGCACCGTGGGTACAACCCTGGACTCCAGCAAAACAACATGTGTGAGGCCGGCCCAAGACAGAGCGGTCTTGTGCTGGACCTGGGGTCACTGTGAGTTTGAACGCATTGGATGGCACCTAGCCACAACAACTTCAAGTAAGGCTGTGCTGCTGTGGTTGGTGGTCACCCAGTTCATTCGGACGCAGAGTAGCAGAATCGAATTGGCCCACGAGGTTTCCTAGGCTGCAACCATGGGGCAGACCACCAGCTGCTTTCTCCTGCAGAGCCTTGGGTGGGCTTGAATCACCAACCTTTGGGTAGCGACCTCGCTCTGAACCATTATTCCACAAGCTAAGGCTATAAAGGAAAACAAACAAACAAACAAACAAAAAGCGCTGATATCAAGTCAGTTCCAACTCAAAGTTACAGTATAGGACCAAGGAGAACTCTCTTAAGGCTTCCAAGACTATAAATCTTTACGGAACAAACAAAACAGCCTTTTCTTTCTCCTGAGGAGTGGCTGTTGGTTTCGAACCTCCTACCTTGCTGTTAGTTTCCCAGTATTTAACCCACTGGTTGCTTGTGTTCAATTTTATCCAATTTTCAAACGGTACTGATGTGACCATTGATTCTAATGCTGGGCGCATTGGTTAGGCACTTGACTGTGAACCAAAAGAAGCACAGCAGTTCAAACCCTCCAGAAAATTCATAGGAAAAAGATGGGGGAGGGGGCTTACGTACACACAGCCTTGGAAATCCCATGGGACAATTCTACTCTGTCCGATGGGGGCTCTATGATTTCCAGTTGCCCCAGTGGTGATGAGTTTGGTTTGGTTTTGATCTTTACAGAAGCTACATCAGCCACCAATGGAAGCGCTGGTGAGTCCAAAACACCAGCCCTTCGGTTAACAGCTGAGTGCTTTAATATTGCCCAGTATCTGGGCTCCTCAAAGAAAACCTCCTGCCACTGAGCCCATTCCCATGCCTGCCAGAGTAGAACTGCCCCATCGGGGCCTATAACCTTTATGGAAGCAAATTGCCAGTCCTTTTTGCCTCAGGGAGTGGCCAGTGTGTTAACCAATATATCACCTTATTCTCTGTGGGAAACAGAAAGATTTCTCCCAAGTTGTCTCTCCAAATATATGCCAAATTTAGCTGCGTGCTACACATGGCAGATGAGTATGCTATACACTTGGAGGTCAACAGAAGTAGGTCAGGAGTTATCCTCCCTAAGGGTTATCAGCCATCCAGAGAAAGCAGACACCACTGTTTATGCCACAATAAGTAGGGCCCACTTCCTTCTAATAAGGACAGTGGTAAATTGTTTCCCTGAAGGAAAGCCCAGGGAGGTCAAGCCCACTCAAGGGTGACCAAGGTTAGGCCACCATCATGAATCTAGGGTCCACCCTTCCTGTCACATGTATACCCCTAGTCCCTCCCCTTCCGATCATGTGGACATCCCTAGCTCATCCCCCTCCAGTTACTCCTGTGCCCATTGTATATCTCCCTCCTATTGCTTGTATTGCCTATTGTACAGTCTCTTCCTGTGATGTGTGTCTGTTACTTATAATCACGCCCCCTAAAGAGATAAAAGCCTTGGTTAGCAATAAATGTCTCTCTCTCTGGCTCTCCCCACATGGACCACAAGATGGGGTGGAGGTGAGCATGCAGCCATGAAATGTGTCTGACTTCTTTATTTTACTCTCTCTCTCATTCTCTATGACTATTATAATCCTTTTATATCTCAACCATACAAATGCGCGTACTGAGCCCATGGTTAGTTGTGGGGGCTGGCCTTCCCCCCACAATTCTCCACCTAACCCAAACCAAACCAATGCCATCAACTTGATTCCAACGGAGACTGCTGTTACTAGGTGTTGTCAAGTAGGTTCCGACTCAGAGCCACCCTCTGTACAACACAATGAAGCACCCCCTGGCCCGGCAGCATCCTCACAATTGTTGTGATGTGGGGGCCTCTTGTTTCTGCCACTGAGTCAGACCATCTGGTTGAGGGCCTCCCTGGTCCTTTTAATGCATGATGTCCTTTTCCAGGACCTGGTCTCTCCTGATAACATGTCCAAAGTATGTGGAAATACCATGGCTTGGATGAGCACACCTTAGTCCTCACAGTAACACCTTCACTTTTCAACCCTTTGAAGAGGTCTTGTGCAGATTTACCCAATGCAATGCATCCTTTGATCTCCTGATGGCTGCTTCCATGCGGATGCAAGCAAGATGAAACCCTTGAAAGCTTCAGGGGGGTTCCTAGGCTTTGTAAATATTTACAGTAGAAAACAGCCTCACCTTTCTCTCTCAGAGTACTTGGTGAGTTAGGAGCAGCAGGTGAATTTGCACCACCAACCTTGCAGTTAACAATCCAACACTTATATGACTGTCACCAGGCCTCCTTATTGTTCATGTCACTCACTGCCATTGAGAAAAGTCCAACCCCCAGCAAAACTTTGGGATACAGTCGAACTTCCCTTTACAGCTTTCCGATGCCGTAAATCATCGTGGGAGTAAAAAGCTGTACCTGTATCCCCTGGTGCAGCTGGTGGGAACTTCTGACCTTGCAGGTAGCAGCCGAACTTGAAACCCACTATGCCACTAGGGCTCCTCCCTCTCCACATAATTTCTCATTCATCATGAGGGCATATGAAATCACTTCCAGTACATTAAGTTCGTCAAAACAAGTCACATGGAAATCCCAGCTTCAAGGGGTGGAGAAATTCTACTTCTTGGGGGACGGGTGCACAGTCACATTGCAAAGGGCGCATACAAAAGCCTGGGCTATCTTCCACAGTCCTAGATATGCGGGGGCTTCCAAACATTGGTGGAAAAGCGGAGTTACAACCTAAGAGAATTTTCCCATGAACTCTGAGGTCCTCATTCATTCCCTGTCCTCATACATATTCAGTCTCTGTGCTCATACATATTCAGTCTCTGTCCTCATACATATTCATTCCCTGTCCTCATACATATTCAGTCTCTGTGCTCATACATACTCCTACTCTTTACTCATACATTCATTCTCTTTCCTAAAACTTGAAAGTCTTACCCAATTCCAGCATTAGCTCGCAACACATTATTTCCTGGCTTGCATCACGTCTGAAAGCAAATCAAGCTCCTCCTCCGCAGCGTCTCAGGTACAGTCTCTCAGGGTAGAGCTCCAGCACCAGGAAACCCTGGTGCTATCCATCTGTACGGGAGCAGAGGGCCCCCCTTGCTTCCCTGAGCGGCGAGCGGGTTCTAACTGCTGGCCATGGGGTGAGCAGCCAGCACATAACCGACTCTGCTACCAGTGCTCTTTGGGACTGGGACAAGCTAACTGCGATCCACATTGATGCTGATGGGGACAAACGGTCATCTTCAATCGTCACGGCTTCAGAGCAATGTTGAAATTTGTTGTCAGTGTTCCCTGTGCAGGGACCAGAGCTCTTCCTTGATTAAGGACTGTCCTTCCTGGGAGTGGTGCCAGAACCCATTGTGCTCAACTCTGTGGCCCATCCATCCTCTGAGAGGCACTTACTTGTGTGCGTGCGCGCGCGCGCGCACATACACACACACACACACACACACAAAGAAAATGGGATAGCAATGGCTCCCATTTGCAGCTGTGAAGCTTTATCCACCTACATCTTTCTCACAGAAATTTGAGATCCCCTCTTTTTATTCTTAATGGTGTCTGTGCCTGTCAGTGCAAACATACAGAATTCCCTATACAACGTTATATATTGTTTTCATGAATCTTATTGGGGTCCACTCAAAGTCTCAAGGCCACATCCATAAGCCAGCCTTCTATGAGCTTTGAGATGTCTATTTTTTCTAAACTATGCTAGTGAATGGAAAAGTTCTCTCTTCAGCTCACTTCTTTCATTGAACAAATTCTGCTATGCAGCTCCCAAAAGACACCTATCAACGGAAGGCCTGGGATCGACTTCTGAAGAAAACCCACCACTGGAAACCCTGCCGAGCCACGTCCACCAATAATGCACAGGAGCCGCCATGGCACAGGTGCGACCACCTGCTTTGTTCTGCCCGCGCTCCGCGTGCGCCTCACTGCAGACGGGGTTCTCTGGGGCTGCCGAATGGAGGAGCCAAGAGACGCTCCATCTTCGCCAATGAATGTTTGTGGCAGCAACTGGTTGCTGGCGACACACTATGTGCCCTGTAGAAAGGTGTGCATTTGCGTGGTCAGAACTCTGACACGTTCATTCGTCCTTCAGTTCACCAGGCACCAGACTTTCCACAGGGTGAGGTCAGTGAGACAATCATGAATGGCCGTGGTTGACTGCCTGGCAATGGGTTTGGTTTGTTGGGTAGATCTTTTACTCCTTAATGTATAGTCTGTCTGGAGCAGTAAAGCAGTCTTTCTGAATGAACCCCTTCATGTAAATAAACCATTAAAATTCCCCTTTGGCATTTAAAAACTAGGGAAGTAAAGAGTCATTGATTTCTGTGTAATTTTCGTTTTATTTCCGGCACCTGTGGTCAATAAGTAAATGGATCAATCAACAGACATTTTGGTGGGACCATCCCATTGGTTTCCATTCACTCCAACCTTTGATACCGAGCAATTCCTATGTGTGAGCCGCAAGACCAGAAATGGGACTCTAAAGGAGGGTTTAGTTCCCTGTGATAAGTAACCATGGAGGCAAGGCAACAAACGCATCAGAAATAATCTATCAGTATTAGAATGCATATGCTACATGCCAAATGAGAGCTATAACTGGGGTTCAGAGTCAGGGTCCTGCTAAGCCACTTGGATTCATAAATCTTATCAAAGTTTCATTCTGGGGAGAATGAGCATAAAAGATAAAACCTGAGCAATGTTGATACAGACCATTGACTTGGAAATACGGTTAACGCAGCTCCTTGGGACTGTCTGATTTCCTTATGTAGTTTGTGGTAATAATGTTCTCTGTTTAGGATACAATCCCCTAACCATAACCTCACTGCCCTAAAATTATAGCCTCCTTATTGTGAAGATTTACAGCCTTGGGAAATCCTTTACAGCAGGGGTTCTCAAATTTTTAAACAGGGGGCCAGTTCACTGTCCCTCAGACATGTTGGAAGGCCGGACTATAGTTAAAAAAAAAAAAAACCATGAACAAATTCCTATGCACACTGCACATATCTTATTTTGAAGTAAAAAAACAAACGGGGCAAAAACACCTGGCGAGCCGGATAAATGTCCTCGGCGGGCTGCATGCGGCCCGCAGGCCCTAGTTTGAGGACCCCTGCTTTACAGGGTCACTATTGAACAGACTGAATGGAAGTGGGTTTGGGAATACTTGCATAAAGTGCCCATAAAATGCCTTTAGCAAGCTGTGCCATTTGAACACAGCACCTGGGACCTAAGTACATTTTCTTAGTAAGTCACAATGCCAGGGAACAGCACCATATAGGTCCTGTAACAATGACTTGCATCACGTGTGCTCAGATGCCTAGCAATTGCATAGCAGCGACCAGTGGAGGGTATGTGCTGTCTGTTAGCGTTAGTGTTTGGGGCAGTCTGGTCACATCACCAATGTCATTGGCACAAACGAGGACAGGCGTCATCAGGACACGGGCCCGTAGGCTGGACCTTGAAATAAAGGTGAAACTTTTATAAGTAAGCACTGATGAAAGAGGTTTCATCTTCCTGGAATCCAGACTGCCAGGTTTTCAAATAACCCACATAGGCCTTTGCCCCGAGGTGTCCTTTTGAGCCTTTTAAAAATTGGATCCTGACGTGGACAGGACCCTCAGACTCCGGTGTCACCTCTGCGGTGTTCTCCTTTTGTTCTTACACGACGATGAGAAAGGGTTGTCGACGATGGGCAGTTTTCTAGGTGCTGATGAGAGGTTTCACAGCCTCAGCTGCATCCCGAGGAGCTCGGTGTCCCCAGGCCCAGATGAGGCTGGGCCATTCCTCATCTGTGCTTCCAGAATGCTGCCTGCAGGAAAGTTGAGGAGCTGCGGGCGTTGGAAGAAATGCTGTCTGGTGAGAGGGAATGCGATCCCCTTCCAAACAATTTGTTTCGTAAAAATCATCCCTCTCTCCACAATGTGTATAGTCAGACATCATGTCACGAGGCAGCGTAGCTGCTGCTTTGGGAAAAGTTGGTCAGCTATTTCTAGCAATTCCTTTAGAATGTAAACTGACAAGAGCTCCCTCCCCCTCCCCCCACTTTGAAGACTTTCCAGATGCATCTTGCAGAGAAAGAGAGCAGGTAGGGACCCACAAGCACACTGTTTAGCTAAGAAGCAACTAGCCTTGGATATCTGTGTTCTCTGTTTTATATGTGCAGCAGCTTTCCAAACCTGAGGTTCCTGGGTGGCAGGGGGACAGCTGGGAAGAACTTCCAGCTGTTTTGTACAACGTTCTTGCCAATTTCCTCAAGGCTTTTGCATGTACAGTATGTCGGCAGCAAAACATTATTAAAGTCTGTTTGAAAATGGAAAAAAAAAAAAATTGGATCCTAATAGCCACCTTGGCGTGAAGCAATGGACAGTTCCAGGTAACAGACTCCATGGGTCGGACTGGGGGCTGGAAAATCAGCAATTGTGTTCATTGTTCCTCAAGACAATGCTATGCGAGGATCCTTCCTGATCACCGATTGATCAGTTCTGTGTCCTTTTCCCTTTGCCCACAGCAGTCCTGATAAGATCTGATGCCGGATTTTGTGAGTTCTTCTCATCTTTGAAAAATTTCAGATCCCCTAGTTAAATGTCACCTTTTCCAATAATCTATTCAATAAGCTTCGATTCCTTTTGACTTCTGGCTCAGTACAAGTTTTGCTTTAACAGGACCAAGAGAACAGGCATTTCATTGTTTGGGTTTTTACCCTCAGCCAATTCGCAACACCTAAGACCCTGGCATATTCCAAATGCCTTTGAAATTTATTTTCACCCATGATTGGATTGGATCTGATTTAGTTTCAATGTCTTAAAGTGTGCTGTTATGTAAAACTATGGTGTAACTCAAAAAAGAAACAGCGAAGAAAAGCCTCACAGGTTTCCAAACTAAGACGCTGACATTGTGTCTAGATCCGAAATAACCAGAGGTTGAGAATCTAGAATGGCCAGTGCCGTCTGAGATAGTTGCCTTTATTCAGATTTGAGCAATGAGGTACAATCATTGAACTAAGGATATTCCCGTATCATTTAAAATCATCTCTCAATAAATGCGTGCTAACAAACTTTCATTTCTGAGATCCCGTTTCACTTCCTTTTTATCACAACCAGCCCACTGCATTCAAGGGCATATCTAAGAAAGTTTGATAATGTAAAATTCCTGGACATTGTGGGGCAAAATTATTAGAAACTACTGTAAAAACTTCGTTTTCCAAAAAAAAATTTTTAAAAACACTTCGTTTTTTGGACTTAGTTTTGCATTGTTGTTGATATATCTTGACCCTGAGTTCAGTTTATTATGAATCTTGAATCATTGACATTCGAAATGACTTTTAAACGAAGTCATTTTTATTAAAATCCAAAAGTGAGTCAAGTTTGAAGTTGAAACCCAAACTCACTGCCATTTAGTCGATGCTGACTCCTGGCAACCCTAGAGGGCAGGGTCGAACTGCCCCTGTGTGTTTCTGAGACTGTGATTGTTTAAGGGAGTAGAAAGCCCCACCTTTCTCCCTCAGTGTGGCTAGTGGTTTCGAACTGCCAACTTCAAATGTGGATCGCAGAGCAATGTGTAACCAGTTTACCCCTAGGGCTCCAAATGTGGAATTTGGGTGGAACGAAACAGGCTTCTTTCAAGTTGCTTCCTTTGGGCATTAGTCCAGAGATCCTTCCACTTTAAGTAGACTTTGGGCATATTGTGTGGATTGGTGGTTTCTGGAGGCGTGGTGTTTGCTCGCTAGGCTGCTAACCACGTCAGCCGTTCAGAATCACCAGCCCCTCCGTGAGGGAGAAGGAGCTTGCGACTCTCATAGATTTATGCAGTCTCTGAAACTCACAGACAATTCTACCCAGTCCCATGGCGTCACAATGAGTCAGGACTGGCTTGATGGTAGTGAGTCTGGTTTTTGTTGTTGTTAAGAAAGTGATTTCAAGTTAACATCTTCATTATTCTTCACATACACAAACCATTATGTATGTGCAGTTGTGAGAATAAAAGAAACACTTTTGCATTGAAAGGATCTATGGAGGTTACAAGTGGAACGTTTTCCCTCTGGTTTCAGACCAGTCTAAATACTAGAGGGATATTTATATGCCACTGGAAGTTGTTTTTACCTAGAAGTGTGATTAAATGTAATTAAAATCCCCCCAAAGAAGGATATAGGTCACAGGTCAGAAATGGGTGTTTACTCTCTGAACCTGAAATGAACTCTGGATCTTTTTTACCAAAACAACTGTGGTAATGGTCAATAACCCTTGGACTCAGTATCCTATCCCAGGAGAAATGCCGCCTCTGCTCCCCATCCCTCCACACATATCCACTTAGGCCGGCAGCCAAGCAAGTTTTATTTGTCAACAAGTTAGAAACACCTATGTTCTGCAGATTTATCTTTTTCTCCCTGACAATATTTAGACTGACCCCAATCCAGGGAAATGTCTTAAACTGTAGCTATGGGAGAGCACCCACCCACATCCAATGCCTGTGATAAGCTCCAGCATTAAGTGTAATCACCATATTTGGTTTCAAAGTTCAGATGCCAATTCCTATCGAAGATAAGCATATTCCTGCATAACAGGGCCCTTGTGGTGACTGTGAGCAGAGAAAAGCTCCTAAGGTGTGTGTGGGGGTGGGGGTGGTGCTGGGAGCTCCTCCTGGAGGGTGGGTGGTACCGACTTCATGATTTTCTTATCTCCTTGAACAGGACTAGACCAACCTGCCTTACTGTCCTTGGGACTCTACATATCCAATTCCTTCACTGGACCATTAACCTTCACCTTCTTCTCCCCAATGGTTTACTCTTTTCTCTGACTCTTGGAAATGGTTTGATGGTTCACCAGGTTCTTAGCTGGGCTATGGATGAACAGACTAGCATAAGATTTTCTATGGAAATCAATTACCCGATTGAAGAAGTGTGGAACTGAAGCATAGCAGTAAATTTAGGGATAAATTTCACTTTGCATCTGAAAAACAAATTCTTTAAAAAGTGTTGCCAATGAGTCACTTCTGACTCACAGTGACCCCACAGGGCAGATGAGAACTGCCTTCTGTGGGTTTCCAAGGCTGTACATCTGGATAGGAAAAGAAAGCCTCATTTTTCTTCCATGGAGTGGCTGGTGGATTCAAACTACTGACTTTGCAGTTAGCAGTCCAATGTGTAACACACAGCACTGCCAGGGCCCCAACATCCTTCCTTAGAGGGTGCAGACAGACACTCCCAAAGAATTGTCGCGTCCTGGAACACTGGTGGAGTAGCAGAATACGCATTGGGCTGCCAACCACAAGGCTTGCAGTTCGAAACTATCAGCTGCTTCATGGGAGAAAGATGAGGCTTTATACTACCATAAAGGGTTACAGTCTCAGAAACCTACCGGGGCAGCTCCACCCTGACCTACAGGGTTGCCCTGACCCACAATCAACTTGATGGCGCTGAGTTTGCATTTTTGGTTATAGATGGTCATGAAAATTTACCCTTTAACAAATAAAGAATCACATGTTTTACACTGATGAAATATTGAACACGAGTCTCTGATGAAAAAAATGTTTTAATATTCTGTAAAAGCACATAAGGAAAAAAAAAAACTAAGTAGAAGCAGATATTTACACTCTGCTTTAAAGAGGCAACACAGTACTTACATTCTGACATTACTTTTAAGAACAAGGTCCTTCACTGACCCATAGCCCTACAGAGGAAAACAACGGAGACACAGTGTTGGAATTGCACCCCATCTGATCACGCCACACCAAGGCAAAACACTAATGGGGTGCAACAGAACAGCAAGGGAACGAGCGGTGAGATCCCCAGGGAATGCTGAAGGTGGACTTTGGGGCCAAGGCGTGGTGCCCCAACCGACTGGACTGGAAAACACTCCTAAAAGACAACAGACGATCCTTGAACTAACTACAAGCTTTTCTTTCTTGTGTTTTGTTTTATTTGTCATTGGTTTGTTGCTGTTTTGATGTATATTATTGCTTGGTTTTGCTCTGTCTTGTTTTTGTGCATGTTATTATCTCCGCAGGTCTGTCTAAATAACATAGGCTGGATGAACAATCTGGAGGAGAAAACAACGGGACCAACAGGGCGAAAGGTAGTGGTGTTAACAAACTCAGGGACAAGGTAACAAGTGATCGAAATCGGTGGTGAGGAGGGTGTGGGAGGCCTGGTAGGGCATGATCAAGGGTAATGTAACCAAGAGGAATTGATGAAACCCAGGCGGGGACTGAGCAAGATAATGGGACAGGAGGAAAGTCCAAGGAAATAGAAGAGAGAGCTGGGAGGCAAAAGGCATTTATAGAGGTCTAGACAAAAGCATGTATATATGTAAATGTATTTGTATATGAAGATGGGGATATAGATCTATGTGCATATATTTATAGGTTTATTATTAAGGTAGCAGAAAGACATTGGGCCTCCACTCAAGTACTCCCTCAATG
>NW_022107431.1:65164708-65168896 GCF_000313985.2 Echinops telfairi | reverse complement strand
AAATGTTTTGAGAATGATGAGGGCAATGAATGTACAAATGTGCTTTATACAATTGAAGTATGTATGGATTGTGATAAGAGTCATATGAGCCCCTAATAAAACGATTTTTAAAAAAGAAAAAACTTTTTAAAAAGAGAATAAAAAACCCAAATAAAATCAATTGTCATCCAGGAAAAAAGAAGAATAAGAAGTTATTCTAACAAAGCAAAGAAACTAAAGTAGTTGTGCGTTGTAAATTCAACACTGTGACATTGGTGAAAAATATGAAAACTAACACTAGATGGGAAAATGTCACAAGTTTATCTATCCAAGAAATACTAAAAAGATTTTCTATCTGTTTCCCAATAAATCTTCAATTCAAGTCATAATGGAAACTCTACCACCTCTGCAAGTTACTGTTGCTACTGCCAAGAAGCGCCAAGCTTCTCCTCTGCATTCCCTGGCCCTTGCCCAAGCTCCATCCTGACCTCTTCACTCTCCAGGGATCACTGCCATTTCTGCTGCTGTCTTTCCTGCCCCAAGATGCTGACTAGCAGGCATTGTGTAGCCTGCTCATCTTGCATCGTTGGTGTATAACAAAAAAAACTCACTGCCATTGAGTCAATGCTGACTCTCAGAGACCCTTTAGGGCAGAGTAGAACTGCCTCATGGAGTGGTTGGTGGTTTAGAACTGCTGTATTTCAATTAATAGTTCAATTCATAACTATGGCACCAGGGAAGTGATATTATTTTGCTAATCTTTGTTAACTCCATGGATTGCAGCCTTCAGTATGGATTACAACTCAATGGAGAGAAAATAAAAATCCTCACAACTGCAACAATTGATAACATCAAGATAAATGGGAAAAAGTTTGAAGTTGTTAAGCATTTCAATCTTGCATGGCTCCATATTCAATGTTCATGGAAGTAGCAGTTAAGTAATCAAACAACATATGGCATTAGGTACACCTCCCGCATAAGACCTGTTTAAAGTGTTGAAGAGCAAAGGTGCATTTTGAGGACCACGTTATGGTATTTTAAAATCAATCCATGTGCATATGAAAGTGGACATTGAACAAGGAAGACCAAAGCAGAATCGGTGCATTTGAATTGTGGTGCTGGTGAAGAATATGGGAAGTATCAGAGGTGGCCAAAAGAACAAGCACATTTGTCTTGGAAGTAGAGCCAGCATGCTCCTCAGAAGCAAGGAGAGCAAGACTTTGTCTGACGTCACATACTTTGGACATATCATTAGGAGAGACCAATCATTGGAAAGGCAATCATGCCCGGTAAAATAGAAGGTCAACAAAAACAGATAGCCTGGGTTCAAACATGACAAGTGAGAGGGTGGTGCAGGACGGGGTAGTGTTTCATTCCGAGGGGCACTGCAAGGTGGAACAGAATTGACAGCAGCCAACAACCACAAAGCTCCCTGGGAGAAGGTGAGGTCACCATCGGCTTTCCTAAACATGGACAGCGTTGCACACCAGAGCACCCTGTTTAGGCTCATTATGAGTTGGGATTGACTCGTGGTAATACATTTGGAAGATGTTTTAGCAACTGATTTGAGGGCAACTAACAGTATCAGCGATGGGCTCGCTCATGGGAGTGGTTACGAGGATAGAGCATGACCGGGCAGTGTTTTGTTCTGCTGTGCATGGGGTTGCTATGGGTAGGATCTGATTTGATGTCACTTAACAACAAGAACAACCATAACAGCCAGTTGTTTTGAGGCAAGCAGGTGTCTTCAAGTGCTTTAAAGACATATGAACAAGAGATGTGATGTAATGCATGCTCTCCAAATCTGCTCAACCTCAAAATGAACAGCACTGAGGCTGGTGGGTCATGTTTAGCGACAGAAGACACTGTTCCTAAAACCTCCATGAAAAAGGCCACCTTGTATCTGGTGATACATTCTCTGAAGTGTCTCCAAGATAACACGTGTGTTTAATAGTTAACAATGATCACGTTTGAGTTATCTCCAACCCTACATTAATTGCCAGCGAGCAGCATAGGAATCTTTTTGTTGTTGTTTTGTACACATGTAGAATACAATGCTATATCCAGTAGAGTAAATTCATAAATCACCACTCAAAATGTAACTTGTCAGAACCACCCAATCCCCCCTCAAAACCGTAACACCAGATTTATAGTTATCGTGGCTCTGAAAGTGATACATAGAAGGGAAAAAAAACAAACAACTAGAGGCCCTCAGAAATGTGCTTCCATTAGGTCCTCACTAAACATCAAAGATAAATCCAAGTTCAAAGGAATGCAGAATTGTTTTCTGAAATTCTTGTGAAGATACTAATGTAACAGAAGCTCTTTCCAGCCCATCCATTAGTCTACTGTTCGCCTGCTCCAGAAAAGCTCACTAAGAAGAAGATTAAAATAGCTTATGTCCAGACACGGGGCACACCTCCTTCCTTGAGGAGAAGTCGAAGAGCCGTTTCAGGTATGATCGGTCTTTATTCCAGAAAACTTGAACCAGGCACACAATTCTTAAACATTCCAATCTGTGCGAGACTCAACAGGAACCTCTCTTACTGCTGGGCCGAGTCCAGAAGTTTCCCTGAGATGTCCATAGCACAGAGGGTTCCCGGTTCTACAACTGGTGGACAGTTTCCAAACCATGTAATAGTATGCAACGATGATTGTATAACATATAAGGTCCTTTTCAAAGGAATTATGGTGTGTTTTTTACAATAAAAAAAAATGGAAAGGAAATCAGTCTTCTTGGCTGAAAGTTGGCAAATATGTTTTCAACTTCAAGAGGTCTGAAACGGGCTCTTTCCTTTCTTGATAGAAGCTAAGTCCAGTGATGTGTTCAACATCGGTGATCCGGGCTCTGTGTAATCTCAACAACTCTTCAACCCATAAGGATCCATGCTTCCCATGCTATGAGAATGGAGGAAAAGCAAAGTCATTGGAGAACAATAGGTTCATCTCCCCACTGTCGACCCCCAGTGACAGACAACAGGAAAGGCGTTAGGCACAGTAGTTGCTTTTGAGCAGACCACCATCTAAGAATATGCACCATGCATGTTTTCTTAACTAAGTCTGGCAAGTACTAGTCAAGGAGGGATAATCTAGTATGTCTAGAACAGATGATAAACGTAGGGCTTAAAAAGTGTTGAAATGCAGAAGTCACATACCTTGGTAGAAAGAACAGGAGAATTCGCATGAAGAAACCTGAATCCAGGTCTTAGTTTCTACCACTACTTTACCAGGGGAACTGGGGACACGTTATTTAACACCCTAATCCAAATGTCCTTACCTGTACCCTCCTACTAGGGTTATTTTCAGGATTAAACGTAATAATTGCGTGTGAATATGCTAAACAAACAATAGCTCTTATCAGACTTAGTTACTCAGTTGCATAAAGAAAGAATGGGTTTGGGGAAGTCACAAAACGAAATTTCGTTTCTGGCAAGGTAGTAAAGTCTTAGATGATTTGAGATTAGAAGGGACTTAAAGGTAGACAATCCAGGAAATTCAATGACAATAGTTCAAGCCTGTCAGAGGGTTGGAAATCATACATTCATATGGTAGTGCACATTTTTCTGGAAAAGGCTACTGAAGAAAGTCAAAGGAAAGAAATATTCACTAGCTGGTAGGCGAAGATTGTTCTTTAATGACATCCTTCAAGGAAGGCCCTTGGCTCCTAGAAACATTACTCATGGAAAATAATGAAGACGGTTCTCCCATGGTTGGGAAACAGACCAACACACTGTTTTTCCATGATCCTCCAATTACCCACTGTCCACGATGCTACTCCACTCAGTCTCTCTCTCTGCAGGAATCCCTACGTTTTGTTTCAGTGGAACAGCCTTATTCAGTGGGCTGGCCGTCAGTAGGCCTGTGTCCCACAGGTAACCTGTCCCAACCATCATGGAGAGAGCTAGAAAGTGCACACAGAGCACCTGTTCTCTCAGGGCACTATCAAGCTAATTACATATTACTGCAGGAATGAAGCTGAAAGGCACACTCAACCAGTACGTACAGATGATACACTTTCAAATTGTCCTCTCTCCAGTTAAAGAGTGTGCGCCTCCTACATGTGCTGCCACTATAGAAATTTGATAAAATCCCTGCATTTAAGACATTGGTACAATTTTTTCCCCAGAATGGTGGGGACAGAAAGGAACTCAGTACTTGAATCACAGCACTTAGCATCATTCTGGTCAGCGAAATATAAGCATTGTGGGG
>NW_022107431.1:65159440-65164441 GCF_000313985.2 Echinops telfairi | reverse complement strand
CCTTCCTGTGGCGTATGTCTACCTGTAATTAGTGGGCTGGCATGCCCCCAAAAGGTATATAGGCATGGGTCAGCAATATAGAGGCTCGGACCTCTCTGGCTCTCTCTGGCTCCCCTCTCTTCCCCTTTCCCTTCCCCCTCTCTCCACGTGGACCACCAAGCTGGGCTGAGGTGAGCAATGCTACCATGTAATGTGTCCGACTGTATTATTGTAATATCACTCATGCTCTCGATGACTTTAATATAATGCTTATATATCTCAACCGTACAATTGTATTTACTGAACCCAGAAGTAGTATTACTGAACCAATGAGTTCTAGTAGTGGGTAGGGCTGGCACCCCACTCCCCCATGCATTTTTAATTTAATACTAGAAAGCATATGCCCATTGCTGCCTTTGTTGTTTTGTTTTAAATGGGATCTGCGTGTGTGTGTGTGTGTGTGTGTGTGTGTGTGTGTGATGGGCAGAATGTACATTTGATATCTAGAGATGTAGAGCCCATCACTAGCCCCCGTGGGCCAAAGCCACATACTAAAAACGGAGCAGAAGGATGAAACAAGAAGTGTGACTCCCTGAGGGTGTGCTGGTCCATTAAGCCATGTCTGGACTGTCCCTCAAGTTCTCCTTCCAGGAGGAACTCCTTTCTTGTTCAAGACACTGCCACTGGGCTTTCTGTTACTGTCTGCTGAATGTAACCCTGATACACTTAGGGTTGAAAACTCTACCTCTTCAAGAGGAGAAAGCAATGAAGAAGGGGATACTTGGTATACATCTAGTAGTGCCTCATACAGCAATCATTTAATATTAGATTCCCAACAGGCATACAAATAGTGGAAAGCCTGACAGTCGACACTAAATTCTGAAAATTTAAAAAAAAATTACTCAATGGGAAATGTTATACATGGAATAGTCACTTAATTCAGATATTTTATCATAAAAACAGGGAGAGATGTGTCTTCCCCACTCCCCACTTTGGTTAAATCACTGGAACACAGAAAGACTCTTTGAACAGACGTGGCAGAAGGCCCAGAGCAGGCCTCACTGTCCGTTATGTCCCCTGTCCGAGAGGAACAATAACCATTTACTATCTGACTAACTGGCTGAACCAAAGAAGGGGAAAATGAAAAAGGGGAGGGATGAATGAATGAGCAATCACAGCAATCCTTCCTGCTGAGATCAGACCACGCCTTAAGCCCCTTTGATCGCAGGGTGCGAATATCTACCATGCATCTGCAGGGGCTGAGAGGGAAGCCGGAACCTGCCTGCTGACGAGTCTAGTGACTCTGTGTGACGTCAGTGGGAAATAAAGAAACACACACACCAAAAAGAGAAAGAGATACTTTAGCCCACCATAAGGACAAACTTTAAAAATGTAACCATTTCAGG
Source organism: Echinops telfairi (assembly GCF_000313985.2). Classification (NCBI taxonomy): domain Eukaryota; kingdom Metazoa; phylum Chordata; class Mammalia; order Afrosoricida; family Tenrecidae; genus Echinops; species Echinops telfairi. The sequence continues at coordinate 65,163,056 of NW_022107431.1, read as the reverse complement.
CTGTCTTTAGGGTCAAATATATAAAAGACAAAACAATGCTCCTAAAGGAACACTGGAATGGCAATAGAATAAGGACGGATCTTTAAGGATACACATGGTTTCTTACAGAAACTGATACATAAAAACGCATTTGAAATATTGTCTAGCCACAACGCGACAACGCATGTACCACAGTGCTGGTACCTTTGCAATGATCACTGCAGTTGTGAAGCAAGAATAAATTCATACCTAGAACTCAGGGCCGAGCCATAGGAGGGCACTGCGTTTTTACACTCTAATCTAACTGTTCGTGTTTTCAGCAGATGAGAAGAGTGGTGGTCTCTGAAGAGAAGTCATCTTAGAAGAGCAAATTAAGAACTACCCCAGCATTTCAAAGTATGCATGTCTTCAAGAGTTATGTGTTTCTTTTTTGTTCTGGCCCCACAAGAAAAGCAGATATCATACACACGTCACACAAATGTACCTGAATTTATATGTTCAGTAAGGGCGGCTTACCTCACAGCTCTCACTGTTATCGGTCCTGTGAGGCAAAATGAAAGCTAACGTGTCCAGAGTTTCACACTGTGTGGGAGTCTGCGATGCGTTTGCACACCTTGTTAGGACCAGGAAGAAGTGAGTTGGAATCAGAATTTCTTGATTCCGGATGACTTTGCGGTTTCTGTAAAACAAGCCAATGTTCACTTTTGGAAAGACTATCTTCCTTCTAATGACTATTCCAGGAGAGTATGCTTCTAATATATCTAAACATCAAACTCAAGAAAATAATTAAATGTCCTAGCAATTCTTATGAAAAAGAGTCATAATATTTCAACATATCCTGTCTGATTGAGAGTGATAATTGGAAGACAGTTGAACAAATTCAACCCAAATAATTTTTATTTACAATACAAATGTCCTGAATCTTGAAATGTTCTTTTTAGTTTTACCTAACAACACCAGAAATGAGAAACTAAGGAAAAGGAAGTACCTTTTTTGAACATGCTTTTATTGAGGACGTCGTTGCACTTGTGGTGTGGGGAGTGGACAAAAAGAAAAGTGGTGCGGATTTTTATTCTACTTCCTTCAACAAGACATGCTCCTCTGAATCCTCCTTAGTTGTAACTGACTTTCTTTTTATCTTCCAATTAATTATATATGTAATTATATATGCATATATATTTCTCCTTATAGCAGGTTATCATAGAAGTCCCAAGAATCTTTACATCATCTTAATTCTGTTTCCTTTCATCTCACAGATATATAGCACTGGGCTTATTTGGATACACTTGTAACTATCCCTCTGTCTTAAAATTTGTTTCGTTTTTCCCTAAAATCCAATCATTACTATGCTTATTTATTTTATTTTTATTTTTTCCCAACTTCCCACAATATTCCAAAATGGCAGGTGGCTGTTGTTTTTCCCAAAGGTAGTCCTATCTGGAATCGCATTGTGTAAAGCAGCGTGAGGAGAAAGCACTCCGATTAGCACTGTGAGTGGGCAGTGTGGGGAGTGGTGCTTGTCACTGTCCATCCCACTGCTGTGATTTACGAGGCTCGAGGCTCTCATTCTTCAAGGAAGACAGGACGAAAACTGTAGTTTTCCTAGATTTGTGCAGTCACAGAACTACCCCTACTGGCACAGCTGAGTCCTCAGCTGGCTATGAATCGCACTGTTACTGGCTCAAACCACAGTTGCTCTGTAGGTGAAAGTTGCACAATCTGTTTACATACAGATTTACAGTCTTGCAAACACTATGGGGCTGGTCTACTTTATCTGTAGGGTCACTATGAGATGGGTCTATTTGATGGCAAGGGATTTGGTGTAGAGCTCAGTGGAGATGTGTGTGTGTGTGTGTGTGTGCGTGTGCGTGTGCGTGTGTCTGCGCGTGCATGTGTGTCTTTTGAGGGAGTAGGTATGAGGAGGATAGCCCAAATAGATTGTTTCAAAGAGTCTTATAATTATTGTTTTAATAAAGACCAACCGGTTTCTACAATGTTCCGACCTTCTCCTTTTATAAAAGATGGCATCACTGGTGCCTCCTTCAAGATGGTCACTCCACTAGTCCCCATTTGCCACTAAAATCCCCATTCGGAGTTGATAAAGGTTATGCCCTCATCAGAGACCACCAGGCCTGGTGCAGTCCAGCTTTCTAAGCCTTCTTGGATTCATCGGTAGCCACTCCAGATGGCTCTTCACCTTCACTCAAACAGGATATGAAGGGTAATGCTAAATCAAAGTTACCTCAACACAGAACAGAGTGCAACATAAAAAACTCAGTTCAAGAATTACGCATACGAAAAAAGAAAAATCCACTGAACACTGAGAGAAATATCCATGCTACTCAGATTTTTTAAGGGGTTCCTTCTGTGGTCAGAAATGTCACAGACATAAGTAAGAGTTTGGCCAGATTTCAAAAAAAAAAAAAGACTACTGGCCTCAATGAATAGTAATCACACACAACAGCTAGTTTTAGGAGAAAGTGAAATTCATTCTTACTGTTTCAGGGTCTCCAAGGAATCATAACGTCCATCATAATCAAAGTCAAACACGGGGCCACTGACCACATTGATACCGTTTCTTTCTTCAGCATATCTTTGCAGTAGCACGCCATGGATGTAATCCCATATCACTGACACCGGAAGAAAGACAGTGTGGTTTGAAAAGAACACGGTGCCCTGCTGCCATGTGCAACAAACCAACGCCATGGCCAAAATGAGCTCTTGCCGTAATTAGCGATACAGCTTGACCTCTGCCTTAAGATGATGTCAAAATTCATCATTCAGCTTTAGCCTTTGGAGAACTCTGTAAGCATATGTCAAGTTCAACTCTACTCCAGGAATCATCATGAACTAGGGATCACGTAGCATTTTAAGCATTAACAGCACAACCGACATAAATAAGGAATGCTACATAGATTTGTTGCTAATATCTGAATATTCCCTTTGAAATAAATATGTGGATGTAAAAGATCTCCTTATTTTGAAATTATAACAGTCACTTTAAGTAGTAACTACGAGGGGTACCCCCAAAAATCTGTAATCGGACTGGGCAGAGCAGAGCGTTCATACTACATATTTTCAATGCTTGGTGAGCATCAATCAACTCCCTCTGAGTCAGTGCACATGGTGGCTCTGCCTGGGAAGGTTCGCTATGGCCACAGTGAATTTTTTCGTGAAAGCAGTTCTACTCAAACCTCTTTTTGGTGACGGCCGAATTAAGAGAGCAGCGTGTGGCTGTGAGATTTCGTTTCCTGCTTGGGAAAGTGCCGCCGAAACTGTCGTGACGTTGAACGCAGCTTAGTAGGACAGCACGATGGGAAAAACTCAAGTGAATGAGTGGTTCTCTCATTTCAAATGTGGATCGATGACAAATCTTGTTCTAGACATCCATCAACTTCCCAAACAGACGAAAATGTCAGACAAGAGTGTCGACTCCTGGTGCATTTGGAGTTCAATCCAACAGGTCAGTCTGTTAATCAAGCTTTCTGTTTAGAGGTTCTGAAAAGACTGTATAACATGTGCAACAAAGACGGGTCTGATTTTTGGCAAACTGGGACTCGTTTTGCCACCATGACAATGCATCTGCTCATACAGACATCTCAGGGTACCAATTTTTGGCAAAAAACAGCACGCCAAT
>NW_022107431.1:65156057-65157251 GCF_000313985.2 Echinops telfairi | reverse complement strand
CTCCTCTCCTCTCCTCTCCTCTCCTGTCCCTCACCTGTCTTCTCCTATCCTCTCTTAATTCGTCTACCACGTGGATTCCTTCTCCTTTCCTCTCCTCATCTCTGTTCTTCTCAAAAAAAAAAAAGTCTTCTCATTAACATACAAATCTGCCACTTAAGAAGACAGAACATTGAGGTTTTTAAAACAACCTTCTCTCTGAGGCCTCTTATTTGTGAGGAAGGAAGCATGCTAAGGTTTTACCTTTCCCTAAACCTGACAGATTACATTCTCCTTTTCAAAAACGGGATGAAATCTATTTCCAGAGAACCCTGATGGGTCCTTGCAGCTTCACTGAGTTTTCTCAACCTCTCTCCAAAAGGCACGTGGATCCAAAACAAGAAGCACGTTCGAAAGGCGGCACCTGCGCGAAATGAACTCACCCTCTGAAAAAGCAAAGACCCTGTCAGAGGGTCTCCACCTTTCCCTCAGGGTGTTTCTAAATCAGTTTTCACCCAACAAATAGGGTTACAGCCAAGGTCCCGGATTGTGTGATCGGTTTGTGAACAACGAAGCGAGGAAGAGAGGGGAAAGCAGGGAGGAAGAGGGCGACGTACGTGGTGGGGCGAGGAACCCATAACTCAGTTTCGCGTTATTTTTGTAAAATGAGCACTTCTGGACAGGACTGAGGGAAATTCGAAGATCCTGGTAAAAACAGGTGGAAAAGTCTTCTGTGGAGAAGCTGCCCTAAAGAGAAACGGGAAGGAAAGAGACCTCGATCAGACGCCAGGTACAGGGCTGCGAGGACTGCCTCACGAGCAAGTGAGGTGGCCACAGCACAAGGTGACTGTGCCCCGATGTCGCTTCCGTTCCTTCTCGCTTTTCTCTGTTCACTAGTCATCGTTTCTCCAACTCAAATGTAAGACGCTCTTGACAACACGGACGATATTACCCTTTGGTTTTATAGGTCTAGGTAAATTCTTTTCTATTTTGTGTAGAGTACAATGTTTTTGTCTATACACTGTATGCTTTTTTCACAGCCCCCCAAACCCTGATTTTCAGAGAAACGGGAGTCTCTTTCACTTCAACTGCAAAGTGGGAAACTGGGGAGGTGGGGGAGAGGGAGGAAGAACCCCTGGACAGCAATGTAAAATCTCAGGAAGAGTGAGGACTGTAAGTGTGTGCAGTTCTGTATAGGAAACGTAAATCCAAGTAGAA
>NW_022107431.1:65153351-65155486 GCF_000313985.2 Echinops telfairi | reverse complement strand
GGAGAAAGATGAGGCTTTCTACTCTTGTAAATAGATACAGTCGCAAAAACCCACAGGGCGGTTCTCCTGTTCCAGAGGATCACGATGAGTTGGAATCACCTCGCTGACAGTGCGTCTGGTTCTTCTTCCAAGTCCAAGCTCCATCCTGGGTGCGGCCGGGGACACTGCAGGGGTCCTTCGCTTTGATCACTCCTGAAGACCCCAGGAAACGGAGGCAGCGTGTTTCGCACTCCCTTCCTGCTCTTCCGGGGCAAGAGTTCACAGTCCCCAGTAGCATAGTTTTTCACCCGCTGCCCTACCAAGCAGTCTACTGTCAGAAGTGTCGAGGCAGGAGGCAGAACTTCCTCTCCGTGACCATGTACCAAACTCCACATAATACAGTCAAGCTCTCCCCAAAACCCAGCTTCACTTCAGATGACAGCACTGGGCAACCCCCAGGCTCCAGGTTAGCCTCGTCCACCCTGTGGTGGACACCACACTTCCCACTGTGTGCAGACATTCTGGGCTTCTCCGGCCACTCGGTTTGGTGAAGAAGGAGACTTCCTTCTCCCTAAGTAAGAACTCACTAGCAACTCGGAGATCGGGCTCAGGGTTGCCCAATATAATAATAACAGCAAAAATGAGGTCCAACCAACTCAGCGCATGAGTTATAGGGACCTTATAGGACAGGGAAGAGCTGTCCCTGTGAGTTTCCAAGACTGGAATTCTCTGAGGAGTGGCTGCTGGTTTCAACACGTAGGCCTTGCCATTAGCAGCCCAATATGGGTTCTCAAAATAAACATCAGATCAGATAATTTCATAATATAAGTATGCCCCATGAATTATTTGTATTATATCTGGTAATCTTAGAGATGGAAGCCATGTGGGTTCTGTAGACTCCCAGCTAGACCTGGGAAGAGATGTCTGGGCATAATGTGGCTCACTCTATTTAGAAAGTTGAACAGTTAGTAGCTGTGAGATGGATTGACCCAGTGGCTGCGTCGATGGGCTCAGGGATGGGAACGGTTGTGAGGACCGCACAGGACGATGCAGTGTTTCGTTCTGTTGTGCATAAGGTCATTATGGGTCAGAGGTGACATAATGGCACCTACCAACTACAAGAGTATCAACTTAGGGTCATCAAACTCTGAGTCAGTATCTTGTTACAAACACACACAGAGACACACTTATTGGCACTAAGAGAAATCCTCAAAATCCTGCATGAATGAGATCTCTGAGCCAGTTAATAGCTTTATGAGAGTAAGTCAAAAAGCATTGTTCCAGAATTGTGTTACTTTTTATTAAATGAAAGTGTCAAAATGTGAAACTCTTGTTTTTTGACATACACTCCATCTAGGACGATCCACTTGTGACGGAGGTTTGCATCTCTCTAACCCTTCCACCAAGAATTCAGCGCTCTTTGATTATCATTACACAGAGAGGGAAATCTTAGCACCCTCAAGGGACTCAAACCCTGGTCCTTTTCAAATATTCTTTAAGTTTTAAGAGGCTAAAAGAAGTTTGAAAGGGCCAGATGGAGCTGTAAGGTGGATGCGGCAAGACTTCCCCGTGAATTTCTTAGAGGACCGCCCTTGCTGCTCTCAAAGCATAAGCAGGTCCGTTGCTCTGACGGGGAACATTCTTGCCAAGAGCTTTCCTGCCCCTTTCTTCACTCATGCAGCTGCCGATCTTCAAATTTCTTCTCAGTGAATTTCTTCCCAGGACCATCATCAAGATGACTGCGTTGCAATCCTGAAAAGAACTAGGCCTGCCCTTCTGAGCTATTCTCTTTGTTGATTGGGAGGCGTCTCGGAGCTTCCTGCTGCCAGCATTTTGGTTCTGAGACCCAGAGCACTCAACCAAAGGAGGTATGGGGTTCTTAAACTCTACAGCCATCCTCTGACTGCAGAAACACGTATTTTTGTTTTGTTTTTTAATAATCATTTTACTAGGGGCTCATACAAATCATCACAATCCGTACATACATCATTTGTGTCCAGCACATTAGTACATATGCTGACTTCATCATTCTCACACCTGCTCTCCACCTGAGCCCTTGGTGTCAGCTCATTTTTCCCCCTCCCTCCCCGCTCCCCCTTCCCCTGAAACCTTGATAATTTATAAATTATTATTATTTTATCATATCTTACCCCATC
>NW_022107431.1:65141557-65152643 GCF_000313985.2 Echinops telfairi | reverse complement strand
CAGGCTGGTGTGCTTCTTCCGTGTGGCTTTTGTTGTCTCTCAGCTAGATGGCTGCTCGTTAATCCTCAGGTCTTTAAGGCTTCAGGTGCTCTATCTTTTGGTAGCTGGCAACCATCAGCTTTCTTCACCACACTTGCTTGTGCACCCTTTGTCTTCAGTGACTTCAGGTGTTATATCTTTTGGTAGCCAAGCACCATCCGCTTTCTTCACCACATTTTCTTGTGCACCCATTGTCTTCAGCGATTGTGCCAGGCAGGTGAGCATCTCAGACTGCTGAACTGTTAGAACAAAGTGTTCTTGTGTTGAGGGAGTACGTGTGCAGGGGCCCACTGTCCATCTGTTTTCTTAATACTCAACCTATAAATATATGTACATAGATATATTTCCCCCTCGTCATATATAAATATATTTACATATTTATATGCCTGTTTTACATCTTTATGACTACTCTTTGCCTCCTAGTTCTTTCCTCTATTTCTTTGTACTTTCCTTTTGTCCCACTATCATGTTCTGCTGTCATTTGGGGAGACACGTTTAAACACATTTTGCTTTGGGTAAAGTCCTGGGTATGTATGAACTAGAATACTTATTTAGTAGCAAGCTACCCTAATATCTTTAGAGAAGAATATTTGCAAATAATTGTAAATGGACTTCATGAAATTATAAATTAAAATAATAAAACATTAAAGCTGTAAAAGGTGGCAGGATTCTTTACTTCACATCCTTCATCTCACAAGACCAGAAATTTATTCTACATGGTTTTAGACCAGTATTCTAGTTGGGCAACTTAGTACAGAGCCAAAATAAACAGTAGGAAACTATGCTTTCAATGTTGTTCTCAACAATTATACTTTTAAATAGCTCGCCTAGCTAAAGAGGTGACAAATACTTGCATTTCTGCCAACGGTGTAGGATGTCCATAGAGGCATCAATATGCCCAGGCTGTATCCACTCACAAACTGGTGCTGATAAAGAAGACACACGGTGCTGTTCTTCTGGAGAACCCGGGGTCGTCCGTAGGGTAAAGTGGCACGCTTAATGCTCTTCTCTTTGAGGGCCGGCAGATGAAACAATTTAAATACACATAGTTAATTTACAAATTGATAGAAATGATGATACAATGATACACTCATCTAACCCCTTTTTCCACTTAATCTTGTGAAAGCTGTTTTTAACTATCCAGAAATTAAAATAAGCTTTAAAAACCACCAATGATAATAAAACTATTAAAGCAAAAGGAATTTATTTCAAGTTTTGACTGAAGGATGAATGTCGTGTCAAGATATCAAACCCACTGCCATTACGTCGATTTTGACTCCTAGTGACCAGATTTCCAAAGCTGTAGACCATTTTGGGAGCACAAAGCCTCTTCTTTCTCTGGCCGAGCAGCTGGTGATCTTGAATTGTCAATCGTGAGATTGGCAGTACAGCTCTTAGTGCCCGGCTCCTCAAGAGCATGCTTTTTAGTTAGTACTTCAAACCGCATTACTAAGACAATTTAAAACATTATTTAAGGACTTATTCTTCAAGACATGGTTCAAAATGTAAACTTCCAGGATGATACAGAGCTGCAGTTACAAGAGTCAGGTGAGTGAAGCAATAAAACATCGCTCCATTTATAGTGGCCTTGGAGTTGGCTCTATCCCAGTGGCTCTCCACCTTCCTGATGCCGCAACCCTTTACTACAGTTCCTCAGGTGGTGGTGACCCCCAGCCATAACATTATTCTCATTGCTACTTGCTACTGTTATGAATCGGGTGACCCCTGTGAAAGGGGTCGCGACCCACAGGTAGAACTGCTGCTCTAACCTATGGTAACTTGATTCATCAGACGGAAACACTGCCCGGCCCGCACCTTCACTGGCATAACAGCGGTAGAATCTGTTCATTGTCTTTTTTCAAGGCTCAGGCGCTTTACAGAGTTCTTCATATACCGTATATACTCGAGGATAAGCCAACCCGAATGTCAGCCAAGGCACCTAATTTTGCCACAAAAACTGCATAAAAAACGTACTGAAAAATTCGGCTTAGACACGAGTATATCTGGTACATCATCATCTCACTTACTCTCATATCACTCTATAATTAAGACTACCTGCTTATTTCACAGATAAGGAAATAGCAGCTTATGGAGAGCAGGTAATTTTATCATGGGCACACATTTTCTAAAGTTGGATTTAAACCTAGATCTGCCAAATTCCAAAAGGGCTGTTCCTAACCACCATACTTTTCTACCCTAGACCCATCGAAGAACTTTCTAATGCAAACAGTTACAGCAAGGACTTGGCCAAGGTTAAATCAGAATTAGTCTAAAATTCCTTTTCTATTACTGTAGGGGTGAGGGGTGGAGGGAAGGGAATCAGCCAAGTAATGGGAGAACTAAAGGTTATATTAAAATGATAATGAACATCCTATTTGTAAACTGAAGAAGTTCATTAGTTGTCTACATAATCCTAACTTCCATTGAAAAGAAATGCCTTTAGACAAATGAAATCCATTTATAATCTTTCATAATGAATAAGATTCAAGAGAAATAAGACCTCAACAGGTATTTTCAATGGAAATCAGGTGATCCTTTAATAACCTTCAAAAATCTCTGAATTATCGAAACACTACCATCGTGTTCATAAACAGTGGTTCAGCTCCCACTCAGCACATGGCACACTATTTGCACTGTCAGTGTCCTCTCAGGTTCTTATGATGACCAGTCTAGGGTATAACAAAGAAATCTGTATGCTTCATCAGGTGAGCCCTCACTACTCCATTGATGTTCCTGGCTAATCTCAAATAATGTCCAGGCATCACAGCTCAGCGACTCTCACTGTTGACAGAAGTCCTGTCTCCCCATCCCAAGCTTGAGAGTAACCATGTCTTCTCACCTTCTGCTGTGGTCAAGTTCAACTGTGCCTGTAAATCCACAATTGGTACAATCTGAAAAAAGAATAGTACAGTTTTAAGGATCAAAAGACCTTTTGTAAAATGTTGTAAAATGGAATGTGTACTGTTTAATGTAACATAGATCAAAGATAACTTTTTAAAGCTTTGTATGAAGTGAGTTATTTTTCATGAGGAGGATAAAAGGATAGGATGGCAAATGTAAAAAGACAAAATGATTATCGTAAACATTACTAGTAACTAAAAAATTAGAACACAATTCCTTTCCCACTATTTTTATCTTTCCTCCTGCTATCTTTAAACAACCATAAATCTAAAACAAGAGTTTAAAATGAACCACTTCCCCAGTTTCTGTCTTACAGCATCTATGAATTTTGTTCATACCTTTTCACATATTTTTATCTTTTTCATATTAAGAATGGAGTAGGAAAAGAGCCATCAACCCCTTTCCTATCAAAAATATTTCCCCTAAATACAAAATAGGTTGGGATGTGTTTCACAGAGGGATATTATGATTGGATTACTACGTGCCAAGGACTTCACTACAGGATGACAACATGGACTCTCTTAGCTAGGACATCTGGGGGCTCAATTCGATTTCTTCCAACCTCCGCCTAAGTCAAGTCACAGAGGTTGTGGTTGTGGGGTGCCATCAGGTGATGGCTTTTTGACTCCCAGTGATGGGCTGATAGTGACACAGTCACTGCAGAGAGGAATAAAATAGAAGTGAAAATACAACAATCACGAAGTGACCTAACCAGCAACTGTTTCTCCAGCACACGCCGTGTAGCGGGCTGTATGAATACATGCACGCTGGGGGTGACTCCCCACCAGCACTTACGGAGGCACTGCAGGAGCAGCCAAGGTTCTCTCGGCTGGCTCTTGTGAACGGGCACTGTGCCAGGGGCTGGGCTTCTTTAGGATGCCTTGGCGTGTGGACAGGACGCTTTAGAAGGTGGTTAAGACTGCCATGAGTTCCGTTATTAGAAGCAGGTTCCAAATTCAGCAAATCTACATAATGTCAAGAATGGTAAAGAGTTACTTCATAGTTTCAAAATGAAGCCAGTAACAGATTTGCAATACGATTTTTATTTTTAAACCGAAACTGTCAGAGTTCTCTGGTTTTCCAGAAAATGAAAGTACACAAATTTCCTAAGCTTCAGAATATTTTGGATTATGCTGTCCATGTCTCTATAAAACTCGATGACTTTTAAAGTACAAGTATGTGTCACTTAGTGCCCAGCCACATGTACATTTGTGGATTTATATCTTTTTTTTTAAAAAGGAAAGTAGCTCTCCTTTTATTCTTTCCCCCCATGATTTTAATGTCCTCAAACCCAAGTCTGAGCCGAATTAGATCTCAGGTCGGGTTTAGGCAGGTGAGCAGAGGGCATGGTGGTGGGCGCGGGCTCTCAGGTTTGTCCACTGGGCAGGTGGCAGCAGCGCTGATTGCTGAGCAGCCTGGATTGGCTCTTGCTTTCTCCTTCCGCTCTCGGCCTCCCTGCACTGGAGCCTGCTCCTCTCGCTCCTGACAGCAGCTCCCGCAGCGGCAGTGCCAGTGATGAGGACGAGCAGAAGCTGACTCCTGTAATTTTAATAGGGCGTTTACACAACATCCTATCTCACAGAACATGTGTGACCATTACACGGAGCCTTATTTCATAGGGGGTTACAAGGTGGGCTTAGAAACCACAAGCAGGTCCATGGGCGAAAAATAAGGCTTTCTGCTGCTCCAAAGATGCATAGTCTTTGAAACCTACAGGCGCAGTTCAGCTCACTCCCATAGGGTCGCTGGGAGTCAGAACTGACTGGGTAGCAGTATTTTGTTTTGTTTCTTTAACGTTTCTGTTGCAGACATTAATTGATGTATATCTCTTCATGATCGTCATCATTTGCTGGATTACTCTATGTGTTAGTATATATTTGCTTATTTAATCCTTAAGAAAACTTAGTAAGTCAAGTTTTATTGTCAATATTTATGAATAATAACAGTGCCTCACCTGTGGTCTCAAATCTTATAGAACTAGGTCAAGGATATGGAACCAGCTTTTTTTTTTCTTTGAAACCAGCTTTGTCTGTATCTAAAGCCCACGCTCTTAATAATAAAATCAACAGGAAGCATTTATGCAGCAAAGCACTTACTATGGGCCAGGTACTGATTCAAGCGCTTTAGAATAGGTATATTCCCTCACTTAAGGTGTATATGTTCCCACTAAAAGAATTATACCTAGAACATATTCACAGCTTTGTAAATTCTCAGTGTGTATCAATCATAAAATAGAATAATGTTTTAAACACAGTACCCCACCACAAAGGTTAGGTTATACAGTGAATCGCACAGTAAGCTGAAATCTCCTAATGGGTACTCGTCCACGTCTTTAACATGGACCAACGTTGCCATCTGTTCCTCCTACGATTGCCCACGTTTCACTGGCTCCCTTCCGTGCAGTGCTCTGAGTCAGACACATACACACTGGAAACAAGCTGTGCGTGTTCCACTTTCGTCGTTTGCAGCCCAGTACAGGAAACATAAGCAATCAACTGATACGTTTGAAGTTTGTTTTTGTTTTCTTGCAGTGACTCTAGGTCCGGAAGAAGAAAGGTAAGAATGTGAGGGTCTGTCTCCACCACTGTCAACACATGGCGCCCACCTCGCTAATCCTATCCCATCTCCTCTGTGTGCAGACGGGATTGAAGACACCTGCTCACACTCACCACACATCAAATTATAAACTTCAATATTTTCAAAGCTGTCAACTTCAACGCCGTGCTTGAATCCAGGTCCGTAGCCGATAAAAAGGGCCTAGATCCAAAAAGTAGCAGTTTTTCAGAATAATATTGCAGCCATGTACCTAGTTGTTTAAAAATGAGGCTGTGCACACTGTGTGGGTACACACACACACACACACACACACACACACATTTACACTTTTTATACTGAGATAAGGAAGAACTGCTCCACCCAATGAATTTAGGTTATTATTGAATCCAATTACAGCTATGGTCTAAAGGGAACCCAGTGTCTTTTTCTTAGCTTTACAACAATTCTTTAGACAATCACAAGAGAATGGATGATAAAATCTTTGTGCCTTAATGAAATGGGATATAGTTTCACATTGTTCACTTCCCACAGTTCCTGTAAGAGGGGGGGTTGTCAAATTAAAATATGACTATGAATATATCTTGAAAATGTTAAAAAGCAATATAGATCTATTATCTTCTTTCAGAACATAAATATGTCTCTTCTCACCTGCTAAGTCCCTGGCTTTCTTATGGGTGCAAAAATCAGTGTAAAATGACTAATAACAATGCACTGAGGACACCAGTTGCTGTTGAGCTGATGCCTGCTCACAGCACCGCTGGAGAACAGACAGGACTGACCCCGCGGGCTTCCCCGGATGCAAATCTTTCTAGAAACAGCCAGTCTCGTCTTTCCCTGCAGAGTGGCTGGGGTCTTTGTACTGCTGACCTTAGCAGCTGACTGGATTAACCACTGTGCCACCAAGTTTCTTTGCTCAGGAAACAGAGGAGTATAAAATTGAATAAAAATTCTATTAATTTAGTTTGGAGGTTGAGGTCCTCCATCCATATTGAACTTGTTTTTATGCATGGTTATGTGGAATGGATTGTTTCATTTTTCTCCATATGGATATCCAATTTTCTTAGTACCATTTATTGAAGAGACTTTTTTTCCCTCATCATATGAACTTGCATCTTGGTCAAAAATCAGCTAACCATAGCACTGTAGGCATACTTGTATTCTATTTTATTCTCAATTCTATTCTCTTTTGTCTATATCTATTGTTATACCCAGACCAAGATACCCTGACTACTATAGCTGTACTGGCCGCTGTACTGGCCATTGTACTGGCCGCTGCACTGGCCGTTGTACTGGCTGTTGGTGTTAGGTACCATACTCTATGAAGGTATGTGCTTCACTCAAGATATTTAATCATAGTCTGCATTTTTCCGTCTAAAACTTTACACAGGCTTTTTTTAAGATAGCTTTAAAATAAAATATGCTTACTCACTTGCATATTTGAAAATAAGTTATCAGAGCCATGAAATCCATTTCCACAATATTTCCCCTCGTATGGATTCCTAATTTTAACACATATCAATGAATAATGTAAAGTTCACTCAGAAAACATCATTGATAAGCCTAACACAATAGATACAAGTAAAGCATACAAAAAATATTTTGTTAAGCAAATAAACTACTTTTGAAAATTATTCAGAGTTCACTTCTGCATTTATTTATTAGACAAGTAAATTATCAGACAGCCACATAGTACAGAGGGGAAACTACAGCTGATATTGTAGAGCTTATATCGTGCTACAGAGGCAGACCTGGTTTTAAGCTCTGGGACTGGTTAGCAGCTGTTAGTTCAATTATTAGACATGGAGATAAATTAAGGATTTGCTTTTGGTTGTAATTTTGTCATGTGGATTGGTGTAACTCAGAGACTACGTTCTTGGAACATAGTAGAGCGAGCGTCTCAACATAGTCCTTCTCCATTGAAGAGGAAGGACTGCTCCCTCTCATTTATTCTGCTTCCACACGCGGCAGGAAATGCAGTTCCGACAGAAGTGCAGCTCTGCTGATTGAATTCTGGTTCACAGTTTGGTTTTTGCTTCCTGAGGACATTTATTATAATATCCCTTCTGGCAACCATCAAAAGAGTTCATGATCAGGTTGTGAGATAGTAACACTATTAACCCCCTAGATAATTCATCAACCCCCAGTTGATTGATAGATTGTATACGGAGAATTTTAAATTCTATAGAGTGAAGATAACTGTTCATTATTATAAAGTGAAGTACTTTTGCCAGTTATTTGATAGACTTTTAAAGTCTTATTTTGAAAGTATTGAGACACGTTTATCATGTGCAGAAGAGATAAAAATGACACATGGAAGCTAATAAATAAGCAGCATAAGGGGTAAAAAAATCACTACTTATGTGGTGGGACAAGGCCTGGTTCTCATCTGAGGGTGACCCTCTCCTGTGTCTCTGGACCCATGTCTGAAGACACTCTGGGTTGTCACATATGGGATCGGGTAGAGCCTACCAAATATCCCACCATGACAGGGCAGTCCCCCTGACAAGAGTCGTCTGGCCACAAATATAATGGAGCTAGGATTGGGAAACTCCGGGCTAGAGCAAAGAGAATCCTATTTGTGCAGGTTTCCCATGTCTAGGAAGAGTCCAGCCATTACCATGAATTACTAAACTATCAGGCCACATTTACATAGAAGTTTGTCAGAACTTACAATGCAAGCTGCCACTGAGGATCCAAATAAAACGTCAAAGGCTCAATTCGGTCATTTTTGGCAAAGTGCAAACGCTTGGGTAAGAAGTGTTTTAAGTAAGGTTTAAAATGCTGGTTTGGTTCCAGGCACTGAAATTGTGAAAAACAAAGAAAAGAAATAATTCTAGGAAACTCTTCAGAAAAATGTCCGTGGTTTTCTAGAGTGAAGACTTCTGCCTTACAGACATGTCATTAGCATGTACAATAAGTCACAGATGCAAAAATAACTAGAAGTTCTTACTCTTCCCGCAGTGCTCAACTTGAATTTTACAACGGGATACAATGTTTTTAGTTAACTAATAATTCCTTACAGTGAATTACATGATGGTGACTCATAAAGTTCATGAAAAATGTAATTTAAAACCGGTATTTTTTCAAGAAGATTTTGAGGTACCCTTGTATTCAAGTTGTTGATGATTCTACTTTCAAATATCAATATTAGTAAAATTTTAAGAGTTTTATTCAATAGATAAAATAGTGGCGAAACAGGGAGGGTAAAGGGAGAGTGGGTAGGAAAGAGGGAACCGATTACAAGGAACTGTGTGTGACCTCCTCCCTGGGGGACAGACAACCAAAAACTGGGTGAAGGGAGACGTCGGACAGGGCAAGATATGACAAAATACCCATTTATAAACTATCAAGGGCTCATGAGGGAGGGGGGAGCAGGGAGGGAGGGGAAAAATGAGGACCTAATGTCGGGGGTTTAAGTGGAGAGAAAATGTTTTGAGAATGATGTACAAATGCGCTTTACGCAATTGATGTGTGTATGGATTGGGATAACAGTTGTATGAGCCCCTAATAAAATGTTTAAATAAATAAAATATATCAAGTGAAAACAAGGTGGTTTTCACTTGCAGGTAACACAGCATTATGACAAAAATCTAATTTTAAAAAACAGACATGAAAAAGCAAACGCTGGGAGGAAATACACCAAAATGCTCACAATACATATGACACCTCTATACATTTTTCTTTTATTTTTCAGAAAGTATCCTTTATGCATTATAAATGTTATAAGGCCAATAAGTAAATTATTTTTCAGACATAACAATAAAGATCTTTAAGAGCCAGAAAGCATTTAAATGTTATCCCAGATACTCAAAAATTCTAGTCCTACAATCCCAAGAACAAATATCCAAGAATTATTTTCCTAAATACATGTGCTATACAAAACTAACAATAATTAGATAATGGCAAAATAAGAATACTCACAGAAAGATTTCTTGCAATGCCTTCATAATTGACTGAAACATAAGAACAAACAAAGAATCAAGGGTTCATGGTATGCTATTATTAGAAATTAATACCAAAGCAGATTTCAAACAGCTTACGCAGTCCTTATATGGAAAGGAATGAAACCATCTTCGACGGTTGCCCGTGCTGCCCATGAAATCCTGTCATGTTGCTCAATGAAAGGCAAGCTACAGAACATCCGGCGGTCCATCCACCTGTGAATTCATTTATCGGTCTGGCCACGTAGCCATTCATCGGATTCTCTGCCAATCCATCTATCCAAAGATTTACAGACCTATTTATCTATCTATTTATCTGATCTAGTATAATTGCAATGTATAAAACTGTTTTCTTTAAAAACAAACAAACGTGTCTTGAGTCTGCATAGAAAGCACCTGGAAAGAAACATTCACAGCGTTTCTCTAGAGAAGGGAGCTGAGCTGGGACGCGAGGGTACTTAAGAAAGGAAAGCTTTCCCTTTTGTACCTGTATACTTCAGTATTTAGGGATAGGTTCCGAATTTCTAAATATCAAGACTACATAGACCGGAACTTAAAAATAAGGGCAAGGGGAGTAGTGTTGAAACTAAACTTGCATAGCAAGCCCACAGTATACTGTGTGATGCAGATCAGTAACAATTTTGTGACTTAGCAATCTTCAGCCACATTTTTCATAAATTTGAGAAAATTGCCAAGATAAAAGAATATGCTACAAACACACACACCGAGTGTGGAGGTGAGGCTTCAGAGAGTCCATTGAAAAATGGAACTCAAAGATATTGGCACTTTTCCATGAGCTCTTTGAAGCCCATATATAAATAATGTATGGTAATAAATAGATAATAATGTTGTGTGGTGTGTGTGTGTGTTTTGCTTACATTTGAAAAACCTCACGTCCTAATTAAGATGTCCTGGGGTTGTTAAGTGCTCGTCTGCTGACTGAAAGGTCATCGGTTAGAAGACACCAGCCTCCATGAGACAAAGATCAGGCAGCTTACTTCTGTGAAGACTGATAGCCTTGGAAGTCCCATGGAGTATTCTGTCCTAAAGGGTCGCTATGAGTTGCCATCAGTTCCATGGCAAGGGGTTTGCTTTTTTATTTGGGTGCCCTCAGCTCAGGCACCCCCTTGCCTCCTTCACTTGTACTGTAGGAGCTTACGCAATTGCATCCTGAACCTCACTGGGGACGGACACTGCCTAAGTCTCTTTATTTTTAGCTGATTTTATAGTAATCATGCACTTCCTTCATAACTTTTTTGAAAACCCTAATTAGATCTTGTCATGGTGCCTATGAAACCACTGCTTTGGTCACCATGTTAGCGTTATTTGCCCAACCATTTTTCTACAAGAAGGGCCTCTCTCTCTCCTTATGACTATCCAAAAGCATTTACTCAAATAGAGCACCACATTGCCCAAACCTAACCATTGCGTATGTGTGTGTTACATATGTTTATATATATATATATATGTATATGTATATAGTTAAACATAAAGTCTCTTTATGTTTCAACATTCATTGTAACAAAAAAGATAAAGTAGGTTTACCTTAAAGTTTCTGAAAGTTATAAAGGGTGATATTCAAAAAGTGGTGAGACTACCATGACTCGAATTCGACCTTGCAAGTCTGGCTAGACCAGAGGATGTACACT
>NW_022107431.1:65105445-65140983 GCF_000313985.2 Echinops telfairi | reverse complement strand
CCTTACAACCCTTATCACAATCCATACATTCATCCATTGTGTCAAGCACATTTGTACATATGTTGCTGTAAGTATTTTCTTTCTACTAGAGCCCTTGACGTAAGCTCCCCATACCCCCCCCCATGAACTCTTGATAAATCTTAAATAATTATTTTCATATCTTACATTGTCCGCCGTCTCCCTTCACCCACAGTTCTGCAGTGTGCCCCTGTGGGAAGGGGGGCAGTCTGCATTCTTATTGGGGCTTATTTTGGAATGGCTTCAGGAAGTCATTTCTTTGGACAAGAATCAGTTGCTTCTACAACCAGTAATCTCTGCCAGCAGTCCTTCTCCTGAGAGAACATTGTTCTAAAACGGCTGCACATTATCTTAAAGGAGGCTCCTCAACTACTTAAGGGTGATTAAAACACAGATGAAGTGTCTCAGACTTTTCTCCTAGTACAAGTAAGCCAGAACCCTGCAAGTAAAGAATGCAGGAAACCAAAACATTCTACAAGGTTATCGAAGATGAGGCTGAGCCACAAACAACAACAAGACAGATACATGGTTTAACTTGTATCTAAGCCCATCAATCTCCTTGGATGCCATGACTTGCGCTGAAGAATTAATCACGAAGAGGATGCTAAACAGAATCGATTCCTTCTAGTTCAGCTATAATGACTTAGAGGAATGTATTCTGAATGCAATCCCATTTAAGTTAGCATAGAGATCTACTTACATGAATAGTATTTATCTGGGACATCAGAGGGCCTCAATCGAGCCGCCGGTCCATAGACGACTTTAATATTTTTAACATTCCCCAAATATTTATTCAGATATATGTATTTCTTACAACTTCCTTGTTCCATACCTAGAGGAAAATAATCCCCAAAACATGTTACAACTTTAACTTAAAAATTTAACAGATAGAGCAGAATACTTCAACTTTCAAATATAAAGCACTAGCCTTGGGTCTAGCACTTGTGTCAGAGAGTGCCTATTAAGTCAGACACTGAATTCACCTAGATCCACAGCTCGATCTTTTTCAAGATGTGTTCCTTTTCTCTCACTTAAAAGTAATTTCCTGTTGCTTCTTGTTTATACGTTATAATGTATAATGAGTGAAGTGGAATGCATTATGAGAGTTTTAGACTAACGCAGCACCCCAAAGACTGAGTATTTCTCCCAAATCACCTAGAAAATTAACTAGGCGCTGGTGGTGTAGTGGTTATACATTGGACTGCTAACTGCAAGGTTAGCAGTTCAAAAGCAGCAGGCACCCCAAAGGAGAAAGCTGGCTTTCTACTTTCATACAGAGTTACGCTCTCAGAACTCAGGGGGCATTCTACGATGCCCTCTATGGTCGCTGGGAGTCAGGATCGACTCAGTGGCAGTGAGTTTGTGTTCCTCTCACTCCAGGAGTAGAGCTTCTTTGGACTACGACCTTTTTTAGGGATTCTTTCCCCTGGAAATAGCTATCAGTAATTATTTCTAAAGGAGACCCCAACAGCAAATAAACCAAATCAGAACCTGTTTTCTACTTTCTTCTATACACACAGCACAGAAGATCACAGTAAGTGAAAAACGGAAATGCAGTATCCTCAAAATTATTATGTCCTGCCGTTGGAGTCAGCGCTATCATTCAACAAGAGAGTGACGAGGTGCATATGGCCCTAAAATTACCAGAGGAGATCTATTAAAACTTAATATTGAAAATCGGTGAATTACCACCCAAACTACTGGTGTACGCCTTCCTCAGAGAAGAAGATAAGGTGCATTGTACTTGGTAAACTTGTCAGTAAATTGTTACATTGGCACTTTACAGTTTATCTAATTTTTCCTAGTGGCTCCGAAATAAATTTTTCTAGAGTGTAAATTGGTTTCATTTAAGGTCATAAATAAATTATGTTCAATATGATTCCTTTGTATCCCAAACCATGAACTACACCATTCAGAGGAGGAAATGAAACAATCATCAAGGAAACCTTTATCTTTTCGGTATACCAAAAGATACCACTTAGCCAGACAGATAAAGAACGTCAATCCCGATTACCATGATCCGAAATGAGAATGAGATTCAGGCATCTGTGTAAGTCCAGCTCCTTGAGGCCATCCATCAGCATGCCGACCATACTGTCAACCCTCTGCAATGCTCTGATGACCTGGGAAACGGAAGTAAGCTCGTGTGATGCTTTCCATACTAACGGCAATTTCTATGTAACGTTATCTGTTAAAAGAAACATACTTCAGTGGTGCAGCTACGACGGCGAACTTACATTGGGCTCAGCCAGGTCAGTTAAGACATAAGGGGCATGAGAGAACTGACGATCATTAAACGTGATTGGGGGCTTTATTGGTAGATGCCTTCAAGCCAGTTCCAACTCGCGGGATCCCTACATGCCACGGTAGTAAACACTGCTCCGCCCTGTGCTAGCTGCACAATTGTCCTGCTCGGGAGCATCGCTTCTGCCACCGAATCAATCCGTCTTGCTGAGAGTCCGCCTCTTCTCTGACTGCCCTTCAACTGTCCAAAGCATTCAGGTCCTTTTGGAATGACCCATGTCTGCCCCTGCGAAATCTTCACCCGCAGCATGGCCCGAGTTTGTCTGGTCAGCTCTCCCAGCTCCGAATGCTACTTCTTTCATCAGACTCAATTATGATAACTATTTTAAATGTTCACTGGGAAACGACACTGCTCTCTGATTTTCAAAAGTATTAAAATGCTCATGAAGTGCCTTTGCTGTTTCAATGTATTTAAGTTTTCAAGTTATGACTCCTATAAATACGATCAAAAGCCTCCTTACAAACGGCATGCAGTCCATACACAGTTATCGCAAGGGCAGAGAAAGCATATGGTTTGTCCAAGTGCTTTCTGGCACTTATGTTTTCCTCGCTCCATTCAAAACCACCTGGGCGGTTTTGCTTTAACATGCCAAACCTGTTTCATCTTCAGTCCCAGTCACGGGAGCACACTGAAATCGGAGACACGTTCTTTCATTATGGTCTCAAAGAAATCCAAGCAAATGAACTGGAATCTGTCTATGTCAAGACAAGCTGAGTGTTGATGTGCCAATAACCTGAGAGTTTAAGAACGTTTACAAGATGATGGATATTATTTGAAAAGTCACTGGCTCAAACTTGAATAAAGATGAGTCAGAAATCATGGAAAGTCTTTAGTGACTTAGAAAAGGCAGGGCAGGTTTTTAGACATTGATGGTGTGATATCAAACAATAAAAGGAAAAGCTACAAAAGCGGGTGAACCAAAATGGCAAAAAATGTCGAAACTGTGGAGTAAACGGTGGAATGTTAAGAACACGTAAATTCAAAGGCATGCAGGTCCAGCCGGGCAGTGTTCCCTTCTGTTGTGCATCAGGTTGCTAGAGGTCGGAATGACTCGATGGCACCTACCAGCAGCAGCAGCAGGTCCAGAACATCAAAAGAGGGCAAAGAAACTGCCTCAGCAACGTTAGGCTCAGAGGGTGGAACACAGTCCTGCCGTGTCTTACTGTTTCAGTTCTCAGCAGCAGCGGGTAACATTGCTCCTCAAGAGGAACAGTAGAAATCAGGGGTACCCAACTGACCTACACATACTTCTTAAATGTATGAGACTTTAATCCATTGCCACCAAAGCCATTCCAGCTCAGAAAAACCGCAGTGTGGATAGAAAACTACAAAAACCAATCAATAAAACGTCCCCTTTGACTGATGAAAGCACGGCCACACTGTTGGCTGGCCCCACGTCTTGGCTATCCCGCCTCTAAGAAAGACGGTTTCTTCTCAAAGAACAGAAGCAAATCAACAGCACAACAGGGTGATGAACTACATTGGACTTGTGGGAAATGGATTCTGATGGAAAAATACAAAGGGTATAAATAAGTAACTTTTCTCTCTCCATTTTCTTTTACTTGAGCTCTTGTAACTTAGTAGTTAAGCCTTTGGGTGGCTAACCAAAAGGCTGGTGGTTCAAATCCATTCTCAAAAGAAGAAATAGATGGCAATCTGCTTCTGTAAACATTACAGCGTCGGAAACCCCAGGGGACAATTCTACTTCGTCTAAAAGGGTTATTATGACTCAGAATCAACTTGACGGCAATGCATTTTGTGCACTTCAGTGAGAAAAATGAGCACGCTTTTTCTGTTGCCTTTTCCTGTTCGTGGCTGTCCTGTTAAAGTGACTGTCCAGACGGCTCCAACACATGACCACTTTATCTGCAATGGGACAAAATATTGCACCATCTTCATGGTCTTCAAGATGTCTGAGCCCCTTGATGGGCCTAGTGGGTCACCCTCTCTCGTGTCCTTTGAGCACAATTAATACTTGCAAAACACGGCCCCGAGGTGTCAGGCTCAGGCTGAGAACTCATGCTAAAGGAGGCTGGAAACCCGCACCTCTCCCAGCTTGGGATACATGAGAATATGATACATGAGAATATGATAATAGGAACTTAGAGGTGAAACTAATGAGAAAGGGTGTCTTTTTTTTTAGAACATGTCGTGGTCTTATAATCACATTGGCTTGAAAGACACTCAAGACTAAAGACAACCAAACAAGGATCCTGAGATTAGGGTCCCGGGCAATATCTCTTCTCCTTCTCATTTTAACCAAGAACATTCACAAAACTTGACTTACAACTTCTTTTGTTATCTTAGATCAGAGGTAAAATGTGAGTTAGCCTGCTTAGAAAGAAGGGAAAGAAGGGAAGTCATTTTCTGTTCTGATACTGCATGTGTTCTGACATCAAAGAATACAACAAAAACTATGGCACAAGAAACCAGAAAGCGGTGTCTATTGTTCTAAAACACTGTACAAATAACAGTTAAAGATTTGGCTGAACTCCTGAAGGAACATCAGGTCAAACAAGATCTTATACCGAGAATAGCACTCTATGAATGGCTTCCTTGTCTTGAGTTTCCTAGTAACTACTTGGTAAAACAACAAGTATTTGAACTTCTTTATGGTTTTTAAAATCTTCAGTTTTTGATGCAAAGCTCTGTCATGTGGTCTCATATGATGAGAGATATAGATCCTAAAAAGACGTCAGACAAAGATGTTTCTTCTATTCAACACATTACCCTATATCTTCAGAGAAATTTGGAGTCTCAACCATTACAAAATTCCCCAAAACAATCTGTATTTTAGGCTAAAGTACAAAGATATGGCATGGATAAATAGAGTCAGAATAAGATACAGAATATAGAAACAGAATTATCAAAAAGTATTTCATTTGTAAGCTGAGGCAGAAGACTATAGAGTAGATATGATGTAAAGAATAAGATAGAAAACAGTTTAATTCATTGTCAGTTCAATTTAGCAATGTAGAAAGTGGGAGAAAAACAGTCTCCTAACCCTAATTTTAATTAAGTACATCCTTTGTTTTAGTAAAAGTGTGGTAAACACTCTCCCCAGAAATCATGGAATCTTTTTTTTAAATTAGGGACTCATACAACTCTTATCACAATCCATACATAAATCAATTGTAAAGCACATTTGTACATTCATTGCCCTCATCATTCTCAAAACATTTGCTCTCTACCTAAGCAAATCATGGAATCTTATGTAATGGTCCAGATACCCGCTTCAAAGCCAGATGTAGTTAAATGATAGGATGTTTAATCTCATAATCACTTATAAAAATGTACTTACTTCACTGCTGACGGGTCCATACGAATGACCTGAAGAATCTGGTTCTTCTAAATACAGAGTGTAAAAGTGTGGTCTAAATCAAACAGTATCAAAATGTAATATTTTACGAACACAGTGAAAACCAGAATGGAAAGAATTCAACAATTGACAGCAATTAAAATTTTGACAATACTGTGGTAACATTTCTAAACTTGCTAGAAAATAATTTACAGGTTTGGAAGTCTTCCAAAGGTCACTGTAATAAGTTCATAAAAGAGTTCATTTGGACATAAAATACCATAGCCCATATGCAAGCTATTTTGTAGTCGATTTTAAGATATCCTGTCATCTCTATCAGACCAAGGAATATAAAAACGAATCATGTACATACCTTTCATCTTTAGGAAGCTGCAGCCACTTAAGAACAGCTAAAATCCGTTCTTCAAATGGCACTGAGCTACAACCAATGACAAAAGGGGTCAGATCTGTGGCAAGGGGTGCTTGCATTGGACATAAACATGCTTTGTTTCTGACAACCGGATTAAGAGACACTAAAACAGTTCAGGGAGTCAACTGTAATGAAGCCCTCTAACATTCTTATTTTCACAATTGTTTCTTATCCTAAAGGTAAAATAAGTTACGTTTCACACAAAA
Organism: Echinops telfairi; assembly: GCF_000313985.2. Taxonomy (NCBI): domain Eukaryota; kingdom Metazoa; phylum Chordata; class Mammalia; order Afrosoricida; family Tenrecidae; genus Echinops; species Echinops telfairi. The sequence goes on along the minus strand of NW_022107431.1, from coordinate 65,134,726 downwards.
GTTCTAAGACATTTTTTAAAATGCTCCCTGTACTTCAGGAGATAAAGTACCTGAGAATCTCAATGACGTACCACAGGAGAAACCCATGTGTTAATACTTCCACAGGGGAAACCTCATGAAGGTCTCACTCACTGATGACAGATCTCATTTAGTGTCCAGGGAATGAGACAGAGATATTGTACTCTGTTCAAATGAACTATTAAGATTAAAATAATAGCAGAAGATTGCCATATGCATGGATTGTCCAGGAGTTGTGGTCTTTTATGTTTACTCCAAATATACCATTGGGAGAGAAATTATTTTTCCACAAAAATTCCCTAAGTAAAATAAATAATAATAAGTATTTTGTAGTTCTATTAAAATTTAGTCAAAGGAAGTCTACCACAACAAACTGTGTGTGTGTGTACATGTCTTTTTCACACAATACCTCATGGATTTTAAATCTCACAGGCGTGCTATTATTCTTATCAGTTTCTAATATGAGAAAGCAAAAATTGTACAATAATTTGTAAATGCAAACATAGATTATTCATAGTTCCATTAAATAATGTTTCCAGGGACCTAACTCTCCCCTTTAATATTTTTACCTTCTCTTTCTCTTGGTTTGTGTTTTGGTTTTGGTTTTTGCCTGAAGTTAGGCCTCCATCCGCAATCCTCTCCTTCACCATGATCTCACTCTTTATTCCTGCCCCAAGACCTGAACAAAAGCCTGACCAGATTGCCAGAGCTTTCTGGAAATCCTCTAGATCAATTTACAATTTATCTAAAGGCCTTTCAGTTCTTATTCTGATAGTTCTCACTTTTCAGCTAGTCTATTTGAGTCCTAGATCTTGGCACTTGATATAAAGGAGAAGGTGAGATGCAGGCTATGGAGGAGAGTGGAAGCTCACAATACATACATTCGCAGGGTCTACCCGGGGAATGAGCCCCCAGTGATTTCCCTCTGACCATAACTGAGGGAGGAGAATGACCTGGAGATCAGACAGAGAGCATGACAGAGATGACTACAGGAGATTAAACTGATACCTCTGGCTTGGATGGTTAAAAAGAAAAAGCAGTTCCTTAGTACTGCTCCTCTTGAAGAAAAGACATCCAAACATACCCATTGTACATTTTGTAGATGTCTGGGAGAACTCCACGGATTTTCACGTCTGATCCTGGCCAAAAGAATGTCCCAGATTTGAGGCCCTGATACTTAGCGGTGAGCCAAATCTGGGGAAGACAATGAAGGAGAGTTAGTAAGTCAGACAGACAGTCAGTCATCTCTTAGGAAAATATGTGTTCATCCAACATCAATATACGCGCCTCTTAGGTGGCAATCTTTTTAATGCTAATAAGTGCCTGCAGTTAGACTATAATAATCACATCAAAGGGAATGATAATGAGTCTCTGAAGAGCAGCAAAGAAATTAAGTAACCAGAGATCAAAGTCACCTGAAAAGGATGAACATAAGTTGGCACCCCCATAGCTTCTGGGGGTCTGCCACTCATTAACGGGTTTCTTGGAAAGAAGGGAAATTCACAAATATACGTCCCTTTAATTAATTGGTGTTTTCACATCGGTAACTAACATGAATTAAGCCCTTATTATTGCATTTTAATGTGGTATAAATGATTTTTCTAAGTGTCTGACATTATTAATTTACATAATCATTAGAGTGACCTTCAGCTCACTGCCATCGAGTCAGTGCTGACTCAGACAGACCCTTATTGAATAAGGTACAACTTCCCTGAGAGTTTCCGAGACTGTAACTGTTTACCGGAGTAGAAAGCCCGTCTTTCTCCAGCGGTGCTGCTGGCAGTTTTGAACTGCTGACTTTGGGATTGCAGCCCAACAAGTACCCACTACACCAAGAGGTAGTTATCAGTATGATCTATCATGCAGATGTGAGAAAACTGAGGCACAGGAAGAAGAATTTGATCATTCACACAGCCCTAAATGTCAGGAATTGAAGTTTGAATCTATTTCCTGTAATCTTAACCATTAAGTTTTTGTTCTGTTTTTCATCCTAAAATGAATATCAATACTATCCCTTTATAAACCACTGTGTATATATTTTTTTAAAAATCACATCTAAATCAGATTAAGAGAGAACATTCTGAGCTAACATTCACAAATGAAGCGGCTTATTTCCTCCAGCAACAAATTAGCCTTGCGTAGCCTAAGCCTATTCCCTAGACCAGTGCTATATGCCACTGGCACACAGGGGAGCCGAGCAGAAGGAGAAGGGCTCAGCATGACCCCACCCCGCTCTGAAATGAACTGCTCTCCTTATCACAACTCGCTCTCAGAATCATCAGCATTCACCTTCCGTCGACCAAGGGACAGCCACAGACAGAACGTGAAATGGGTTATTAAAAGCTCCAGGACATGTGGTCATTGACTTTGATGACAATAATAAAAGAACTCATTTTAATAGTTGAAACAAACAAACAACAACTCACAGGCTCTCCTTTGTACCACTCAGGATTAAATTTCTGTTTACTCTTAAGTGAAAAGGAAGCGTTCATTTTGGGATCATACATTTTGTTGTCAATTATGCCATGAGATTCTGGATAAAGTCCCTAGAAGATTAAAAAAAAAAATGCAGGTTTTTAGGTAAGTTATGAACTTTTCTACTGTCGTCACCGAATAAAGCCATCAAAGAGAAATGAATAACTGCAGCTATGAGGATTTCTAATAAAGTTTAAGGAGGGAAGAACAAAGAATGCCGTTGAAATACAAACCCTCAACAGACTGGGTAGTGTTTGTGTTTAAAATGTGTGTGATCGGAGAAAATAAAGAGGTAATGGCATGGATGAATGTCTATATAAATAGGCAGCCTCCCCAAAAATATTCACCTTTTTGCATTGCTGGATGTAATCGTTTTATTCTTTTTTTTTTTGGCAAAGCAAACAGCTATTGCTTGGGTCTAAGAATAGTTTAGTGCCATAATAAGTACAATCTAAAGCACTAATTTTCTGGCTTCAGCTCTAAGGCTTAATGAAGTCTACTATTTTTCCAAATACAAATTAAATCTGGGAACTGTGATTTAAACCCAAACAGGGCTGTAACCTTTTGTGCAGTCAGACAAAGTGGCTTGCTTCAAATGACTGAAAACAATGAGCTGAGAGCACGTGACTGTGGAGCAGTGGGGTTTTTTTTGGCTCAAATAAACAATCCAGCAATTGAGAAAAATCAAGACCTAAGAATCAGACATTCTTAAAATCAGGGCAAAACCTAGAGGTCATTTGAGGGTCGTTCGTCACTTGCTTTTAAAATGGAGAAAACTGAGATGCAGGTCAGTGACTTGCCAAGGTCACGGCTAGTGAGCAGGAGATCATGAGACAGGGTCGAGGTGTCCTCATGGAAGTGCCCTTGGGAAAGGAAGTGGGTTGGTCTGGTGCTCTGACCTGAAGTATGTAACATCTGCATCTCCCCCCTTAGGAGTATGTTGTGTTATTACTTGCCAACAACAAATGGTGGCTGCATGTGGGCAGAGTAAAATTGCACCATGGGCTTAAGGCTGTGACCTTTCAAAGGCAGACCAGTAAGCCTGTCTCCCAACAGGCCTGTGGTTCTGTTCAAATAGCCAGGCTTTCGGCTAGGAGTGACGCACATAACCACTGGCATTCCCTAGGGACTCTGTTAGGTACAAAGGACAGTTCAAATACAACTTACGGTGACAATGCTGTAGTGATTGGGAAACGTTTTGGTTGGATACACTGGTCTCATGTTTTTAGTGTATGTGCCACAGTTTTCTAGGAAGGAAGAAAAAAAGACGGCTATTAAATATATCTGAGAATCTGTTAACCCCTTTAGGTTCAGTACCATGGCAGTCTAAATCTTAGAAAAGGATGTATTAGCCCAGGGTGGATTTATCACTGTATAAAAATTGAAGATTAATTATAAAGCAACATTATAGTTTCAAATTCAGTATTAAAGAGCTCATTGTCAATCACAGTAATATTTAACAAAATAATTAAACCAATTAACTTATCACCTCATATTAAACATAATATTAAGTTCAAGAAGGATAAGCTATAAAAACAAAGTTTGGTAGACACCTTTTGATATTATTCGGTGGTTGCAAACCTGTTACAAGAGGTATTTTAAAAACAACACAAAGCCCTGTATTCATGGGAAAATCACAGGGTGAAGCGGAAGCTGGGGTGATAATCTTCCAGTCCACAGATCAAGAACCAGCTACACCTGAGCAAACGCATCACTGTTTCAAAGACAAGAGAAGAGGCAGCTTTGAGTTTCGTTTAGAGAAAGTTCAGAACACAGACTGTTCTGTTGGCCTGCTGACATAGTACTGCCTCTACGACTTGAGGACGGTGTGCATAACGAAAGATCCCAGCAATTCAGTATGTCAAGGTCTGTTGCTGCTACTGTTGCTTGCTTTGAAGCCACTCCACTGAGAGACAAAGGCATGGCATTGCTGAAAGACCATGGCGATAGCCACCTCCTGATAGCAAAGACCTGTTTACACACATTTTTGTTTGGAATAAACCCTTGTATGTATAAACTTTGTTACTTATCCTTGTATGTGTGGTAGATGTGTATGTTTGTGTGTACATAAAAATCCTCAATTGGACCAATACACAGCATCATGACACAGCGATAATGCTGAAGTTGTCAAGGTTTTCATTTTAATTAGATCCATCAATGCATATGAAAGCAGCAGCCAGGAAATCAAACGATGTCTTATCTTAGACAAATTCGCTGCATAAGGCCTTTTTAAAGTTTTAAAAAACAAGGATGCCACTTTGAGGATTTGTGTTTGACCCAGCCATGGTATTTTCACTCGCCTGATATTCATGTGATATCTGGACAAGAGTAAAGGAGATTGAAAAAGAATTGGTGCCTTTGAGTTGTGGTAGTGCCAAAGAATATTACGAGTCCATGAATTGTCAGAAGAATGAACAAATTATGTTTGGGAAGAAGTACAGCCAGAAAACTGTTTAGAAGTGAAGTTTTGAAACTCAGTCTCAGTGGGGGAGTGTGGAAAGGAGACCCAAAGCTCATTTGTAGGCCACTGGAGATCCCCTTGCAAAGGGGTCTCTGGGAGGAGACCAGCCAGTCAGGGTGCGATGTAGCAACCATGAAAAATACAACTTTCCTCTAGTTCCTAAATGCTTCCCCCCACCCCCACACACACACCCACTATTCTGATCCCAATTCTACCTTGCAAGTCTGGCTAGACCAGAGGATGTACATTAGTACAGATAGGAACTGGAAACACAGGGAATCCAGGGCGGATGATCCCTTCAGGACCAGTGGTGTGAGTGGCGATACTGGGAGCGTAGAGGGAGGGTGGGTTGGAACGGGGGAACCGATTACAAGGATCTACATGTGACTTCCTCCCTGGGGGATGGACAACAGAAAAGTGGGTGAAGGGAGATGCCAGACAGGGCAAGATATGTCAAAATAATAATTTATAAATGATCAAGGGTTCATGAGAGTGGGGAGCGGGGAGGGAAGGGGGCAAAAAGGAGGACCTGATGCCAGGGGCTTAAGTGGAGAGCAAATGTTTTGAGAATGATGAGGGCAATGAATGTACAAATGTGCTTTACACAATTGATGTATGTATGGATTGTGATCAGAGTCGTATGAGCCCCTAATGAAATTATTTTAAAAAAATAAGAATGTAAGAGGTCGGAGAAACCAGATTAATGGAAACTTTAAAAAACAAAAAGAAAGAAAAAGAGAAAGGTCATCATGTCATGGAATAACAACAGTAGCTGAAGCAAGAGGCTCAGCGGTAACAAGTACTAAGATACTGCAAGAGTGGGCACGGTTTGTTCTGTGGTAGGTGGGCTTGCTATGAATCAGCCAATTCAATGGCATCTAAAAACAACGCATACATGAGGGGGCTTCAAAAAGTTTGTGGAAGAATTCCATTATCTTTTCGTTCCATATTCCCACAAACTTTTTGAAGCTCGCACCATGCATGTTCCAGGTGGCACAGTAGTTAAGTGCTCAACTGCTGGTAGTGCAGCAGTTTAAACCTCAGCGCCAGTAACAGTTTACAGGCTTGGGGTAGCTCTACTCTTGAATAGAGTCTCCAAGTCAGAATAAACTCAAAGGCAACAAGTTTGGCTTGACCTTCTTAAAAGTTGAGAATTATATGCTACATTCCCTAAACATTTAAAACAAACAAAAAAGGTGCATGGATTTATTTTAAGCTTGACATGTCAGAACCCACATTTCCTTAATTATGAACTTAGTAAGCCATGTTTGGTGTCATTGAGGCAAACTTTCCTCCAAATGATAACAGCATGCGGAATTCAAGCTTCCAAAGCCATTCATGTAGCTAGAAAGAACAGAACCTTACCCAGGCAAGTTCTTTGCTGCCTTTTCTTAAATATCTAAGCTAATTACTACTCAAAGCTACTTTCTTTCAGATCAAATCTGTTGTTACCAAAATAATTAAGAACAAAAATTATTAAGTTATGAAAAATATTTGGCACTTAATAAGATAACCATAGTCCTTATGTGATTTACTGAAAATGATTCTTAATATTTAAATCATATACTCAGTGCTGGCAAATACAAATTAAAAATTCTAGAAGAATACTGAAATAATTAGATTCTGTTTCTTTCATTCAGGTGCAAACACTGTAACTACTTCAGCACTTAAAGATTGATCATGAGAGCAAAATTCTATAGTTTTTACATCTATTTATGAGTTTGTCCTCTAAGGAGAATAATGATACAACTGTTATTCACAATGCCATTTGGTAAAGTGATTTAAAACTCTGGCAGCAGGAATACCAGGAGAGAAACAACAGCAAGATTCTACTAGTGCATCAATCACATAAAATAGCCATTTCATATATGCTGGGACCGAGATAAGTTGGAACACTTCTATAATAGCTAGCAAGCAAATATTCGGTGACAATTCTAGTAGTGCCATTTCAGAAATGCATTCAATTTTTTTAAATTCTACTTTTAAAATAGAATGCTTAAACAAATTAAATGAATGTTTCCAAAAGAGAAATCAAAATTGTATCCAAGAAATGAAAATCCAAATATAACTATATTATCTTTGAAGTATTTTCAAAACAGCTTCAGAGTAATTACAATATTATAGACTATTTCCTTGTCATCAAGCTCCACTACTCGCAGCAATGTCGTTTGGTAAAACAGTTAGATTTTCTCAGTACTTTTCCAAAAAGGACTGCCCTCCTAGCGTAGATCATTGAAACTATCACACTGCAATAGTAAACTCCGAAGTTACTCACTTAGTTTGCTAATAACAGGAAGAAGTCCACCCCAAGTGTGCAAATATTCTGCCCTGAAACCATCCAAAGAAAACAGGAGAGTAGGAGGCTTTTCAAACCTGGGTAATGAAGAAAGAAAAAAATACGTATCTTTTAAGAGAGAGACACAGCCAGTGAAGAGTTCCCTTTCTTTAGCACAGGACAATGACGGTTTTCCACTGAGGCGAGAACATGCTGGGAAGTGCATGAACAAGCTCAGCATACTCTGCATGAACAAGCTCAGCATACTCCTAAGGGACACTGTATTCTACATGACTTGAGGTTCAGGGGCATGCTTTTACATTTCTATATATACAATAGGTATATATTGTATTAAGCACTTATTAAGCACTCATACTGTTTTGATAATTACCATTTTGAGCACGCCTTTCCAAACGCCAGACCAATGCATTTTGCTACTAAATTGTAATGACGTTTTCCCAAGTCATAAAAAAATACATGTTAATGAGCAGCATTGTCAATATTGTTTTCATTTCCATAGATTTCTTTGAAACAACCAGTTTCTCATACCAATTGCACCAATCTAATAAATGGCATCTCATATTTCATGAATTACATATAATAATTTTCCACTTAATGTCCTTAAATTGCACCAATCTAATAAATGGCATCTCATATTTCATGAATTACATATAATAATTTTCCACTTAATGCCCTTAAATGATAGTAATATTTCAGAGAAGTCTGAGAGCGAGTTTCTAAGATCACATTTAAAAACATAAACAACAGAGAAATGATTCAAAGCTAGGATTGAAAATCCACACAGGGTTCACACACACACACTAACACAGTGCCTGTGGATGGTATGGAAATCCAAACACCGGGGGTTTAGAAGTATGACCCTGAACTCAACAAAAACAGACGGCTGTGGATAACGACGGGGCAGCAACAACACCGCCATGGTTCTGAAATCCTGCAGCTTCAAGCCCCAGCTAATCCATAGTCGGTCACTGGAAAACCATGAGCAAGTTTTATGCTGAAAAAATTCAGCAAAAGCTTTTTGCTGAGAAAACTCAGAGAAATGTTTCCTTGTAGTTATCCAGTGGCCTATGACTGCCCTACTAGCTACCAGATGTAGCTAGAAGCAGCAGACTTTCATTTGATAGCTTAAAACATGCTGTTGATCATTTAAAATATGCATGCAACTATTACCTCTCCGTGGCCTTTGCAACCAAACCTCCTCCCTATCTTACTCTGACACAAACAGAGAGCAACCTTACAAAAAGAGAGGAAACATTTACATAAACTCCACGAAGACTGCATAGCAGAGTTCCTTTGGGAGACTGCGCAGAAGCAACTGTGTATAATCTCAAGGGTCTGTATTTGTACAAAATTATTTATACTCAGTCAGCTGAGATATAAGAGCAATCCAGGTGAATATACTGGTGTAATAATTTCAACTTCTAAATCCGGATCTTCCTGACAAACGGAGGAATTGAATTTTCCACTCATGATAAAGTGCTGACCAAAAGAAAAAAAAGAATCAATGTTTAAAAGAAAAAGAAAGAATCAAAATTCGCTAAGGATGAGATTTCCAATAAGCTTCACGCTTCACAGCAATGTTCGTCTACAAGAAAAGTCATCCTGGGAAGAAGAGAGCGCCCGTCTGTCCTGCTGCGCTGGGCGTTTCCTTTGGGCTGAGCAGCTGCTGCCGCTGTTAACTATTTGCTGTTTTCTACCGAAAAGGGGCTCCCCCATCCAAACAGGCAGAGATAAAGTAGATACTCTATGCAAACGAAATTGTATACCCAAACAAAATATGCTAAAAGACAGCCTTTGAAAGTTTTATATTTTAGAAACTCGTTATTCTAAATATCCTCCTGGAGGCTAATAATTCAAATGATCTGCGCTGATGGAACAAAGGTAAACACATCTGGGGCCCCGGCGTTTCCATTCCATTCCAAACAAACTCTTGATGGCGCTTTGCAAAATGCTTGACATGTAAGAGACCGTGCACAGTACCTTAGGAGCACGAGGGAGGAGACATGAATGGTAACAATTATAGGCCATTCTCTCACAGCCAGTTTGCTTATCCGGAAAATGTTTAACAAATGAACCAAATGCCAAACAATAAAAGGTAGCTTTCACGTGCTACAAGTTCACGTCTTTACCAAAGGAAATCACAATTGGAGTAGACTCTATGGCAGTGAGTTTGGTTTGATGCTTCCTTTTTAGAAATTTAGTACTTAAATTCATGGTTTCGTGGTACTAAATACATTAGCGCTCTCTCTCGCTCTCTCTCTCTCTCCAGTAGTTTCCAGGGTAGAGAATGTACCACACCATCTCCATGCTACCACTGCAAACAAAAACCTGACTGAAAATAAAGATGAATGAATCCGGGATTGGTTCTTATTCTTATTCTCCACACGGCAAGAAACAGAAATGCTTGGTGCATCACTAGGATCTCTGAGCATCGGCTTACCCTGCTGGACACTGGGGCTCATCAAGGCTCTCACACATTTCTTCAACCCAGCTTCTCTCACCTGGTACGGTTCCAAGAAATAAGGCAAGTTGAGCACATTTCATTGTAACAATCGAGAGGCATTAAATGGGAGTCAAAAATCAAAATGTGTTAACTGATAAATGAAAAGAAACCACTGGACATGATATGGGGAAATAGAAACACCAAAGGGAGTTTTTTGTTGTTTTTGTTTTTGTTTTTTCAAAATAAGAGTTAGTAGGTATCAGGGAGAAAACGCAAAATAGAGTTAATTGACCCCGGGGTTATTAGAAGGCTAAAATACACTGCTGAACTTGTTAAGAACCAGAAGGCATCTCTTCCATTCTCAAAGTTTTCATGTTTTTAACCAAAATTGACAACCCTCCTGTTGGCTACCCTGTAAAATCTTCCGGCATTAAGTCCTTGCTGTGAGTTCCCCATCAGAGATAGGCACACCTGTCAAGGAATCCCGTAGACCTGGACAGGTCAACCTAATAACACCAGCTTATATATCCTGTGATTTTTAAAAGTAATTTCTCACCGACTATCTCAACACAGGGTGGGTGTAGTCCTCATTTACTATGAGGGTATAGACAGAGATTTAAGCCAGAGCTGGGAAAGTCTTATTTCCACCAACACAGTATCACATATGCAGCTATTAACAAATATCAGTAAGGGTGACAGAGAGTGAATGACAGATGACAGCTGAAAAGATAGTACTGGCCACATGTCCAAAAACTACCCCAAAACACAAAACTTACTGCTCAATTCTGACTATAGTGATCCTATGGTAGAACTCCTGTGAGTTCCTACCAGAGTAATTCTTGCTGCAGAAAGAGTAGAAAGGCTCATTTTTCTCCTAAGGAGTAGCTGATGGTTTTGACCTGACCCTGCGCTTAGCCCAAGTAGTAACCACTATGGGACCAGGACCCCTTATTGGCCCTGTGCAGGTAAGCGTTATCAGGCGGGGCCATGTGTACAACGTTCATTAACCCAATCTCACTACTCTGGGCTGTGTTTGAAATTTTCTTTAATAAAAGATGTTTCATAAGTTGGCCCTTAAATATGAGGCCTACTGTCAATCAGGGAGTCTCTGCCAAAGCCCAGGATGAGAGGAGGCGGCTGCAGAAGCCAGGGACCCAGGGAAACCTGACCTTGACACACAGAGCTGTAGTTGATGCAGCAGTCGCCGTTTTCCCTGCAGTCGTCCGTGCAGGAGCAGAGGCTTCTCGACAACCTTTTCTCACCACACCGGAACTTGTTGCACGTCCATATCCGCTCTAGAAACAAACACCAAACAACATACAGCTGATGGTTCAAACTGAACACAGAATCACCTCTTCTGCAGGATGATCCCTAAGAGACAAGTATGCCACTGTAGCTCTTAGTGATGCCCAGAACCTGACGCTGCAGAGGTGGATGTGAACTAACAGGTAGGGACCATGCAGGCATCAAGAAGCATGATTTCACTCAACTCCAGAATTTCAGAATTTTAATCCTGGGACATGTACAAGTCGTGCTATACAATCCATGTGTAGATTTAGGCTGTTTCCACTGGCCATGCTCAGGGTCCTGGAAATGTCCTCTAAACATGACTCATCCCCACTGAAATATCATTCCGCGTCAGATCCAGAAAAGCCCAGAGTGAACTTAGAATACTTAGTTTAAATCAGAACATCAAAGCATTCAGTATATACAAACATTAGAGGTATAGCTTTGTTATCTACAAAATGGTTAATTAAGGCAAAATATTTGGCATTTGTTCTCTAAGCAATTTCTGGAAGAATAAAACCCGTGGTAAAAAATGTATGTAAGTTAGTTTTTTAAAATCTCAAATGAATTATCTAAATCACATACCTAAACATTGCAAAAATTTCCTATAACTTTTGGCTAAGGGCCTTGACTCCATGCATTGCCCTGATCATGCTTACCTGGTTCTATACATGTTTCCTGATAATCCAGACAGCAGTTTCCAAGACCCACGCAGGCAACATCACAGCGACAATTCCCAAATGTTCTCTCAAAACAGCGACCTTTGCAACTTTTAACTGAAAACATGGAGCAGTGAGTTAGGTATTCCTAATCGCTCTATGAGTATTTACAAAGCAATCGCCAGCAAACACCGCTACTTAGCTATAGACTGGGCTCAAAAATTGTTTTGGAGAACACAAGATGGGGCAAGAATTTTATACCAACACACTTAAAGGACACAACTAGAAAATAACCAGATCTACTGAGTTCCTGAGTTTACCTCTTGCATCAAGAAAAAGAGAATTTTATTACAAAATTTTCCTGGTTGGGAAGAGATTTCAATCTCTATGGAAAATCGTAAAAGAAAAGCAGAAATTAATAACTCGTTTTGAATATTTGACCTTATTTTGGGGCGGGCTTAATATTCCGAAACATGGGGAAAGATCCAAAAGGTGACCCTCTATGGCTATGCCACAGAGAGAATGAGCACCAGGCTCATCCCCTTCTCCATCTTTGTATCAAGAGCAAGTCGTGTGCTTGTGCAGCACTTCCTGCAGCACTGCCTGCCTCCCACACCTCAACAGCAACATTCAGGTGACCTGCAGATTCAGCTGGGCGGCAGCCTTTCCTAACTCCCCATCTGTTTCCTCTTTTAAAGTTCTTGTCCTTTCATTTATCAGTTAATGCTACTTGTAACTAAATTAAATATATACCTGCTTCACACTCGACTCTAAAATTCTTAAAATCAAAGACCTTGTAAGGATTTTGGCCAGCATACCCAGGAAGGTACCCAGCTGGTACTTGGTCCTTGATACATTTTGTTAAATGAATAAATGGTAGACCCAGAAGAAAAAGAAATTTCATTAAAACCCAAAACTATCCCATTGCAACTCTTTACTAGAGACCTTATTGGATTCTATAGGGTTGCCATGAGTCAGGATTGATTTGAAGGCAGTGAGTTTGGGTTTGACTAGATTCTTATCAAATCAAGCGTGGGATGATAGATAAAACCCACACCTAAAATAATGGAAGTCCAACTGAAAAAAAAAAAAAAGAAGAAGAATCTTAATTTCTTGCTGCATTGGTCTCCAAACCCCAAAAAGACATTGCCACAGAATTAAACTCTTATTTGGCAGTGGGAAATCAGGCAGTTATAGGAATACAAAGTGGCAAAAAAGAATTTTCTAGGATCAGAAATGCCAACTCTTGACTTCGAAGAAAAAGCTTTTAGAATAACAGCTATGATTTGACTATCATGAATAGCGCTCTGGTGGCAGAGTGGATTGCAAGCTGGGCTAACTGCAAGCTCTGTCTGCATTTGAAACCACCGCTGCGCCTGAGAGAAAGACAAGGCTTTCCACCCCCCTGGCAAGTGACAGGTTTGGAAACTCACCAGGGCAGCCCTACTCTCGTCGTCCTACAGGGCCACTAGGAATTGGAATGGACACGATAGCAGTGATTATTTTTTAATATGTACCTTGTAATTTTGTAAACTTGTAACGATATATATTTATGCTAGATTTAAATTTTAAATTACTGTTTTGAATCCTGTGGTTTTATTTTTGTTAAGGGTCCAATTGAACTCAAGGTGAATTATTCTTGCCAAAAGAAGACATAAAACTAAATTCATTGCCATCAAGTTGATTCTGACTTATGACAACCCTCTAGGAGGGTCGAAAAGCTTTCGTGAGTACTCAAGACAGTACATCTTTATGGAAGTCAAATGCCTCATTTTTCTTCTTTGGAGCAGCTGGTGGTATTGAACTGCTGGCTTGTTATTCAGCAGCCCAAAGTATAACCCATTAGGCCACAGGGCTCCTCAAAGACACACGTGAACACTAACATTTAAAACTTCATTTTTAATCGCTTCTCGGCCTTTTGGCTAAGATCAAGTGTAAAACTTCATTTTATCAAACTTAGGTACATTTGCTCTGAAATTATTTCTGAATAAATAAATAAGACTATTAGATTTCCTTCATTTGAAAATAAATGATAGCCTAGTAGGAAAAGGATTTGTTCTCATTTCAAAACTGAATTTCTTAGTTAACCCACCAGTGACTTTACGCACACACAACCAACCAACCCCAGAATAAAAATAATAGCCAATACAATTCACTGTGATTCAGATTTTGATTATTTCTATATCATCAGGAGCCCAGGTGGCAGTGTGGTTATGAGTTGGGCTGTGATCCGCAAGGTCCACAGTTCAAAGCCACTAGCAGCTCCTCAGGAAAAAAATGGGGTTTTCTACTCTGGTAAAGAGTCACAGTCTGAGAAACCCCTAGGAGCAGTTCTACCCTGTCCTAAAGAGTCCCCACAAGTCAGAATTAACTCAATGGCAGTTTAATAAAAAACATTATCATCAATGCTGGAGAGATTTCTGAACTCAATATAAATTTTTGAAATGTCTAGAATATTGGAATATTCAATAATATCAATATTGCTTACAAACGAACTGTGACCACAACTCAGACTACCTTACAAGCACTTAATGATATGCTTCTAGTTGCCCAGGGAGAGTACCCAGTCACCTAGTAACCTCTAGGTCTGCTTCTGCAAGTCACTCCTTGGGGAAAAAGTGTCCCTGGAGAGTTGTGGAGGAAATCAGTCGGGGAGGGTTCCAGGAACACAGCGCCAGGAGCTTGTTTGTAGACCATGTTGATTTTTTGGCTTGGTCTTCTTTTGATTTGATGAATGAATGTGTTTGTCAGGGTGCCTTCTCCTTGTTTTTGACTGATGTTTTTCCAGTAAACAGAAGTTTTCATGGTTAACACAACACAAGAGTTCCCAGTTGGGGTCAAGTTGATTATGATCCAGAAGTATCAAGGACAGAATTATGTTCTCTAAGGCTTTTTAATGACTAATTGGGTGAACTCAAACTTTCAACCTTTCAGTTAGCAGTTGAGTGAGTGTACTAACCATTTCCATCTGCACCGCCCAGGACGCACTCCCCAGACCGGAACTACAAGAAGAAAGAAAACTCAAGCCTGTGCCAAGTGTGCAATATCTATGAATAGCCCATCAGATTGCTGAATGATGGTTATCTCAATCTCATTCTGAAGAAGGCTGCATATCAGCCCACACAACTTGCACCCCAAACATGCACATGGCACAGAGTAGAATTGCCCCAGAGGGCTTTCCAGGGGGTAATCTTTACAGAAGCAGACTGGCACACCTTCCTCCGGTGGAGTGGCAGATGGGTTCAAACTGCTGAACCTTTTAGTTAGCAGCAGATCACTTATCAGGACTCCCACACACGCACTAAGTTGTTGTTGTGTCAGATGCCAGTGAGTCGGTTCTTACTCATAGTGACCTTATGTACGACAGAGGGAAACACCATCCTCACAATTGTTCGTATGTTTGAGCCCACTGTGGCAGCCGCTGTGCCAATCCATCTTGTTGAGGGCCTTTCTCTGCCCCTCTACTATACCAAGCATGACGTCCTTCTCCAGGGTCTACTCGCTCCTGATAGCATGCCTACAGTATGTGAGATGCAGTTTCAGCATTCTGGTTGTATTTACTCCAATGCAGATTTGTTTGTCCTTTTGGGAGTCCATGATATTTTCAATATTTTTCTCAGCACCATAATTTACATGCATTGATTCTTCTTCAGTCTTCCTTATTCAATACATGCATAAGAAGAATTTCAACGTTATAAATCTGGCTAGACCAGAGAATGTACACTGGTACAGATAGGAACTGGAAACACAGGGAATCAGGACAGATGATCCCTTCAGGACCAGTGGTGAGAGTGGTGATACTGGGAGGGTGGAGGGAGAGGAGGGTAGAAAGGGGGAACCAATTACAGAGATCTTCATATAACCTCCTCCCTGGGGGACAGACAACAGAAAACTGGGTGGAGGGAGACGTGTAAGACAGTGAAAGATATGACCAAAATAATAATTTATGATTTATCAAGGGTTCATGAGGGAGAGGGGAATGGGAAGAGAGTGGGGGGGAAATGAGGACCTGATGCCAGGGGCTTAAGTGGAGCGCAAATGTTTTGAGAATGGTGAGGGTAATGAATGTCCAAATGTGCTTTACACAATTGATGTATGTATGGATTGTGATAAGACTTGGATGGGCCCCCAATACAATTATTTTAAAAAATAAAAAAAAGAAGTGATTGAAAAATACCATGGCTTGGGCCAGGCATCTTAATCCTCAAAGTAACATTCTTACTTTTCACCACATTAAAGAGTTCTTGGGCAGGAGATGAACTCAATTTGTCATTTGATCTCTTGACTGCTGCTTCCATGAGCACTGACGGTAGATACAAGCAAGACAAAAACCCATGACAACTCCAACCTTTTCCCCATTTATCACGATGGGACCTATTGTTCCAGCTGTGAGGATTTGGGTCTTCCTAACGTGGAGATGTAGTCCATGTTGAAGGCTGCAATCCCTGATTTTCATCAGCAAGTGTTTCAAGTTCTCCTGACCTTGAGCAAGCAAGCTTGTATCATCTGCATATCGCAGGTGAACAAGGCTTCCTCTAATCCTCATGCCAAATTCTTCTTTATATAATCCAGCTTCTCTGATGGTTGGTTCACAGTATAGACTGAATAAATTATGGTGCGAGTGTACAACCCTGATGCACACATGTCCTGATTATAAACCATGTAGTATTTATTCCCTTGGTCTGTTTGCTACTCCTGAGGAATTAGCCACTGAATGCATGATGTATGGATAGCATCAAAACACACCCACTAGACTTTATATTCATTACCTTCTTTGGCACAGCTTGGTTTCAACCCAAATATACAGCCAAGGATTGTTGTTAAGACACAGACTGACAATACCTGTGGGAGGAAAGTAAAAAATATATAGCTTCAAAATCTTTACTACTTCAAACATTTCTAAACCGGCTAGGGCTGCTATTTTTGATCTGAGTGTGAGTTCCACAGATATGCTCGCCATGTGCAAATTTATCATTACAACATCACACCATTGTGTAAAATCAGACCGCAATAAAAACTTTACTTCAGTGTTATCAAATCATTCTACGCCATCCAAAGGGAAAGTTGCCAGAATTTTCCAAGGTAATGTCATGGAATCCAGTCACAGAAACATTAAAAATGATGGGAGTAGAAAATCTAATTAGACTCAATTTCTTGTTTGCTAAATCACTAATGGCAACCTGAGAGTTGGATACGTTTTAACAGTGTAGCTATGCAAACTTACCATGAAAACAACCATGATCTTGAACCGCAGTTTTACTACTGACTGGTTGCATAATTAGGGCAAGTCACTAAGCTTTCGAGGCATCAGTGTTTCTCATCTGTAAAGAGCTGGATTACATAGCTTTCTAAAGATCTTCCTAAAGATCTTTCCAGCTCTACCACTTGACAATGTTCTCCGTCTCCACGGATCTGGCTTCCTACCTTTTAAGATCTCTTGAGGAAATGTTCTTCTCAGCCCTCTAGCCGTAGTGAGCATAGCACACAACTACTCAAAGAATGACTCGGGCAGAATAACCCATCAAACTGTCCTCATTATATTTTAATATAATGAGGTTTTCTTTAGAGCCCTAAGGAATGTCCCTTCCCGGGGCACCAACTGCCAACTCTACGTGAAGGCTTTGCTATACTCAAAAGGAAGGGAGTCAAGAGATACCACAGGGAGGTTCTATTTTTGTGAGTAAAGGTAAACAGAACAGCATGCAGGACTCCCATTTGATAGGCTCTTGGAAGTGTTAGCTTTGGTTAAAGGAAAGCGAAAGTGGCCCTGGTTGGGCTGGTTCAGAGGAGGTCAGATGGAACTTGGTGACGGAAGCCTTCAGGGTGGGCTCTGGAAAAAAAGAAATGATGGTGCACGAGTGCCAGGAAGTTAGTGGAAGGGAAGAGAGAGCAGAACAAGCCTCCAGGTAGACGGGCAGCATAAAGAAACTGAGGAGAGATGGCGCACAGAGAGTCAAGCGTTAATAATGAGCAGCCTATTTGGGCTAGAACAGAGAAAAATAGATAGAGGTATGGAGCAGTGGGCTCAGAGATGACGGCCCGCTAACACCCCCACCCCTTCTCCATTGTGTCTCTAGGAAGGGCCATGAAACCCAAAGCGAAAGCCTGAAACAGATGCAGTGGATGGACTGGAAAGAAGACCCAGATTTCCAACCCATTCGTCAGTGAGACCCCAGTCATTTCGGTGAGAACCACACTAGGTCACAAGAGCGTATTTCTGTTTTGAAACAGACTGACTTAAAATTGCTTCTGCCCTCACTACCATAAGAAACAGAAGTATGGCAATGGAAACAATCATTTCTTATCTACAATCACATCCATTTAACACAATGAAATTCAGAGTCTCTGCTACGCCACGACAGACCACCCAGTCAGAACAACTGCTGGTAGAAGATTCCTCGTGCGACTTCCAGAGCTGCGCAACTGAATTCAGTTTGAGTTCCCTTCTTGAGTAGTTCAAAGGTCAACCCCCATTCCCATCCCTACAATAATATAGGTATTGGGCATCTTTTGATATTTACTTTGAAAACGTGAAGCGAGGAGACATAGGAATAACGCCAGAGTTGTTGGACTATTACGTTTCCGAGTTAAAACAGTATTTATCTGAGATGTCCTGCTTCTTAGTCAGAATCCCCAAATCTTTCTTAGATATTTAGTGAACTAAGAGAGACAAAGAGATCACCTTATATGTTTTCCTCAACAGTTCCCTTAGGTGCTGTGACACTGATAAGCGCTATTTTCTCTACCTAACATCTATCAAACCCCATGTGCCTATTGTGTACAGTGACTGGGCTGACAGCCAACAATCAAGCACCTCTTGTAGGCAGCAGAAGACAGACATAAAAACACGTGATTACAATGGAACGGCACAAGAGCTACAATAAAAACTATGGGTGGTGGGGGGCTGGGGGATGCCAACACCAACAAGTAATAAAACAAAGGGTAGCAGAACAGCAGAGTGGGTGAAGGGAGACGTCTGACAGGGCAAGATATGACAAAATAATAATTTATAAATTATTAAGGGCTGATGAGGGAGGGGGGAGCGGGGAGGGAGGGGAAAAATGAGGACCTAATGCCGGGGGCTTAAGTGGAGAGGAAATGTTTTGAGAATGATGAGGGCAATGAATGTACAAATGCGCTTTACACAATTGATGTGTGTATGGATTGTGATAAGAGTTGTATGAGCCCCTAATAAAATGATTAAAAAAAACAAACAAACAGTAAACTGGGGAAAAAAAAAAAAGGAGAGCAGAAAGGGAGAGAAAACAGTGAGGACGGAAAGGGTCACCTGTGTGTCAATGGTGTTTTTTCCATGAACTTTTTGAATCGCCTCTTATTTTATGGGGGAAATTATACATTTTCTGCCATGCTTCTTGGGAAACAAACTGTAGGAAATTAAAACAACAACAAAACAATATGAAATTAAAGACTATATGTGAATTGAAAATCACAGTGGTGTGTGTGTGTGTGTGTGTGTGTGTGTGTGTGTGATGTAGGTGGATATTTAGACAAAGCGCAAAAAAATTTTTTAGTGGTGAAATCCCACTTCTCAGAATTTAGAATGAAAAAGGACAACAGCAAGCCTGGAATGCAGTCATTTTTTGAACATACAGATATGAAATAGTGAGGGGCAGCCTAAGTTTTAAGCTACCTAATCACGTTCTCGCTGCCATCGACTCTTAGCGGCCCTATGGGGCAGGGTAGAACTGCCCCAGTGCTTTTTCAAAACAGTTAATATTTACGGGAGTGGGAAGCCTCGTTTTATATCTCAAGTCAACTAATAGTGATAATAAATGCAATGATGCTTCCCATAAATTTGGGGACATGTAGAAGACAACTCCAGTCTGCGAAGGAGAAAGTAACCGCAGCAGCAACAATAACAAGAACCATTGCTCTACCACTCTAAGTCACTTACCCATGTGCTAGACACCTTTCTATGTGCTTGACGGAGACCATGTGATTCGCACAATATTAAGAAATAGATCAACGGTGATTCATGACGATTAACCCGATTAAGGATCTTCAGTCATAGAGAGGTGAGCAAAGCCAGCAGTGCTTTCGAAAAACACCTCCCAGGTGGAGCAAGAGGTTGGCAAACAATCCTAGAAGGCATGTTATTTGTGTAAAAATATGTTAAGCATCAGTCTGTAAAAGGAATGGGTTGGAAGGAGGGCAGGGAGTATCTTGAGGGAGGATGAAAGTCTTAGGGGCAGTCAGTGGGGTGCTACTGAGGCTCTTAAAAATGTAAGTGATAGAGCTGATTTTGTAAACTCTAGAAAAGACCTTTTGGCATCGTCGTGCAAGTTCAAGTGAGAAATGAAGGGTTGAGATTACCTGACATCCAGGAGATACTCTGTCTTTCCACAACCCCAAACAGCAGCTTTGAGCATGCTTCCCTGGATATGTCTGTCTGTCTCTTCACTGGACTGAGTTCCAGAAACATGGATTTTATTTACTGACCCCTGAAGTCTCCATGTACTCAATTCTTATAGGGCACATTAGAACTGCCCCATAGGATTCCCAAAGCTCCAAATATCCACAAAATATCTATCTACAAAAGCAGATTTCCACTCCTTTGGTATGACTGATGGGCCAGAGCCACTGAATTCTGAGTTAGCAACTGAGCACCTTAACCACTGGGCCACCAGGGGTTCTGCATCTAGCATTAAGAAAAAAAAATCATTGTCATTGATTCAATTCTGACTCACAGTGACCCTATTGGACAAAGTGGAACTGTTCCTTTGGGTTTCTGAGACTTTTCAATCCTTACCAAAGCCGACAGCCTCATCTTTTTCCTGCAGAGTAACTAGTGGACTTCAACCCCTGACCTTGTGGTTAGCAGCTCAGTGCAGAGTCCACTACATCCCCAAGGCTCCTCAATGTCTAGCATAGTAGACATTAGACAAATAATCATGAAGTAGAAAACCAGCATGCTGTGATTTCTTTAAACATAGACTGGGGGGAAGCCAGAAATCCCTCACTTTTCTTCTCATGAGTTGACCAAGTCATTTCTGAATACTACAAAGGAATCAAATGCTAAGTACCCATGAAAGCATGTCTATAGTAAATATACACTTAAAAATCACGAAGTGAAAGATTGCTGAATTTACCTTGGTATTCAACCCCCTGACCTCTAGCCAAAGCTGCATGCTTCCAGAAAAACACTGAAAACTCAGACCAGTGCAGCACTGGGAGGCTTGAGAGGTTTTCTGTCCTTAAGGATCAGGATTAGATTGAATACAATAAACCCAGTGGTGGGAAAACTCCCATGAGAGATTCAAAGGGTGGCTCACATTCCTGGAGTACTTGTGAGCATTCCAAAACTCAAAGTATAAGCATTAGACCCTTTCCTAAAAAAGAAACAAATCAAAACAAACAAAAAAACAGTTCCCCAATCCACCCAGGCAGACTGCGGACACACTCAATATCATTTACTCAGTTACCTTTGGCTTGGCAGAGGCCTTTCCAAACTGCAAGGAATTTTCAGATGATGCCTCTTATATCATCAGCCAAATGCACACATCACTTAGGGACGTACCCTTCAACCTCTGAGTAAGACCCTGAACCAGTTGACAACTGCCTGGTGGAAGGAATTTCAAATTCAAAATGACGAGGCTTCAAATCCCATGTTGGCTAATGCATTTTATTCAGAATTCAACAGATACTTCTTGAGAGTGAGTCTACCATATGCCAAGCACTGGCATACTGCAGGGATATAACAGTGAACACTACAATTACAGACCCTGCTCTCGTGGCTTACATTTTGTGATTTCTGGACAACCAATAATTCTAGAATCTGGAAATGCTCATGTCCTCACTTAACCTCACTTTCCATCTATAAATTGTTGAAAATGGCAGCCTCATAAAGTTTACATGAACATGGGGCATAATGTTCAGGAAGAAGCAAAAAAAATTGATGTCTGGGGCACAATAAACTTCTGTTAGGGATATTCAGCTGACTAAGAGGACGGAGCCCCACTACAGGTTCTCCCAAAGAGACTGTGGCTGTTACAGAATCTGTCAACTTGTGAAGGGGTGGAGTCTAGCCTGTCAATTAGGTCATCGCCAATGAGGCCTCTGTGTGGGCATGGCCTTCTACAGAGGATTCTGGGAACTCCAGTCTTCTTCCCTGAAGGCAAGACACATTCTCTCCCTGGGACACAGTCTTGTTGACAAGCCACATGGAGCTATGCTGATGAAGCCAGAGCCCTGGAGGAGCCACATGGAGCCCCTGCCAGTACTTCCACCACCATTGGATCCACAAGACATTCCACCCACTGGTCTGTGATCTTCTTGCACTTGCATCATTGTATATGTTGCATGAGTCTGAAGAGGAATTTATAGACTGGTATCGGACATATGAGCTAATATTGGACATATGGACTTGATCTGGATTGGGCTGCGATGATTTCTCAATATACAATTGCTCTTTCATATAAAGCTCTTTCTTATACACACGAGTGTCTTTGGATTTGTTTCTCTAGTCAACCCAAACTACCAGAGACACATAAGCTCATCCATGTTTCATCAAACTACAAGTCCTTCTTCATGTTTTCTGTTTAAAAACAAATGCCATTAAGTAGTATACAGATATAATAGAGATATTGGGGGTTCAGTTTCACACCACTGAAAATAGCACAAGTATCAAAATGAAGAGACAACTTTCCCCTGAAATTGGAGTCAATTAATATGGCCCTTTTAGCCATAATCCCTTAAGTGGTGTGTTATAATTCCAGACTGTGCCTTTGACTATAATCCATTTTAGAGGAAGGCCTCTACTTTGCTAATGGACTGGACTAAGGTGGGATGAAGCCGCCACCTTACTAGAGAGTGTGAATCAAGTCATCATCCTTTGTTTCCTTGGGGGTATGGTCTGCTGAAAGACAGAAAATAGCGGCATCTCAAACCATTTCTCGGTGTATAAAAGCCATCTCAAAACACAGAGAAATCTCAAAACCACTGGGAGAAGAGCCGCTAGCGGAGCGCATTTGAGACAGCTGTCTGAATTGGCAAGGCTGAGAACAGAGGCACCTGAGGTTATGGCAATGGAGACCGTGGGACGGAACAGAGGAAACGCTCCCAGGCTATGAGGCATGAGACTGTGAGATAGAGCAGCATCGGCTGGCTACCTGGCCCACAGAGGCAGAAGTCAAGGAACCATGTGGCTGAGAGATTTGAGGACCAGAGAGAGATCTGGCTGCTGGTTAGGAAGAGGTGCTCCTGTGAATCAGTGACTGCATTCTTACTGTTTACAGATCCTGACTTGTGGCAGCCTGTTAACTTCCCTAATAACCCCCCACAGTTGTGATTTTTGTCTACGAGTCTGTGTAACCGGTGTCATGGGAGGAACGGTGGATGTCAGAATAGAAAAAGAAGGATGGAGCGGGATGTTGATTTAGAGCTACCAAAAGCCTACCACATTGCTTATTTTATTTTTTCCTTCTTACTTCTCACCTTTCATGTGGAATCAGTTTCCCTCTGTCTAAAGCAGCAGTTCTCAACCTTCCTACTTCTGAGACCCTTTCATACAGTTCCTCGTGTTATGGTGACCCCCCAACCATAAAATCATTTTCATTGCAATTTCATCACTGTAATTTTGCTACTGTTATCAGATGACCCCTGTGAAAGGGTCATTCAATCCCCAAAGGGGTCACAACCCACAGGTTGAGAACCGCTGATCTAAAGGATATCCCCATCCCATCTTGATGGACTCTCTCAGTATGTATTAGTCTCAAACCAAACTCACTGTCAGAGTCAATTCCGACTCAGAGAGAACAGTCCAGGACAGGTAGAACAGCGCCTGTAGGTTTCAGACACTATAACTCTTTATAGGAGTAGAAAGCCTTGTCTTTTCCAACAAAACAGCTGGTGGTTTTGAACTGCTAACCCTCGTGGTTAGCAGGCCATTATGTCACAGCCGCTCCCTTTGTTAGCCTACACA
Organism: Echinops telfairi; assembly: GCF_000313985.2. Classification (NCBI taxonomy): domain Eukaryota; kingdom Metazoa; phylum Chordata; class Mammalia; order Afrosoricida; family Tenrecidae; genus Echinops; species Echinops telfairi. Next base: position 65,111,146 of record NW_022107431.1, on the reverse strand, counting down.
GGTCTTTATTTTGTTCTCATTCCTGAAAGCTATTTCTGTTGGCAACACAGTTCCGGTTGGCAATAATTTTCTTTCTGCACAGTGAAGTAGCATGCTCTTATCTTTTCCTGTAACTATTGCGATTGAGAATTCAGCTGTCCGCCTGTCATCTTTTTCAAGGAACTTGGCTTATTTTCTTTAACGTTTTTACGATTTTTATCCCTACCTTTGTTTTTCAGTTTTATTCTACTGTTTGTACGTTTTATTCTGCTTAAGATTTAATGAGCTCCTTAAATCGGAAATTGGTGTCTGATCAGTTCTGAAAAACTTCTCATTTCTATTCACAATAAAGTTTTTATTTAACCTCATTTCTTCAACTAGTGATCCAATTTTAAAAATGAGAAAGGCAGGATATTATTATAACATTAACAGAGAACAGTAAAATATCAAAACTGTTAAAAGTGACCTAGTAAGTTTTCAAAAGAATCAAATGAAATACTATGTAATAGCTCTACTGTTTTTTTGTTTGTTTGTTTGGGGGGTATTGTTAAGTACAGGCATTCTCCTTTGGTTTAAAAAAGATAGACCGAGTTCTGTGTTGCTGTTAAAACTTGTCAGGATTCTTTGAGACTAGGCGTCTTCCGGGGGAAGTATTTATGTTCACTTTTCTCAGGAGCCTTGGGAAAGCTTCAAATCTGAGACCACCGTCACTGCTTTCAGGTAATACAGCCCCGGCTAGGGCTGCTGTGTCAGAAATACGTGAGTGGCTGGCTTTAAGAGACAAGCATCATTCCACCCGTCACAGTTGAAGAGGCAGGGAACCTTAACTCGGGGTGCCAGCTTCAGGGGAAGACTTTCTCTCTGTCAACTCTAGGGTAGGTCCCTTGCCTCCTTTCAGCATCTGGAGGTACAGTGTTTCATGGAGAGTTCCACATGTCTTGGTATTAACCCTGTCTGAGATCTAAGGGGTTTTCAGTGCAGGGACCCCAGGCGCAAAGACTGCTCCTCATGCTGCTCCTTTTTTTTTTTTAACTATAATTTTATTGGGGGCTCTTACAGCTCTTATAACATTCCATACACCAATTGTATTAAATATATATATGTATATAAATATACATATATATATATATGTCATCATTTCCAAGACACATTTTCTGCTTGAGACCTTGATATAAGCTCCTTTTTTCTTCTCCCTCCCCCACCTCCCACCCTCCTGTATCCTTGATCAATGACATATTGCTACTGCTATTTTGTATCTTACACTGTCCTTTGTCTCCCTTTACCCACATTGCCCTTATTCATCCCCTTCAATCTTGTGATGGGTTCCCCTTTTCTTCTCACCTTTCCCCCTCCTTGACCATCATCCCCTTATCCTCATGATATCACTACTCCCATTACTGTTCCTGTGGGGTTTATCTTTCCTGAATTCACTGTGTCAAGAGCTCTTATCTGTACCAATGTGTGTGCTCCCGTCTAGCTAGATTTGTAAGTTGGAACTATGTCATGGCAGTGGGGAAGAGGAAGTTTTTAGGAACTAGAGGAATGATGTGTGATTCTACATCTTGGTTGAATAATCCCTTCCTTATACCACTTCTGTGGGGAGATATCCAGTTATCTGCAGATGAGATTTGAGTCTCCACTCCAAGCCCCCTCTTTCACATTGCTATAGTTGTTTGTTTTGGATCTGTTGATACCTACCTGTTGCCTGATCCCATCTGCACCTCATAGTCACACAGGCTGTTGTGCTTCTTCTGTGTGGGCTTACTTTCTTCCCTGCTAGATGGCCACTTACTTGACTTCATGCCTTTAAGACCCCAGAGGCGATATCTTTTGATGGCCGGGCACCATCTGCTCTCTGCACCACATTTGCTTAAGCACCCATTTTGTCTTCAGTGATCATGCTGGGAAGGTGAGTATCAAAGAGTGCCAGGTTTTCAAGACAAAGTGTTCTTGTGTTAAGGGAGGCCTTGAGTAGAATGCTGGCTCTTCTTTCTTAAGCCCACGAAAACCCACTGTCATTAAATTGATTCTGATTCACAGCAACCTAAAGGACAGCGTGGAACTGCTGCTTGAGGTCCCTGGAGCCTGTAAATATTGATGGAAGCAGCCAGATTTAGCTGTCTCCCACCAGGGTTAGCAGTCAACGTATGCCTCCCCTTCTGCTTGCTTGGGTAAAAATCCTTTTACCTCATTGAAAATATATGATGAAGGCCGCACCTGACTAAACTACTCTTACCAGGACCAGGACTGTAACCTGAGGAAGGGTGGTAACTCAAGTAAGGGTGAGGCATTCTACTCTAATACTGACTCATTAGCATAACAAATAACAGTCTAATCCTCTTTAAGTCTCATTAACCAGAGGTTCAGTTTATGAGGCATCACAAAATAGAAAAGAATTCCACAGGATAGGGAACCATGGTGTAGCCCCAATTTTGTGGGGACTTACTTTGACCCATGACACCTTGTATATGACTAAATACCTGGGAAATATACTACAAATTACACAATTACATTATTTACTATGTAATAGCTACATATTATATTTACAATATATATTTGCATGCAACATCTCAGGAAAAAAATCATGATTTCAAACTTTTCTTTATTTTTAAGTTTATGATGAGTCTTAATAATATATCTACAGTCCTCGAATTCAGTATAGGAAATACAGTTGCCTGCCTATACTGTGCTATGGAACCAACAACCAAACCAGACACCTTGCCATTGAATCGATTCCAAGGCATAGCGACCGTGTAAGGCAAAGTAGAACTGCCCTTGTGGGTTTTGGAGACTTAATCTTTACAGCCTCATCTCCCTTGGAGCAGTTGCTGAGTTTGAATTGCAGACCTTACAATTAGCAATTCAATAAATCACAGCAGAATGCCTTTTATTCTTAAAATTATGTCAGCTTTGGCAATCATGAAAACAATTGTATTTATTGTCTCACTAATCATAAACCGAAGAAGCCTGGTGGAGTCTTGGGTTACACATTGAGCTGCTAACCAAAAGGTCAACCGTTCAAACCCACCAGATGCACCTCAGAAGAAAGATGAGACTGTCTACTCCTTCCAAAGTTTTGGAAACCCAAAGGGGCAATTCTATTCTAGCCTGTACAGTCACTATGAGTCAGAAGTGACTTGATGCCAGTGAGCTTTGGGTTTTCAATAATAAAACCAGTTGTTGTCAAGTTGATTCTAATTCATGGCTATTCTGTATGTATTAGAGTAGAACTGTGCTCCTTACAGGAAGCTCTGGTGCATAGTGGTTATGCGTTGGGTTGCTAACTGCAAAGTCAGCAGTTCAAAATCACCAACCACAGGAGAAAGACTAGGCTTTCTACTCATAGACAGTTACAGTTTCTGAAATCCACAGAGGCAGTTCTAGCCTGCCCTGTCAGGGTGCTGTGGTCAGTTCTAGCCTGCCCTGTGGGGGCGCTGGGTTCAGTTCTAGCCTGCCCTGTGGGGGCACTGGGGTCAGGTCTAGCCTGCCCTGTCGGGCTGCTGTGGATCCGCCTGCAAGGTTGCTGGGAGTTGGGATCACCCGAGGGCAGTGAGCGAGTGTGCCCTAAAGTTTCAATAGCTAACATTTTGGAAATGGTTCACCACACCTTTCTTCTAAGGCACTTAGGGGTGGACTCAAACATCCACCCAGACTTTGGGTTAGCAGCTGAGCACATTAACTGCTAGTACTGACCAGAGCCTCCAATTACTTCATAAATTCATTTAAACTAACATTTAACGAACAACAATCATGATGGCAACATCTCTCAATTTGTAGTCAGCAGAGGTTGAAGACCACATCGATAGAAGGAATAGAATAGTAAGTGCTAGAACCTAAAAGTAAAGGAAAAGTCGTTTTATAAAGTTTAAAGCAATAAGGCAAAATTTATTAAACCACACATACAAAACATGACAAATAAAAGTTTAAAAACAGCTAGGGAAGGCACTCTTGATTTGGACAGGTGAGATCTTTTATTATCAAACTACTACTTGTCCGATTTCTAGAAGCAGCAATCAGAAGGAGAGTGGCAAGGTAACAGAGAAGAATTCTACACCATTTCCTTTGGCTCTGCGAAGACCTACACCTATTCCCTGCTCAGAGCCAGCTGAAGATCCCCTCCCAGGACCTGTGGAAGTTTCCAGCAAGGTACAATCGCCAGCCACAGCCCTTGGGCTAAGAGCAACTCCCACTTCCAGGGATAAAAGGAAGGCTTGCTTTGTAGATGCCAGCGCAGCACTCCCACAAACATAAAAGTGGAAACACTGGCTCTAAAATGAAGAGGGGGGGGGCCACCAAGGCACGCTCCACAGATAAATCACAGCTCTTTTGCCTGACTTTCCAAGAGTCCCCAGCAATACATTCCAACAACAATTAACGGACCCACTGGCTGTGCACCACCATTTCAAACAGCCCTTGCTTCTAACTCAGTCTTAAATAGTCGTATGAATCTTGTGCATTTTTCAAAATGCCAAATAGTTCTCACTTTTAATAAGTGGAAAATATCAGTAGCAGGCAGAATTTAATAGACTTCACTGGGGGTGGGGGGGATTTAATAGAGTGCACTGAAGTGAACAACAGTGGTGAATAAAAAGAAGTCTGTTGTATTAGAGTTCAAATTCTAAGCATCCTGATTATGCAAGGTTATGGAGGAGAGTGACAGCCCCAAATGCATTTGCAGAATGCCCAAAGAGATAAAGCCTCCACTGAATTCCTTTTGATCATTCATCAGTGATGTAGACAACTAGCCCTCGAGCAGAGCGCTTTGGAAAGTGGATTGCTTCCACTCTTCTCTAGCCAGTGCAGGGAGGAGCCGTCTCTCTCAGGGGCTTGCCTAGGTGTGTACTTGATGGAGATCACTGAACTGGGGACAAACAGGGGCTCATGAGGTTATGACTATCAGTAGCCATGATTGCCTTGATGGGCAGGCCCTGGACCAATCGTGTAAATGCTTCTAACTAAAATAATGTACGTGTCCCAATCAGGACCCTGTTCCCGCTTCTGTAGCCCTACCTGTAACTATGATGTGTTGTTGATCTGCCAACCCCATATTCTGTACCCTCCTCTCTTAAGGCCTAGCACCAATATGTAAATATGTAGATACATAAGATTGTAGATACATATGTAGCTACATAATGTAGATATGTAGATACATAAGATTCCTCACTCAACGTAGGCCATTTTGATATAGGCCTCTCACGAGAAGTACCTAAAGCACCAGCCCTAGAGCCCTAGATACCAGCTCTCCAAAATCTAAGGAGATGGGCCTCTTGAACTCACCTCCTAGAATCCTTCAGAGAATGGATTTACCCAGGGTAGGAATTTCCATCTCACTTTCTGATTATGTCCACTTATTTTTGTGCCAATTAAGTGGCAACCATTTTCAAAGGAAGCCTGTTCAATACTTGTCACTTCTACCTATGCCAGGAAGTCACATTTTGCCCGATGTCACCATGTGCTCCCACAGGTAATTTCTCTCTGAAGCTAACAACCAAAGAATAAAACATCCCTCCAGGGCAGTGGTTCTCAACCTGTGGGTCACGGCCCCTTTGGGGGTCAAATGACGCTTTCACAGGTGTTACCTAAGATCATCGGAGAACACCTATTTCATCTCCTCTATCGTCTCCAGGAGGGTCCGCCCATGTGCAGACGCCCACATACAAGTACCGGGTGTGAAGACTGTTACCCATGCTACACCATGCTTCAAGACAAAATTTCATTAGAT
>NW_022107431.1:65101242-65103254 GCF_000313985.2 Echinops telfairi | reverse complement strand
TAAAAGGTTTTTAAAAAATGTGAATGGGATGATGTGTATGCTATCCTTCTGATATTTTAAGAGGCATGGTCTACATAAGTCTACTATATATATATATATAGTGTGTGTGTGTGTGTGTGTGTGTGTGTGTGTGTGTGTGTTTTCAGCACATCTTTACTCTCAGGCAAGGCACACTGATGGTTCAGTGATAAAGCATTCACAACTACTAACCCACCCGCTGCTCCATGGGAGAAAGATAGAGGAGGCTATCTATTTCCGTATAAAGGAGCCCTGGTGGAGCAGTGGGTTGCAAGTTGGACTACTAACCACAAGGTCAGCAGTTTGAAATCACAAGCCACTCGCTAGGAGAAAGAAGAGACTTTCTACCCTGTACAGTGTCTCAGACACCCACAGGGGAAGCTCTTCCCTGTTCTATAGGCCCAGGAGTCAGAATGGACTTGGTGGCAGCGACTTAGGGTCCAGGTTTTGTTTCCATAAAAATGTACAGACTTGGAAAGTTTCAGGGGCAGTACTGTCCTGTCTAAGTGCATTATGAGTCAACTTGGCTGAAGGTTTGGTTCTGATGTGGTACTTTCAGGCTCCTTTTTCCCCCCTCGTTACTTTTTTTTATTTTTATTTCCCTACATTACTTTATGACTAGCACCGTTAATCAAAGGTCCGCTTCCCATCCACGAAGTAGTATTAAATGGTTTTTCAGTTGCATGAAGCTCATGTGAGAGAAAAAGGGAGGGAAAGTTCGTTCTTCCTAGGATGAGGCAATCCCCCCCATGCTCAAGCTGAGGACGGAAAAGATGGACTAAAAGGGAAAGCCCATGGGTCGTATCCAAAGACATGGTTTTTCTTGCCCAGGCAAGCTACTTGCCTGGGCAGGTAGAAGGTCAGAAGAATAAAACAAGAAGGGAAGAAAAACATTGTGTGCAGTTAATCTTATCCAACTAGCTTTTTGCTTCATTTTCCCCCTGATATAATTCGTAGAACATAGTGACCAGAGAACATTGCATTTATTCTTGAAAATTGGGGAAACAGACAGCTAAAGACAACTATATGGATCGTTAGTAATTCCTCCTGAGGGCAGGAAGCGGGTTAACAGGGAGAGACAAACAATCATTTGTTTTCTGTAAAGATCCAGCGGTTACTCAATCAGGAGTATACTAAGAACTGAAAGACAGAATTCATAAAAAGGCAATGGAACATGAGTTTATAATTTGGTAGGGAGCATAATCTTGGAAGTATGTCACCTTTTAATGCATATGTGAAGCTGAAGATAACATAATTATACTTAAATTTATCTGGAAAAGGAATCTTAAAATTATGCTTAGAAGAATAAGGTAGCCGCTTTCGTTCATTTGCAAAGGTTTCTTGAACAAGTTCTTTGTGTTTTACACTTTTAGTTGCTGAAAGAATGATAAATGTAGAATTCCAATGACAGCCTAGCTTTCAGACATTATAGCTGCCCATGGCCAGAGTGCTCCTTAGAGGCATAGATGGCGAGGCTTTGTCTTGCACACTTTCCATGTATGTAAGTCCCTGGAGAAGGACATGATGTTTGGTAAAAGCAGGACAGGGAAAAGAGGACGGTGCTGAACCAGATGGATTGACACAGTGGTTGGAACAGGCTGAAGCATGAGGGTGGCGGTGGACCAGGGAGTGGTGCATTCTGTTGTATGTAGGGTCACTATGAGTTGGACCCGACTTGGCGGTACTGAATGACATCTACCCAATGATAGTAGGTAACAGAGTAAGTCAGGGAATAAGCCGAAAACTCTCAGTGAGATGGATTGCCACTCGACATGTAACCCTAGGTACAAACGTAGTCCTGGATGAGAGGATGGCACAGGAGTGGGCAACGTTAAATTCTGGTGTGCCTGGGTCACCATGAGCTGGAGTCAACTTAAGAGAATAAAGACGAGCTGTGCAGTGTAAGCTTCTAAGTGGATGAAAGTGTCCAATCTCTCTGTGCTGTCTAATAGGGGAACCGCTTCCCACAGGTGACTGTTGAGGACTGGAAATGG
>NW_022107431.1:65098938-65100789 GCF_000313985.2 Echinops telfairi | reverse complement strand
TGCTTCATAGAGTTTCCCAGGGCATACGTTTTATGGAGGCAGACTGCTTCATCGTTCTCCTGCAGAGTGTCCAGTGGGTTTGAACTGCCAACCTTATGGTGGCAGTCCATCACTTAATCCACTGTGCATCAGACCTTCTTTGTAAACCTAACCGTCCTCTAAAACATAAAGTCTGTTTAGACAAGAAAGGTCCCGTGATCCTTCTTCCCACACATACCCTGCCACCTTTAATTTGCTCCTGCTACTAAAGCTATGAAGGCCTTTCCAAAGTATAAATCAGATCTCATCACATGAAAACCAAACAAAAAAAGTTGTCTGTGATTCCCAAATGTTCTTACAACAAAAAAGCAATTTCTGAGATGGCTGACAGGCCTTGCCTGAGGACCTTTCCAGTCCCACCTGCGCTCTCTGCCTGCCAGCACCCTGCCTTCTCCCTTCATTCTGCTCTGTGACTGATGTTCTATATGCCACCCCAGGGTCGTCATTCATGCTATTTGCTCCCCTCAAAATATCCTTCTGCTTGCTAGTCACTTCCTCAAGAATGCCTTTCTCGGCCGTCCATGGCAAATCTAATTCCTGTTCAGGACTCTGGCACAGTGGGTTAAGCGCTCGGCAACGAACCAAAAGTTCACCCATTTGAGCCTCCTCACCACGCCATGAGAAAAAGGCTTGTCTCTGTAAATATTAAAACTGAATCCAAGCTTATTGTCACCAAGTCAATTCCAACTCATAGGGACCCTGTAGAGCGAGGTAGAATTTCCCTATGTCGGCTTCCAGGACTTAAATCTTGATGGGAGCAGAAAGCCTCACCTTTCTCCCATGGAACAGCTGGTGTTTTTGAACTGCTGACCTTGTGTTTGGTTAGCAGCCCAATGTAAACTACCCTGTTATGCCACCAGGAAATCCCATGGGGGTTTCTTTCCTGTCCCCACTCAGTTGCTGGGAGTCAGAATCCACTTGACAGCAATTAAGCGGCATGACTGCTGGCTAACACTTAAAATAGCTGCAACCTGAGATATTCTTCGTAATCCTTGATAAAATCTGGTCCCATGAAGATGGTCTGACAGCAGAGTAAGTCTATGTTCCTCTCTGACCCAGCCATGTGGCCAGCCCCCAGACTCTAGCAAAGGACTATACTCACACACAGCAGGAAATCGTAAAATGTCTTAGTGGATTACTAGAAATAACAATAATAAACCATAAGCTAGCAGCCACCACCTATTAGACACTAATAATCAGACACTCTTCTAATTAGTCTACATGTATTCTTAGATTTAACCCTCACAACAAACAGATGACATAGCAACTCTTACCTCCATTTTACAAATAGGGAAACTGAGGCACAGAGAAGTTAGGTGACATGCCAAGAGTCACTGGGATGCAGTCAATGAACAAAGCCCTTCTAGCCATAATCCCTTATGTGATGTATTATAAATTCTGGCCTCGATACATGTGGTTACAATTGCATTTTGGAGGGAGGTCTCAGTTACAGGATTAATGTGGAATATATCCTTAGTCTCCTCTTCACCAGAGGATATGACTTAAGTCACCACCCACCCTTTGTTTCCTTGGGGGTATAGTCTGCTGAAAGGCAAAAACCATACCTCCATTAAAGCTATTCTTCGGTATAAAAGAAATCTCTGATAGAGAAATCTCAGGACTTTCAAAGTGGAGCACGTTCGAAATGTCTGTCTAAAGTGTTGGAAGCGGAGACCAGAGGTTGTGGTCATAGAGACCATAAGACCATAGGATGGAGCAGTGGAGCCGGGCTTGGGCCCGAGGCCATGAGGCAATACAGAGGAGCAGTGCCAAGACCATTAGACTAAGAGGCAGAATGGGGGGCTGGCTTCC
>NW_022107431.1:65087458-65094344 GCF_000313985.2 Echinops telfairi | reverse complement strand
ACAACAGAAAAGTGGGTGAAGGGAGACGTTGGACAGGGCAAGATATGACAAAATAACAATTTATAAATTATCAAGGGCTCATGAGGGAGGGGGGAGAGGGGATGGAGGGGGAAAATGAGAACCTAACGCCAGGGGCTTAAGTGGAGAGGAAATGTTTTGAGAATGATGAAGGCAATGAATGTACAAATGCTCTTTACACAATTGATGTATATATATGGATTGTGATAAGAGTTGTATGAGCCCCTAATAAAACGATTTTTAAAAAAAAGAAAAGGAAGGCCCTGGGCCACTCTGAGACCTGCCAGAACGCTGACATGCTTCCACTGTCATTGGATCCATGGGATTTTGCACCCACCAGCCTGTGATCTTCCTGAATTTTGCATCATTGCATTTGGCTGCATGAGTCTGAAAAGGGACATATGGGCTAGTGTCAGACTTATGGACTTGGGTTGGAATGGGGTGGGATATATGACTAATTACTTTTTGATGTAAAGCCCTTTCTTACACATCTATGGGTGTCACTGGATCTGTTTCTCGAGTCTGCCCAGCCTAACACAGGCTGGTTCAATCCCTAACAGGTGCTCTCACAAAGATTTACAGCCTGAGAAACCTAATACAGGGTTGATATGCGTCAGAATTGACTTGATGCAGTGAGATTTTTGTTTGTTTGTTATCATCATTTATGAAGTCAATGGCAGAGCCAGGGCTGAGTAGAACTTCCAATTTAAACAGAGGAGCTGACACCAAGGGCTCAAATAGAATGAAAATGTTTTGGAAATGATGATGACAACATACATACAAGTGTGTTTAATACAATTGATGTATGGATTGTTGTAAGAGCTGTAAGAGCCCCAATAAAATGATTTATTAAAATTTCTAAAAATTATTTTAAAGAAATTCCAGTTGCTATGCTTTCTATACTACTTCACAGCCCTGTTTGGCACTGCTTCCCAAACTTTAACCTGCAGACAAATTCTTTAGGGATCTGACTATGCAGATCCGACTTCAGTAGGCTGAGATGAGGAGGGGTTCAAGATTCTGCATTTATTGCACATTCTCAAAGGATGAGAATCTTGGTCTGTAGAACACACTTTGGAGAATATGGACATAAAGTATCTTCTGAGTAGGAAAAAGAAATCAAGGTAATTTTGAGCTGCTGACCTTGCTGTTAGCAGCTCAGCATGTAACCACTACGTACATCACAGCCTAGAAAGGCCTCTGGTAGCAGTTCCACTCTACCACACGGGAGCATTAGGAATCAGCCTTAACTAGATAGAACCCAATAACTAAGCAGACAGAGGCTTACTCTTGACCATGGAGTCCTTTCTGATGACCTCACAGCCTTATGTAGGACTGCGTTTGTCAAAGCAACCCTATGGACAGAGTAGAACTGCCGCTATTGGTTTCTGAGGCTGTCAATCCTTATAGGCACAAAAAGTCCCATCTCTCTTCCATACAGCAGGTGGTTAGAACCTCTAACCTTGTGGTTCGCAGACCAATGAGTATCCCAGGACACCACCAGAGTTCCTAATAAACATGCACATCTAAATGACAAATAAGTTGTTTGTCTATGTTCACACGGCTAAATACCGGCACCAGAATTTGGACCAAATCCTGTCTAATTTTAAAGTTATGTTGTGATAAAATTATCATAATAAAATGAACAGAATTATTAGCTATAATGATCTTGGAATGTCTGCAAAATTTCTGTAAGTCATGATGTATTTGCCATCTCTAGCATGAGGATGATGGCAGAATTATAGTTTGGATCAAATGAAGTGCTAGTTTCAGAAGTATTTTAAAATCTGTAAAACACTTTACATAAGTAAAAAGATAACTGTGGGAATTAGTAAATTCTTTTTATATGCCCTAATTTTCGGCCATCTCCCTAGTTGTTAAAATATGGTAGAATGTATACTATTCTACAGCAGATATTCTTAAAACTTTGGGTCTCAAGGTCTTTATGCTCTTAAAAATTTATTTTGACCCCAAGAAGTCTTTTCTGGTAGCCATGCACATTCTTTAAAATGACACCAAAAATCAACACGTGGTAATGGTAAGCTGTAATTGGAAACCGTGTCAATGAACTTTTCATACTCACTTATATTAAAATCAACTAGTCGGCATTGCACTTTGAATGTAACTTATGTCTGGGCATAACTGCGTAGCATCATTGGTCGTTCGCAGAATATTGGTTCGCTGAGTTACACAGATCTTCCCAATGTTGGCATATGTCGTGATGAAATATAAAAAGTCATATGCATTCATGTCTCCACTGACTTCATTAGAAAGGCCTGTCCAGATTAGGAAGTCGTTGAATTGACAATGGTAGATAGCTTCCCAAACTTCTAGTGTTTGCAATTTATCAAAGGCCATTTGAAATCTTCTTGTCATCCTTGAAACAACAAGGTGATATCATTTTAAAAAATATATAACCCAGGATGCCATGACAAGAAATACAAACCATCAAGAGAGTCAGAAGGATCCTTTCGGCAGTAAATCCTGGGATTCCATCTATGTTTTTATCAAAACATGCTCTTTGTTAACTTCTTTATTTTTTTTTATTAATCATTTTATTAGGGACTCATACAACTCCTATCATAATGCATACATACATCAATTTTGTAAAGCACATTTGTACATTTGTTGCCCTCATCATTCTCAAAACATTTGCTCTCCACTTAAGCCCCTGGCATCAACTCCTCATTTTTCCCCTCCTTCCCCTCTCTCCCCTCCCTCATGAACCCTAGATAATTTATAAATTATTGTTTTGTCATATCTTGCACTGTCCGACATCTCCCTTCACCCATTTTTATGTTGTCCTTCCCCCAGAGAGGAGGTTATATGCAGATCCTTGTAATCGGTTCCCTCTTTCCACCCCACCCTCCCGCTACCTTCTTTAAAAAGCTTTCTTGGTTATAATCCTCAGACAATGACAAAAACAAAACAATAAATAGGCCCTCTCCTGTGGGAAACAAAGATTTCTCCCAATTTGTCTCCCCCAAATATATGCCAAACTTAGCTGCTTGCTACACGTGGGGAATGACTACACACTTGGAGGTCAACAGATCAGGTTATGCTCCCTAAGGGTTATCAGCCATCCAGAGCAAGCACACACCAGTTTATCCCACAGGTAGGGCCCACCCCCTTCTGATAAGGATAGTAGTAAATTGTTTCCCTGAAAGAGAGCTCAGAGAGGTCAAGCCCACTCAAGGGTGACCAAGGTTAGACCACCATCATGAATCTAGGGTCCACCCCTCTTGTCACATGTATAACCCTAGTCCCTCCCCTTCCTATCATGTGTACACCGCTAGGTCATCCCCTTCCTGTTCTGCTTATGCCCATTGCATATCCCCCTCCTATTGTTTGTATTGCCTATTGTGCAGCCCATTCCTGTGATGTGTGTGGCTACCTGTAATCACACCCCCTAAGTAGATATAAGCCTTGGTTAGCAATAAGCAGGGGTCTCCACCCCTGCCCTCTCCGCCTGTGCTGTGGGCGGGCCTGGCTGTTGAGATCATGGCCATCCAGGAAGTGAGCATGCTACCATGAAAAATAAATAAATAAATATATGCCAGATTCCCAAATCTGATTAACCAGTTTGTCAGCTGTTCTTTCAGGTAAAAAAAATGGCACTCCATGAAAAAAAAAGAACAACAAAAATAAGCTAGTTCAGCTGAGAACTTAAACAATTACACAATGGCTTTTCCTTAAAACAATGGTACTTGAATAGGCAACTAATGTGCCACATGCATGTACTTCCAATTTTGTCACCCCAAACCCAAGCTCACTGCCATCGTGTGGATTCCAATTCACAGCAACCCTACAGGGCAGAGTAGAACTGCTCCCGGGGGATTCCAAGACTGTCAATCGCTATAGGAGCATGAAGCCACATCTTTCTCCTGTCCACTGGTTAGTGTGGACAAAAGGCTGACCTTGGGATGAACAGGCTAACGTGTGACCAACGTTGCCACCAGATGAGTAACTGAGGATGTCAAAGTTGTTCTTTTAGTAACAATGGCTTTTTCCCCCCAGTACATTACAACATAGAGTTACCTTAGTTGCTGGTAAAACTCTTCAAGCAGAGTTTTTGTAACTCTTAAGATGATCAGGTAAGGCCATAGAAATATGGTGCATGAAAATCTGAGAGGCTTGGTCAGTGTGCCATCCCGCCAGGTTTAAATGAGCCATCTCAGAAACAGGAACAAAGGAACTCGCTGGCCTCAAAAAAGGAGAGCCAGAAGTAGAGTGCACCCTCTGGTCTGAGAGTCTTACACACAGAACCCCCCCAATTCAGAAGACAGAGCTGAGACACTAGAGGAGCAGCAGTGAAATAGCCTCCATGGAGCAGTGGCAGCAATAAAGCAAGGGCATGAGACAGCAGTCAGCTTCCCAGCCCATGGAGCAAGTTGAGCTGTGTGCCATTGGGTAGGAGGTTGACTTGCAGAGTAGAGTGCCTTCAGTCACATCATTGGGGGAGCTAGGTTTGCCTACACAAAGCTAGAGCTGAGCCCTCTCAGGCTGAGGTTTACAACACATGTCTTTGGGACCTTTATTCACAGCACAAAAGGAGCTTTGTAGCATTGTCTAAGCAGGGCAGAGGCCAAGGAGCTATGTGGCTGAGAGGCTGGGGACCAGAAAGAGACACGTACCTGTGGAGTATGTCTGAGAAGAGACTCTCCTGACTGGCAGAACTGTATCCTGAACATCTGTGATCCTGTTAACGCCCTTTAAAAAATCCCAAAATCACAGGGAGAGGAAGAGGAGGTTAACAAACCTAGGGACAAGGGAATCTAAACAAGGGATCTAAAATCAACGACGGAGAGGAGGGCAGAGGATGCCTGGTAGGGCTTGATCAAGGGCAATGTAACCAAGAGGAATAACTGAAACCCGAATGAAGACCGAACATGGGACAAGAGGAAAGTAAAAGGAAATAGAGGAAAGAACTAGCAGGCAAAGGGCAGTTATAGAGGTCTAAATACAGGCATGTACATATGTAAATATGTTTATATATAATGACTGGTCCTATATATCGGAAACCATCTGCAGGGATTTAAGGAAACTTCTCATTAGATCCTAAATAGCTAAAAAGGAAAGCTGTCAATACTTTCAAGGATAGGGTTTAAAGCAACCCTTGGCACAGACTCAATTAAACAACCAATATCTGGTGTGGAAGGTTTGTATCCCCGAGCCTAGGTTCAAAGTCTATTGTGTAGCCAAGGCTCTGCATTAATTCCTTTGCTTACTGTCACGATTTTGGTTTTTGTAACCACTTGCCGTTTCCTCAGAAGGCTTCAGCATATGGAAGAAAGTTAAGACTACTTTGTAGCCTTTTCGAATTGAAAACTTAAACCGAATGAAAAAAAATATGGTAAACTGAGGACTTACAGCGTGTATTTGGGCTTATTTCTACACTCGCAGTCACGGGTCTGCAAAAGTGGTTCTCTTTGGAGAAAGATCTCCATTGTTCTGAGATAGAAATGCCTTCTCCAGGCCCAAAATGTGCTTCCTCCAATAAGGAAAGTCATAGAGGAACTACTATAAAAGATGTCTCATTCCTGCCTCGGGCTCCTCACTATGCCTGAAGGTTATCTGTAGATAAGAGCAATCAGGTTCTACAGACCAGCCCACCATAAAGTGTAGCAAAGCCTCTTCTGATGTAGCCTGCTGGTAGGGCTCATAGACTGCTGTCCTGGGGAGGCTCAGGGGCGTCAGAAGTCAACTAGCACTAGGTGAAGATGATTCGCTTCATTCCTGTTTATTATAGTACCCACTTATGATGTTAGCCATTGACTAATGTTTGCTGTATGACATGTATGCCTTTCCAAAGACCTGTAAGCCCCATTATATATAACCATTGAAAAATACATTTACTCTCTTGTTCCTGAGATAGACATAAGGAGCTCCTCCAAAAAAAAAATAATAATTATATATATATATACATACATACATATATATATATATACACACATATATACACTAGGGAAGTTGATCTATGTACATATATTTATATGTTAAATATCAATGCAGCAGACGGACATAAGACCACTACTCAAGGGTCCCCTCAATGCAAGAAAACTTTGTTCTAATAACCTGGCATTCCGTGATGCTCGCCTTCCATGAATGCATAGCAAGAGTAGTGAAGAAAGCTGATGGTGCCTGGCTATCAAAAGATAGCCTGGGGTGTGTGTGATCATGAGGTGTTGATGGGATCAGGTATCAGGCATCAAAGACGGAGAACAAAAAAATCATGTCAATGTAAATGAGGGGGAGTGCGAAGTGGAGACCCAAACCCCATCTGTAGACAACTGGACATTCCTTTACAGAAGGGTCACAAGGAAGAGACGACCCAGTCAGGGTGCAGCATAGTACTGATGAAACATACAACTTTCCTCTAGTTCTTTAATGATTCCTCCCCACCCACCCCCACTACCCACTATCATGATCCCAATTCTACCTTACAAACCTGGCTAGACCAGAGCATGTACATGGGTACTGACAAGAGTTGGAAACACAGGGCATCCAGGACAGATAAACCCCTCAGGATCAATAATGAGAGTAGCTATACCAGCAGGGGAACGAATGAAGTTGTCAAATATTTCGTCTTGCTTGGATCCACAATCAATGCATGGAAGCAACAGTCAACGCATTTGGGTCAATCTGCTACAAGACCTCTTTAAAGTATTGATCGATAATGTTCTGTCATAGAGTCCTGGTGGTGCAGTTAAACATGAAGCTACTTAGAAGGTCGATGGTTTGAATCGACCTAGTGTCTTAGTATTGTTGTGACTCCACAGTCCCCTGAAAGGACCTCAAGGAGTTGCCAGATAGCCAGAGACCATATTTTGAGAAAGATTGCCTTCAAAGCTGAAACTTTGTTCTACCC